>NC_081417.1:164241132-164541132 GCF_949786415.1 Peromyscus eremicus
TTATTATCACTGTAGCCAAATACCTGCCTGACAAGAAGCAACTTCAGGGAGGGGGTTATTTTGGCTCCTAGTTTGAGGGTACACTCCGCTGTGCTAGGGAAGGTGTGGTGGCAGAAATGTGAAGTTCCTGGTCACGTTGTAGTCAGAAAACAGGACGAATGCTCGTATTCAGCTGGCTTCTCCATTTCTCTTTCACTCAGTCTGGGACTGCAGTCCATGGGTCAGTCCATCTCTAGTTAGGTGGGTCCTCCTTCCTCAGCTAAACATCTCTGGGAGCAACATCAAAGACACACCCAGAGACATGTTCTTTAGGTGATTCTGAGTCTAGTCATGTTGACAATGAAGAATGACTATCATACCACGTTTTCCACAAACTCTACCCACAGACCCCAAGTTCCCACAATACTCAGAGTTTCCATGATAACCCATTTCCACAGACCACACTGACCACATTTCCCTTAATACATGATGGAGGAAGCCAGGCCAGAACTGTGAAACCACTAGGTTCAATGTATCTGTTTCACAGGTTGGTGACCTGTTTAAAGGGAAGTGGACCCAGGAATCAACTCCTATCCCTAGCTTCCTTCATTCCTTTAACTTTCCCTTGACAGAGTCTACCCTGCCACCTCCCATCCTACCTACTGTCCCATGGTTGTACACTGAACCACTCCTGGCTCTGAAAAACCGTGGGACCAGCCAGTCCTGTACTCCCTGCCCTCAGGGGTTGAGTCCGATCCCTCCCAATGACAAAGTAGATAACAGGCTTTTTGGAGAACTCTTGATGTGCAAATGAAAATGCAGCATTCCTTGGATGTGCCTCAACAATGCCACTAACAACAATAAAAAGACTGACCTGAAGATTTAAAAATGTAAAATAACAAAATAATAGAAATAAATTAGATAACCTCCAAGAGGAGGAGGAGAGAGAGAGAAGGCTCCATCCTAGCTGGACCACCTGAGGACTGGGACTTCCCTTTGTTTTTTAAGACTCCTAGAACTTGCCTTCTTTGTCATCTGTGTCTGTCCTCCAGATCTAAGCTCTCCATCAGGTCCTGGTCCCTGCTTTAATAGCTGCTAATAATAGGTGCCCAGCCACCTTAGCTGCTCAGCCAGCCTGTGTAGGCTGAGACCAATGTTGTGCTAACCTGAACGGCTCCTCACATTCTAAATGTTGACGCTGTCCTCCTGCCTCCTCCACAGAAGAATGTTGCTGGAATGTTTTCTAATTTTGTCTCTGATCCAGAAATAGATTGCATTTTTGGCAATACTGTGGCCTCAGACTTGATAATTGGAACATTTTAAATGGTACAAGTCCATTAGCCTATGGAAAAGGAGACCTCCTACCAGGCCAACTCACCCTATTGACAGTCTAGAGGGCATAGTCCTCTATCCCAGGCTGAGTTCTTTAGTCCATGTAGATTTTCAGAGGTCTCCACTCAACCCATAGCACCAGAACAGTACCTACCACCCAGTAGGCTTCACCCTTATACCAGGCTTCCTTTAGTTCCTGACATCCCTCCAGGCCCCCACCTACTCACCTTACCCAACCAATCAGACCTGAAGAGTCAGAGTGAGGAGAACCAGCAGATGGGGACAAAGATATAAGTTTACCACCCCTTTCCCAGATCCCTGCGAAACTACTGAATTCTGTAGCTTCCTGTTTGTGTTCTCTGTGGCAGTTTTACACATAATGCATAAAACTTTTGTTTTATAATGCATTATTGTGCAATCAAGGATTTTGAGTTGTTTTGGTTGTGCTGGGAATCAAACTCAGGGCTTTGAACATGCTAGGCAAACACTGGTGAGCTGCATCACGGACCTAAGTCTTCAAGCAATTAAAAATCTTGATAACTTTAAAATTGAATGTGAAATACATGGCCATTTAGTATGAATTACATATTTTATGTTTATAACTGTTGGTAATAAAAGACATTTTAAGCTGGTCTACAGAGTGAGTTCTAGAACAGCCAGGACTACACAGAGAAACCCTGTCTCAAAAGGAGTTCCATAGGAGATAGCTGTAATTTCTTTTTGGAATGAGTGAGTTTGTTAAGTGTAGGTGTAAGGGTCTTATTAAATACGAAACACAGAGCCAAATGCAGAGTTAAAAGCCCAAGAGGTCAGAGCAGTAGCTAAGAGCTGATACTAAAAAACCTTTCTTACCCTTCCTGCCGCTGTCAGAAAGAGAACTATTTCCTGTGTGTCTGTCTTTTTATTGACTTTCTATTCTGCCTTCTCATTGGTTGTAAACACAACCACATGACCTCCTCATCACTGCCTGTCTATACAGACCTCCAGGTCTTTTATGGTTGGTATTGAGATTAAAGGCGTGTGTCTCCATGCTGGCTGTATCCTTGAACACACAGAGATCTGTCTGTCATGTGATCAGGATTAAAGGTGTGCATCACCACCGCCCAGCTTCTGCTATGGCTTGCTATTAGCTCTGACCCCCAGGCAACTTTATTTATTAACATACAAATAAAATCACACTTCAGTACAAATGAAATATCACCATAGTTAAGTGTGTAGCAAACAGAAGTAAAAGAATAAAACAGCAAGCAACAGAAAGATAGTAGAGCATCAAATCAGACACTCAGACTGTCCAGCAGAAACTAACCGGGAAACACTGGGAACCAAAAGCACCATGTGGAGTCACTGATGAACAAAGACGGTCCCAGACAGAACGTCTTATCCTGGGTGTCATTTTGAATTAGTCATTTTCCCACCATGGACATTTTTGTACCACAGGGTATCTGAGTCTTTTACTTTGGGAGGATGAGTGGGAATAATTTATCTCCCGGATGTTTGTACTCAGATGCGGTGCTCTCCTCCTGTTGTCAATGGCATTTTCTCCACTGGACTGCTTTTTCCATTCTCCTCGTGGGGATGGGGTGGGGAGCAGCCCATCCCTGAAGAAGGGGTCTTACAGGAGACTATAAGACAAACATGCTTGGATCTGAAGTGATTGAGAGGCCAACCCACATCCAGAGCCATCTTCTCAGTCTGTTTTTACTGATCAGCTTTGGACTTGATGTTACCTTTCTGCTGTTATTTGTTCTTTTACTTGGAGCCTCACCAAAGTGACACTCTGCCCCCACCCCAGACTCTCTCTGTGGAAACTCCTGCTGACTGATTCAACAGATCTCCCCAGTTGATTTCTGATGGATAATTTTTTTTTTTTTTTTTTTTTTGAGACGGGGTCTCTATAGCCCTGGTTGTTTTGGATCTCAACCAGAATGCCCTCAAATTCACAGAGATCTGCTTGCCTCTGCCTCTGCCTCTGTCTCCCAAGTGATGAGATTAAAGATGTGCACCACCACACTCTAAATCTGCTGGATATTTTGAGCACCAAATTTGGTAATGTTTTACTACCAATCTATCTATGGATCAATCTGTCTTTTACCTCAGCTTACTATACATTTAATAAACTCATTCAAAACCCAAAGTATGACTATTATAATTCATTCTCTGGATCCTACAGAATAGGATAATCACATGAAAAATATCACAAGATTCTTCAACACATGTCTTGATTATTAACCTCAATACTTGTAATACAGTAAGTTAAAAAAAAAAATCAAACCATGAAACCTTTTGCTAAGTATTGTGTTAACACTCACTGGTATCTCCTACGTTGCAAAGTAAACACATGTTGAGTTTACATGTTCCACTTCAGTTATATTTCAGAGCCACTGGTATTGCTGTAGATGTGCCAGTCTGGGTGCCAAGGGCCATTGTGGACCTGAAGATCTGCATGTATGACCGACTCTACCAGGACTCTATCACTGTCCACACCAGGTGAGCCTTATGGTGGGCAGCAAGAGTGTCATGCCTGGAGCTGGATACACACTGGCTCTGAATTGTCACCTTAGGTAACAGAGGACTGGGCAGTTAATTAGGCTATGGACCTTGAAGAAAGTGATCCTGAATATCCAGGATGTCCCAGGGTTGTGGAGGCATTGTAGAGGAATCTGGGAAAGTCAAGGACAGAGACAGAACTGAAGACAGGAAGGGACCACAACTATGGAAAGCCAGACATCTAAAAGTGCAAGAAATGGATTTTCCCCTGCAGTCTTCACAAGGAACCAGCCCTGCCTACATCTTAACCTTCAGTCTAGTTAGTCCGACTTTGGCCTTATGTCCTCCATGATGCTCAGAGAGTTACTTTATAATGTGTTAGGTCTGAGTTTGTAGAAAGTATTTCAGCAGCCATAACACACTTGCTGTATGCCTGGGTTACTAAGCAAGGGTCTAAGTGCCCTCAAGAATATAGAACATAGCAGTAATATGGAGAATAGACAAAGTCCAACAAAAGAAGTGTATTTATTTGTATTGTTTTACAAAGACATCAGATTTTTGATTAAAAGTATTTTCCTTGAAGTACAACCTGATATAGGAGCATTCAGGTTTCATGACTTCACCAGCTTTGAACTACTAGTCCCCAGACCAGAAAAGCAGGTGCTGTTTGTATCAAACCCTGTCCCTACCCCGTCACACATGACCTGGAAGAACAGTACTCCCATGACATGGTTTCCATCAGGCTTTGTCTTGCTCCATGAAGGTGCAGTTAGTAGATGTCCTCAAACTCCTCCCTGGGAACCAGAGAGCTATAAGAGCAAAAGTCAGGGGGAAACATGTTGAATGAAGGAATGTGGGGCTTGGAAGAAGGGTTTGTTGTACTTATTTGGGAGAATGGGTTAAACAGAGTTTTGGGTAGGTATTAAGCGCTTCCTGGCCATGTAGGGAAGGAATTTTATCATTCTTACCCAAAGCACCCAGCTGTCAGTATAACTGTGTTCAGTAATCTTTAAACCTAGTATCATGTGTAACTTTGTGTGGGTTTACCTGCACGAGTATAGAAAGGTGTTGATTTATGAAGACCATTTGTTGTGTGTGCCCAAGAACCAATGTTGGTCACTGTTTTCAAACAGTGGAACTGACTAACACCCCAAGTGACTGCTTTCCATGGTATTCTGGGTTTCTAGCAGCAGAAGCTCAGGGCCCTGGTCAGCTGTAGTGTTGGATACACACTGTAGGGGCTCAGAGGCAGGCCAGAGGCAGGCCAGAAGTCACCACAACTCTGGTAACCATCTGGGCTCTGGTAATCATGCACAGAGCAGGAGAAAGGAGAGAGGCTTTTCCCTCTGTGTCCACTTGGTTCTTCCTTATGGATGCTCCCAGAGGTATCTATGCACTTGTGAGCCCTCCCTGATGATCTGGCTACTTCCCTCAGTGTCCCTCATAACATTAGGGTCCACGGCATGACTTTATTGTTCCATCTCTGGATCGCTATGGACTCAGCTCTCAGGGCCATATTTGAGCAGAGGTCTAGAAGACCATGGGCTGCAAAGCATAATCAGCCACAGGACATACAAGGATCATTCTAGAAGGCTCTTGAAGGTTCTAGGACTATTGCCAATTATCCCCAGGCAAACCAGGGAAGAGTTTCCTGGGCCTCCCTCTCCAGGTTACTTTTTCCTTTGGTTAAGACATAATTCTTCCTATGGGAACAAAAGGAGAATCCCATAGGGAGCAAGCCAGGGCTGTCCTCCAGAGCTGCCTTAGAAGGGGATTTGGCCACTGCCACTGCCTTTGACAGATACCTCATTTCAGGCAAGGGAGAGGAAAACTTCTTTTGGACATAGGAAGACACAGGTAGGCTCTAGTAACTGGATATAGACATGTCTGTTCTTCGTCTGTCTGGTTCTGAGTTATAAACTTGTGTCAGTAGCTAATATCTAACCATCCAGGGCCTCTCAAACTTCCTGTAAAGAATCCTGGGTAGGAAGAAGCAGGAACCCCTAGGGAGAAGACGTCCTTTACAAGCCTTCCAGGCCCTGCACTAAGTATCACCCTGCAATACTTCTTCCCATTAAGCACTCTAGTCTCTGAGAACTGATTTGGGCATATTTCAACACAATTTTTTATTTTTTATTTTTTTTGGTTTTTCAAGACAGGGTTTCTCTGTGTAGCTTTGCGCCTCTCCTGGAACTCACTTGGTAGCCCAGGCTGGCCTCGAACTCACAGAGATCCTCCTGGCTCTGCCTCCCGAGTGCTGGGATTGAAAGCGTGCGCCATCACCGCCCAGCAATTTTTACTATTTTCTTTTTTTTTTTTTTTGTTTTGTTTTGTTTTGTTTTTTTGTTTTTCGAGACAGGGTTTCTCTGTGTAGCTTTGCGCCTTTCCTGGATCTTGCTCTGTAGACCAGGCTGGCCTCAAACTCACAAAGATCCGCCTGGCTCTGCCTCCCGAGTGCTGGGATTAAAGGCGTGCGTCACCACCGCCCGGCTAATTTTTATTATTTTCATTTTAAACTTTTTTTTTCAAAAGCTGGGTGTATTGGTACATGGCTATAAACTCAGCACTCAGGAGGCTGAGGCAGGACAGCTGAGTTATATAGTTCAGCCTGGGCTATATAGTGAGACCCTGTCTTAAAAAAAAAAAATCAGGGTCAGCAAAATGACTCATCAGAAAGGCACTCACTGTTAAAGCCTGAAACCTGAGTTCAATCCCTAGAACCCACAAAAACACAGGCAAGAAACAATTCTGCAAAGTTCTCCTCTAGCCCCCACACATGCAAAGTGCTCCTGTGCATGTTTGAGTGTGCACATGCACTTGGGTGCGCACTCATGCTTGTACACATGCGTGTGTGAGTACACACACATACACACACCATGCATAAGTACACAACAATAGTAATCTTTATTTTAAAAAATTTTTATTTCAGCCAGGTATAGTGGCAAGTGCCTTTAAAATCCCAGCACCTTGGAGGCAGAGGTAGGAGGATCTCTGAGTTTGAGGCCAGCCTGGTCTATATACCAAGTTCCAGGACAGCCAGGACTATATAAAGAGACTGTCTCAATAAATATACATTATTATATTTCATTTTATTTTATGTCTGACTTCTTTGCCTGGTTATATGTATGTGTACCACGTGCATGCTTGGTGCCCACAGAGGTCAAAAGAGGGTATCAGATCACCTGGAACTAGAGTTACGGATGGTGGTAAGACACCATTGAGCGCTGGATCCTCTGCAAAAGCAACAAGTTCTCTTAACCACAGAGCCATCTTTCCAGCCCCCAATAATAATTTTTTTTTAAAAATTTAATCAATTTCATTTCAGAACAAAACATCCCTTAAGAAACAGCATTGAAGCTGCTTTCTAACCATCAGTGTGCTATGCTTGGCTCAGAGTAACATGTCTGCTGCATATTACACACTGGCTCTATCATTAGAAATACCTTAATCAGTCAAAGGATTAAGCATGCAAAGCCACCTGTGACCTCTTGCAGATCAAAAGCAGCCCTGCGCCTGAAGTTTGAAGTCTGCAAGGAGCTGAGAGGCCACATAGAGCTTTTGCCAGAAACTGGCTACATCCAGGCCCAGTCCTCCTATTCAGTACAGCTCAAGTTCCTGCCTCGGTGAGAACTGGGAAAGGCCTGGAGCATGATGGGAGGGGGTGGGATCCATGGGTGCCTTGTGCTGATCACTCTGCTTGACACACACATCCAGGATGTACCATCTGCCAAGGTAAGAACACACTGATCCCAGCGCAGACCCCGCCATCACTTCTGCTCAGACACAGTGAGCACCTTGCTCTTGTGAGATCTCTTCCTGTCATTCCCTGAGGTTCGGTGTCAGCTTGTAGCATACACTTGAAGCTTGTTTCTTTACCTTCATCCCAAAGCTCTGTAAGGTGTGCCTGTCACTCAGTTTTCCCTGCATCCTCCCTGTTCCAAAGCCCTTCTGTTCTTGCCCCTGGGGTACCTGCACTGTAGGTGTTGCAGACTGTTTTGGTATGTGGTATGTCCTTTGGCTTCTGCCTTTCCTAGGATGGACTTTGAATAATTCACTTCAGCTTTTCTGGTGCTTTGGCAACCAAAAGTACTGATTTTCACTTCTGCAGCTCTATTTCCCTTAGTGACCCTTGGTTCCTGCTACTGAACCTATTTTCCAAGCTAAGATCTAGACCCTGGGCTGTCAGCAGAGTTTGGACCACAGAAATAGGTGTAGCGGGCTGAGGAGTGTGGTGGCTGTGGCTCTGCCTCCAGGCCTCGGCACTCAGGGTATCGAAGAGGAGCTGAAGCGGGTTTTTAGGATCTGACCTGCTTCATGGTAAAGGGGAACTCTTTTCTTTGTACTTTTTAAAAATTATTATTATTATTTTCGAGACAGGGTTTCTCTGTGTAGCTTTGCGCCTTTCCCGGAACTCACTCTGTAGTCCAGGCTGGCCTCGAACTCGCAGAGATCCACCTGGTTCTGCCTCCTGAGTGCTGGGATTAAAGGCGTGCGCCACCACCACCCGGCTTCTTTGTACTTTTTTTTTTTTAAGATTTATTTATTTATTATGTATACAGCATGTTTGCCTGCAGGCCAGAAGAGGGTGTCAGATCTTGTTACAGATGGTTATGAGCCACCATGTGGTTGCTGGGAATTGAACTCAGGACCTCTGAAAGAGCAGCCAGTGCTCTTAACCTCTGAGCCATCTCTCCAGCACCTTCTTTGTACTTTTTAAAAGATATTTCTATAATGAGAGTAATTCTTTTGTGATCAGAGTCATGCCATGTAGCCTAGCTTGGCCTACCTTATGATTTTCTGGCCTATTACAGGTGTATAGCACCCAACCCAACAAAAGTAAACTTTTTTTCCTTTTCAGTACTGGGGATGGAACCCAGGGCCTTGTGCTCTACCACTGAGCAACCTGCTTTTAGACTGATTTTTCAAAAATTTTTAGGATTCCTTCAAGTGATAGACTTATCATTTTATTGATTTTGTCTTCAAAATTATTATTTTGGACTGTTGCTGAAAGTATTTCTGTGTCCAGCCCGATCTGCAGCTGCTTAGACCCAAGTAAACACACAGAGGCTTATATTAATTAAAACTGCTCAGCCATTAGCTCAGGCCTACCACTGACTAGCTCTTACACTTAAACTCAGCCCATTTCTGTTAATCTATATGTCGCCATGTGTTCCACGTCGTTCCATGGCTTTACCTGTGTGCCATTACATGCTGCTCCCTGGATGGTGGGATGGCATCTCCTGACTCAACCTTCCTCTTCCCAGAGTTCTCCTTGTCTGCTTATCCTGCCTATACTTCCTGCCTGGCTACTGGCCAATCAGGGTTTAATTAAACCAGTGTACAAAAGCATTATCCACAGCTCTGGACTAAAGAGATGGCTCAGGAGGTAAAGGCACTTGCCACCAAGCCTGACAACCTGAGCTCACTTACCAGAATCCACATGGTGGGAGAGAACAAACTCCTGCAAGTTATTATCCGACCCTCATGTGTGAACAGTGATATGTGTATTCCTCAAAACAAACACATTTTTAATTTTATTGTAGAATTACAATTGCATATATTCATGAGATAAAATGTGATATGTCTTCACACACATACACACACACACACACACACACACACACACACACGCACACACGCGCGCGCGCACACACACACACACAAAATATAGCATAATTAAACCAAGGTTTTTGCTTTTGGTTTTTAGTTTTTTGAGACAGGGTCTCACTATGGAGACCAAGCTCACAGAGAACCACCTGCCTCTCCCACTAAAGTGCTGTGAGTGAAGGTGTACACTACCACATCTGACTAAGCCAAGCTTATTAATATTCTCTTTTAATTTTTTTATTGAAAATATACTCTTCCCCACCAGGCAGCAGTGACACATACCTTTAATCTCAGCACTCAGGAGGCAGAGCAAGGCAAGTCTCTGTGAGTTCAAGACCAGCCTGGTCTATAGAGCCAGATCCAGGACAGGCACCAAAACTACACAGAGAAACCCTGTCTCAGAAAAAAAGAAAGAAAGAAAGAAAGAAAGAAAGAAAGAAAGAAAGAAAGAAAGAAAGGAAGGAAGGAAGAAAGAAAAGAAAGAAAGGAAAGAGAAAAAAGAAAGGAAGGAAGGAAGGAAGAAAGAAAGAAAGAAAATATATTCTTCTCTCATACAATACATCCCAACCACAGTTTCCCCTCCCTCCACCGCCCCCCCAGCTCCCTCCACCTCTCCCCTCCCCCAGATCCACTCCCCACCCTTTGCTTAAAATCTTTACTCTTAGAAAAGAGCAGGCCTATAAAAGACAACAGCCAAACAGGACAAAACAAGATATAATAAGACAAGGCAAAAGCCCTCATATGGAGACTGGATAAGGCAACCCAATAGGATGAAAAGAGTCCCAAGAGGAGGCAAAGGAGTCAGAGATATACCAGCTCCCACTGTTGGGAGTCCCACAAAAACACCAAGCTATCAGCCACAACATACACACAGGATCTGGCACAACCCATGCAGGTCCCATGCTTGCTGGCTTCAGTCTCTGTGAGCCCTGCTTAGTTGATTGGGTAGACCATTGAATTGCAAGACATTTACTTTTTAAAGTTAGTATACAAAATGATGGGGTTCCTTATGTTATATTCTTACATATGTCATTATATCATGTTCTTATTCATCTTACCCTTCAATTTTAGAACAGTTTTATTGTACAAAATATAAAGAAGAAAAATATATTCCAGTAGATCCTTCCTCTTACAGACACTCCCTCCCAGAAGATGCAGGAAAGTATTTTGACCAGGACAGTCGTGTTCTGGAGGCTCCGATGACAATCTGGGTGGCTGACCAGGTCTGTACAGGACACTTTCTGGGAATGTTAAGCACTCCTAGGGAACAGGTGGCTGCTGTGGGAGGTCAAACCCTGTATCTCCAATGACAATGCCTAAAGAGGTAGAACCTTGATTTCAAAACCCATCCTCACTTCCCAGCTGGTGATATCTAGGAGCCTGACAGGAAGCTTTGCCTCCTATCCATATAACCCCTGCATAGTATGAAAGAACAGAAAACGGCTTCTTATTCTCGTCCAAGTAGGCTGGTTCAGATACCTCACCCATATATGCACACAAGAAATATGCCTATGGGGCTGGAGAGATGGCTCAGGTTTTAAGAGCATTGGTTGCTCTTCCAGAGGACCCAGGTTCAATTCCCTGTACCCACTGTCCGTATGTAACTCCTGTTCCAGGGGATTTGACACCATCACACAGACATACATGTAGACAAAACACCAAAGTACATAAAATATAAATAAATAAATTATTTTTAAAAAAGAAATATGCCTATACAATTGAACACAGATACACTGATGAATGCACCACATACACACATAGATATACATGTTATGACCTCATAAACATGGGTCCACATATGTATGTGCTTACAAACAATATATCCACACATAGTCACATGCCACATTGCCACACCTGGTTGATGCTTTAGACTACTGCTTGCACTCCTTCTCTATTCACCATGGAATTCTGGCTCAGACACTCAGTTGTTCACTAGGAAATACTGAGGAATGGTCTGGTTGAGAAACTCATGTTCTGGAAATAGTATGCTGTTGGCCACACGGCAGCAGAACTGCCTTTATTATTTGGGGCTTTTGCATAAATCTTCCAGTGGCTGGGAATGTTCTCTGCTGTTTGCACCTTAGATCAAACCAGTGGGCTTCACTGTCCAAGCCATCGTTACCACCTCAGACTTGGAAATCAGCCCCTTAGAGATAAACTTTGGCTACTGTACCATCTATGAGGCTATCAGGACAGAAATCAGCCTCAGCAACCTCTCACTGTTGCCCCAGGAGTTTGGGTTCGTTGGACTTCCAAAGGTACCTGCTGTGGTCATCCCTGGGGATGTGGAGCAGGACATAACAGCTGCTCTCCAGACCCAGGTGTCAGCAACTCTGCTGCCCTGTAAAACCTCCCAGTTGAACCTTTCCTGGGGGCTCCTGGGCCTCTCATGTTTCTGGCTGTAAGGTACCCAAAAAGCTCCAGACTCTCTCCCTGCCTGCCTTCTAAGACTTTCCCTGGCCAAGCCCCACAGGACAGTCCAAGAGGATGCCCAGGCCTGACTGCCATCAGCTCTTCCTAGGCTGTCCCTATCCACCCACACACCTAGCTTACATACCCTCACACTCGGTAAGGTTGAGCACCCACACGCATACACATCTTTCATACTCTCATACCCTCCATGTGTCCTCCTAAACTGGCATGTTCACATATCACTTCCCCATACAGGGTACACAGTTTTCTACCAGCTTCTCTACAGAGCATGGTTTTCACTTTGACTCTGTTCCCATTCCCCAGTATGTGGACATCCAGCCCAATGATGGGTTTGGGACGATCTTGCCCCTGGAAACTTTGCAACTCGATGTGATCTTCCAACCCATTAAGGCCAAGGAATACAGATTTGAGCTGGTCTGCAAATCCGAAATAAACCGGTAAGCCTGCTAGGCAGAGGAGACATGTGACCATGGTGTCCTTTCCTCAAATCCCACCAGACTGACCTCGGGGATGGGGTAGACAGCACTGGTGACCAATAGGAGCCCAAGACTCAGGGATAGTTAGGTTAGGTTTTAGGTCCATGTGACCTTTTACTTTGGACTAGTTTACCCTTGTATGTGAAGAGATAAGGAAATAATGAGTTGGTGAATGTGAATATTGTAAACATGAGCATCTGTGTGCATGTCAGTACATTGTGAAAAGTATCTTGGTATAAGTATTCATACATTATTCACTCTCAAGGCTTGATATATGTCATTCCTTGCTTTCCTGGGTTTCTGTTAGGAGGTCTAGTGTTATTCCAATGTATTTACCTTTGCAAGTTGGTGTCTTGGGCATACTCAGTTGGTAGAATGCTTGCTGCACATGCTTGAAGCCCTAAATTTGATCCTCAGCACCACATGAAGCAGTGCTGTAAGCACTTATAATACCAGCACGTGGACATCAGAGGCAAGAGAGTCAGAGTGGAGGTTATCTTTGGCCAAGTAATGTGGTTGAGGCCAACTTGGGCTATATAAAACCTGTCCCAGAAACTCAAAACAAACAAACAAAAAAACTCTTCTTTTAATATTTAAAAGGAGTTAGAGAGATGGCTTAGCAATTAAAGGCACTTACTGTTCTTGCAGAGGACATCAGTTCAGTCCTCAGCATCCACATGGTGGTTCACAACCATCTGTAATTCCAGTTCCAGGCAATCATGTCTTCTCTGGCCTTCTCGGTCTCCTGCACACACACAGTACACATAAAATCATACAATTGAGCATGTGTGCATGCATACAAGTGTGTATACACACACACACACACACACACACACACACACACAATTTTTTTTGGCGGGGGGGTTTCGAGACAGGGTTTCTCTGTGTAGCTTTGCGCCTTTCCTGGAACTCGCTTTGTGGACCAGGCTGGCCTTGAACTCACAAAGATCCACCTGCCTCTGCCTCCTGAGTGCTGGGATTAAAGGTGTGCACCATCACCACCTGGCAAATTTTTAATTTAAAGATTTGAGCCAGGTACAGTGGAACATGCCCTTAATCCCAGCCCCCAGCAAGCAGATCTCTGTGAGTTTGAGGCTGCCCTGGTCTATAGAGTGAATTCCCAGCCAGCCAAGACTGCACAGTGAGACCCTGTTTCAAAAACAAAACAAAAAGGGTTTGAGAGCTGAGGGGATGGCTCAGGGGGTAGAGTGCTTGCTGTGGAAGTCTGAGGATCCAAGTGTTAGTCCCTAGAACCCACACAAAGCACAGCCCTGCATCTGTGACTCCATTGCTCCTGTGACAAACTGCAAGGTAGAGAAGTTAAAATCCTTGGAAAACTCAAGGGCCAGCTGGCCTGACATGTAGCCGTGAACAGCAACAAAAAGAGAGACCTTTGTGCTGGTAAAATGGATCAATGGGTAAAGGCACTTGTCACCAAGCCTAGCAACCTGGTAGGAGAGTATTGGCATTCACAAACATGCTAAACAAATATAAAGAAAAATTTTAAATAAAAAAAGAGAGATCTTATCTCAAAACAAGGTAGAAGGTAAAAACCACCTTCCAAAGTTGTCCTCTGACCTTCACCCTTGCACTATAGCACATGCAAGCACACACTCACACAATATAGACACATATATCTACAGACACATATATACGTGCGTACAAATAAAATCACATTTCAGCACAAACAAAATATCACCATACAGGTGCCTGCAGAGGTCAGGAAAGGACTTTGCTCCCCTTGAACTGGAGTTACAGGTGGTTTCAGCCCCCATGTGAGTGCTGAGAACTGAACCTGGGTCATCAGCAGGGACAGCCAGGACAGTGCTCTTAACCTGTAAGCTAGTGGTTCTCAACTTGTGAGTAGAGACTCCTTTGGGGAGGGGTCTCATTTCAAATATTTATATTAGGATTCATAACAGTAGCAAAATTACAGTTATGAAGTAGCAACAAAAATAATTTTATGGCTGGGGTCACCACAACATGAGGAACTAACTCTATTAAAGGGTCGCAGCATTAGGAAGATTAGGAACCACTGCTCTAAGCCATCTCTTGGCCCTGAAACCCTTATTTTTAAAGCAACTTAATGAGGTCATAAACAACTGTGATGACTGTAGGAATAAGTATTGGGCACCTGGGGCATCATCAGCTCAACAGGCCTGTCCATCACAATTGGCATGTGGAGAGCTGTGTGTCTCCTCCGCTCAGGGCTGCAGAGGGACCACAGACGCCACGGCACAAAATGAACATAACCCACATGGTTGCTTTCAGGTGCTTCAAGGTGTCTTGCCAAGCAGTAGGTGTCCACCCACCCCTGGAGCTGTCTCACTACCAGATCAAGTTTTCAGCCACTGCCTTGTATGGCACCACTGTGTCCACACTGTATGTCATCAATTCTCACCTTAGCATGAACAAACTGATCCACTCCTTGCCTCGAATTGGGTCAGAGGAAGCCACCCCAGTGGGACCAACATCCTTTGAGTTCTTGCTGCCTCCTAATTCACCCATCACCATCTCACCATCCGTGGGGACTGTGTTACCAGGAAAGGTGAGCATGAGCCCCACTGACAGGCTAGGAGGCAAGGTGTGCAGGCCACTCTCTAGGGTGCCTGGCTTGATACACCTTAACCACAGGTATTGAACCACAGCAAGGCCAAGGGTATGAGCCAGGGGCTCAGGAGCAGTGGAAAGAAGACACGGTGCCCTTGGCCACTGAGCTGAGAGGCAGAGAGCTCTGAGAGGAAGCTGATCTAGCACATGCCTGGGGCTGGAAAGAAGATGTGCAGACTGTCAGAACAGCCAAGTGTTGGCTCATAGTAGATAGCTAAAGAAAGCCACACAATACCTGCCTCAAGGAGCACACCGTGTGGCCCACTTCCGTTCAGTGTCCTTTTGTCTGGTCACCAGCAGGATTCAAAGGACACAGTTATTTAAAACATGTTCTGTTGGATTTAGAGATTACTACCTCCGTATTGGTTGTTATCTCCCACTGAGTTATGACAGTATCTAGCTCTATTTTTCCTTCTACTCTGCCTTTTTCCTTCTCCTTCCTCTTCCTTTTCTGTCTTCTCTCCTTTTTTCTCATCTCTCCCTCCCCTGTTCACTCTTCTCCTCCTCTGTCTTTTCTTCCCCCTCTAACCCATCATTTCACCCCTACAACCCCACTCCCACATCCTGAGCATCAAAGAGATGTGGTCAGCAAGTCACTGTGGAATCTTTCCTGAGACATGTCCCATGGGGACTTGCTGCAGATGGGAAAGGTCTCCGTGTTCCCCGGTTCATTTCTTACTCTAGTCTGGTGAGATTCTGATCCATTCAGGACCCTGCTCTCAGCACCTCTAGTTAACAGACCTCCAACATACATGGCCTGAAGTCCACCCCAGCTTCCTAGGGCAGTGATCAGGGAGAACCTTCCTGGAAGGGAACATGTAAGTTAAAATATCAAAAAAGCAACCTTAGAAAAACACAGTCAAGCTTGGTGGCACATGCCTTTTGAGAGACAAAGGTAGGCAGATCTCTGTGAGTTCAAGTTTAGTCTGGTCTACAGAGAGAGTTCCAGGACAGCCAGGGCTACACAGAGAGACTCTGTCTTGGAAAAAATAAAAACGGGGGGGGGGGGGAGAGGAGAGGGAGAAGGGAGGAAGGAGGTTGAGAGAGAGAGAGAGAGAGAGAGAGAGAGAGAGAGAGAGAGAGAGAGAGAGGAGAGAGAGAGAAAATGAATGAATGAATGAATACAGGCCACCATGGGAGGAGGGAGGTGCACCAGCAGGGCCACCTCTGCCCTCTGAGCTTCTGGGGGAGGGTTGGCAGTCCTAGTGTCTCTCTGCAGAGGTGTTTGGTCCAAGTGGCCTTCCAGCCTGTACTGCCACATGAGACAATCCTTGAGGAAGCCATTCATATCCTGAACAAGGAAACAGAGACCAAACTGGTAAGTGAAGTATTTTAGGGGAGGTGCATAGTGACCAGAGGGTAGCGGCATGAGGGGAGCAAATGGAAGGAGGGTGCAGATGTGTGGGCATGCTGTGGGATGACCCCTCTGTAGGCTGTGAATATGTTTCATTACCATCAGTTAATAAAGAAGCTGCTTTGGCCTATAGCAAGGCAGGACAGAGCCAGGTGGGAAATCCAAGCAGAGATACAGGGAGAAGAAGGGTGGAGTCAAACAGATGCCAGTGAGCAGCCAGAGCAACAAGATGTACTAGAGAACAGAACGCCACAAAGCCACGTGGCAAAATATAGATGAATAGAAATGGGTTAATTTAAGTTGTAGGAGCTAGTTAGTAATAAGCCTAAGCAATAGGCCAAATTGTTTGTAATTAGTATTAAACCTCTGAGTGATTATTTTAAAAGTGGCTACAGGACCAGGCAGGACAGAAAAGCCTCCTTTTACATGGGCCTCTGGCACCTGGGACTGCAGTCTGTGTCCTACACGTGACAGAGGTACAAGGCAGACTTTTCTGGGACTGTGCTCCAAGCTGGTAAAAAGTTGTCTTGCATGAACTCTCCCTCTCCTGGAAGCACCACCAGGCAGCAGGAGGCAAGGGTGACCCTAAGGGTGGCTGGAGTTTTAACCAAAGCAGGGCTGGGATTACCCAGAATAGCTTCTCATGAGGGATAACACAGAAACCACCTTTGGAAGGTAGCCTTGAAATAGTAGGCAAGCCTCACCCAACAGTATGTACAGGCTTTCCATGCTGTACTGACTGAGGGAGTTGTGAAGCCACTGGCTACAGGCTTACCCTTCTCATGGCCTCATGCCTCTTATACTACACGCATGAGCGAAGAGCCCTGACCTTCCTTCCACCTTCTGATGAGGCAGTGAGGTCCAAGAAAGGCATGGACTGGAGGAGACTGATGACCCCAATTTGGCAAACTTCTTCTCTGTGGCTTGGTCTCTCTAAGTTCAGACATTTCAGGCCATAAACTTGTCCTTGGAGGGTCTCTGTGTGTGGGCTTCCCAGGTGACCCTGGATGCTTATCTGTCTCCACTGCTTACTTTCTTAATCCCCTGATGCACCAATTGATTTGAGGATACCATTCACTCCAAACTTGAACTGGTAGCTCCTGTCACTCAGCAAGCAGTCAGACCAAGCCTGCTAGGCTAGGCTATAAACAGACATTTCCCCACTGCCCAGTCCCAAATAAACACACAGAGGCTTACATAAATTATAAATTCTCAGCCAGTAGTTCAGGCTTATTACTAACTAGCTCTTACATTTTATGTTAACCCATATTCCTTATTTACACTCTGCCACATGGCGGTACCTTTATTAGCATGGCACATTCATCTCCTGCTCCCTCTGCATCTGGCTGGTGACTCCTGACTTGGCCCTTCTCCTTCCCATCATTCTTAGCTTGGTCACCCTGCCTATACTTCCTGCCTGGCTACTGGCCAATCAGTGTTTTATTAAACCAATTCAAGTGACATTTTTACAGTGTACAAGAGGATTATTCCACAGCAGTGGGCCTCAGAAGAGCCTGGGACAGGGGAGCAGTGAAACACCTGCTGTGCAGAGGACTGAGCCCCAGTGGTAGCCCCTCAGCATCTGCTCCTGCTTTCAGTTCCGAAAGGAAACAACCCAAAGGAAGGAACAGTGGAAACAGTCTCTGCCTGTGGTTCGGGTTCACAACCGGGACCGACCAACCCGGGTCTCTACTCCCCATACCCAAGAGCTGCAGAGGCAGGAGCTCAGTACCAGGTAGGATGGAGGGGTCTTCCCAACCTGCATCTCACCAGCCCTCCCGGATGTGATGAAGCCCACCTTGTTCAGTAGAGGTTTTCCCATACATTGCCTGTGTGTCTGCAGATCCAAGACTGACTGTGTAGTGGTATTTGCTGTATGACTGGCGTCAGAAATAGTTGGACTCAGGGCTCTTCTTCCAAGGCATCTGTTCCTTGGCTATTCCCATGTATCCCTCTGAACAGACTACTCCATGGTCTGACTCTAGCCTCCTCAATGAACAAATGAGCCCAAGAAAGCTCTGATGAGTTAGGCCCCTTGCCAGCCCAGGACCTGTCCCTGTGGACCCAGGAATATGGTTCTGTAGTGACAAAGACATTTACTCCCTCTCTCTGGATGACCAGGGTCTTCAGTGGGGAAGAAGGTCCCTACAGGAGCCAGAAAAGGGTGGGAAAGTTAGTCTATCAGACAAAACTGGTGTGGCCACCACCTGGGACCCATAGTGGCTCTGAGCTCTGCCTCTTAATACTTTTACCTTCCCTGGAGAGTCCTCCTGAGCCCACAGCCCTAGAGAGCAGGCATGACCATCAAAGATGAGGAAGGTCTGGTCCCATTCTGAGTATCCTAGGAGCAGAGCCTAATAGGTCATGAGGAACATGCATGAATGTTCTTTGTTGGCTTCATTCCAGTTCCAATGAATACCAAGCTGCACAAGCCACCTTGGCCAGAACCTTCCAGGGGAAGTTTGACAGGTTTGTGGTCCCCTGTGTCGTTGCCAGTGGTGACATCAAAGACAGGAAGGCATCAGAACCTCTGAGCTTCAGGTGTGTGGGGTTCTTGAGACAGGATGGGATGTGATTGGCCGTGAAATCACTGTCCCTCCTCTACTGCTGGTCATATCTGAGACCCAGGGGACACAGGGTCACCCTAATCTGCCATTATTTGCCCTTGTCCTGCTTCTAGCCCCTATAACACTCTATATCTGGAGCTATGGTGTCCAGTAGTGGCTCCATCCATTGTGGTGACATCTAATGAAGGCAAGACTGTCGTTAACTTCGGTGATATTGCTGTGGGTAAGTCCTAATTCTGTACCAACAGCCCTCACTCCTGACAGCGTATCTTCTTTTTTTTTTTTTTTTTTTTTTTTTTTGAGCTGAGGATCGAACCCAGGGCCTTGTGCTTGCTAGGCAAGCGCTCTACCACTGAGCTAAATCCCCAACCCGACAACGTATCTTCTACCCTGGGTACCAGGACCATTCCAGTTACCATCTGCTCCCTGACCTTGCTGCAGAAATAGATGCTCCTTGGGCCTTTGTGACTCTTTGCCACATTTCAGGGCATCGAGGCATAAAGAAGATCACCCTCCAGAACATTTCTCCCGAGGACCTTGCTGTATCCTTATCTGTACTCAGTGAGTCAGCTTCCAGGGTTGGAGATGGCAGTGAGGTGTGTGGCAGAGCCTGCAAAATGTCACCTTCATCCTTGACACTCAGTTCTTAGTTGGAGTTCTCAGTGCTGAATCCCCATGGCCCCTTCGTTCTGCTAAACCCCTCCAGAAAGCTATGTTCTGGCGAGACGCAAACCCTGGTGCTATCCTTCTCACCCCACGAGAGCATACTGGTGAGTGCAGCCCTGAGATCCCCACACTGCAGGACCATGATGTGGCCACAGGCAGACACCACTGTGTTCTCAGGCCCAGATGATCAGCTGGAGCCTGAAAGCAGCCTGTCCTGACCCAGTTCTTGCCAACAAGTCTGTGGAAGCAAAGATCTCCAGGCTATCTCAGGAGCACAGTGCTATCAGCTACTCATGGGTAGAGCTCCCGTGTCTGCACTTTGCTAAAGGACATAATCTCCTTAGGCTCAAGAAACACTGGACATCATCTCCAAGAGAGGCACTCTCACTCTCACCCTTACGGGCACAGGTGTGGCATCCATGATTACATGCTCCATTGAAGGCAACATCCTCAACATGGGCTATGTGCTTGCCAGAGAATCTGTCTCGACAAATTTTAAGGTGAATTAAGCCCTGGTCCTAGCCTCCTAAAAAAGGATTCTTTGGAGCCAGTGAACTCTGCATTTGGAAGTACCCAGCTGGTTGGGGAACCCCTGGAGGCACAGATTGTCTCTCCTGAATTCTGTTCCCGAGAGGCTGTCATTTCTGATGTCTTCCTAACAGGGACCCCAGAGCCTTTACTTCTAGGAAAGCTGGGAGCACCTTCCCCTGACCTTCTGACAAAGCACTGGCCTGAAGGATATTTCTTGTCTTTCTACATCAGGCCTTCATTGCTCTTCCTCTTTGCTACTTATTTACTTCTTTGGACCTCTAACTAGGTGCCCCCCAGTGGACAGACCTCTAAGATCCATGCTGTTACCTGGGCTCCCTCATGTTCACATGAACATGTTCCTGTCTCACTCTGAGGGCTACCCTAGGTTTGGACTCAAGCAACCTACTTGCTCACCTGCTTTGATGGAGTCCTGAAGCAGAATACCATACAGGGTGCTATCCAAAGAGAGGACTGAGGGAGGAGAAGAGACTAGATGAGGATATGGTTCAGTTAGGAGGAGCTCTGGAGAACAGTTGACAGACACAGAGCTGACCACATAGTTGGGCAGGGAAGCAGGCTGCCAGCCAGCCTTGAAAAAGGCCAAGTGATTGAGTACCAACAGTCCCAAACACTGATACTGCCGTTACTGTTGGCAATACCACCAGAAAAAGCTTGGAGCATAGTGTCACCTGGTCCCCATCAGGTGTGATCCAGCAGCAAGCAACCTAGTCATAGACACTGACCACAGGCATAGGGCAGCTTAAGGTATGCTAGTTGAGTGACATCTTGCTCTTGCAGCTACAGAATGAATCCTTGCTTCCTATTAAGTTCTGGATGCGGCTGGAGAGCCTCTCCAAAAAAAGGGCCGAGACCCGGCAGCAGCTACCAAAGTTCCTCACCTCCCACGAGCAAAGGACCGAAATTGTTGGTGAGTTAACACATTGCCAAGAATCACAGGGGTATGGAACCATGAGGAGATATGTGCTGATGGAGTACGGCAAGACAGATCATGAAGAGACTGAGCAAAGAGGAATGCAGAGGGGTATGAGCTCAGTGGAGCAGGACTGGTAGTGTTGATCATAACCCCTGTCCTGCCCGCAGGCACACAGAACCACAATGGCCAGAGCGTATTCAGTGTTGTTCCAGTTGAGGGACTCATGGTCCCTGGGAAGGCTCACGAATTCACCATAACCTTCAGTCCAGACCATGAGAGCCTCTACTTCTCTGACCTGCTCCAAGTGGTGCTCTTTGAAAAGGTAGAGCTTATAGCTGAGCCCCCACAGATCTCACCCCATTCTGGGAAGGATCCCTGTGTGTCCCTTATCTGCCCCTTCCTGTAGGCTTTTATTATCTGGTACCTCATGTTGGAGGATGTCAGACAGAGATCAGTATCCCTGGTTCTCCAGGCCCCACCCCGAACCAGCCTCAGTCCCCAATTGTCAAGCTTCAGGGCAGGCTGCTATGCTTCTTGTCCCCAGAAAGTCTCCCACCAGATCCTCCTGAAGGGTGCTGCCCGTGAGCACATGATGTTTGTGGAGGGAGGAGACCCACTGGATGTGCCTGTGGAGTCCCTGACAGTGATCCCTGCCTTTGACCCAGAACATAGAGAAGGTGAGCCCCTACCAAGGGAAAGGGGAGGCAGGGGTAACCTCGGAGAGCAGTGAGAGGGCCCTCTAGCACCCCAGGCCAGCAAGTGGGCATACTGAGGCCCATTGGAGAAGAGCAGATTACTAGCCCATCAGCCCCAGAGCCAGGCAGGATGGTCTCTACCAAGGAGATTACTCTGAGAGGTTCCAGCTTCACCCTCCACTTCCTTTTTGTACTGCCTGACCCTGGACAGCTCACCTCATTCCATCTAACCACTTTTCAGCTAGATCTCCTCCTCCAGAAGCAGAAGAGATGAAGCCTATTCTGGTGACCTTGAACTATGTCCAGTTTGACACAGACATGCCAACCCCACCTGCCACCCGAGAGCTGCAAGTGGGCTGTATCCGGACCACCCAGCCATCACCAAGGAAGGTGATTACAGCCCTAGCTTGAGCTAAACCCCAGAAACTTCATTGGCCTCCCTGACCTAGGCTCCCTGACCTCTCCTGGCCTTGTGTAGGATTTTTGCAGCAGATGTAGGGTGGCAGCCCTGGTCAGAGTTGAGGGGTAGGTAAAGCTGGGCACCCTCATCCCACTAGTTCTACTGCCTCCTGAGAGTACCTGACCCTCTAACCTCCAGTAGTACCAATGTCTCACAGACTGTGGAGTTCATCCTGGACAGTATCCCATGGCTTCAGCACAAGGGCTTCTCCATCGAGCCTTCCAGAGGTTCTGTGGAGCGTGGTCAGACCAAGACCATCAGCATCTCCTGGGTACCACCTGCTGACTTTGATGTAGGTGCTGGGACCCCAGGCTGGGCAGGGAGAGGTGGTGAAGTAGGCAGGGCATTGGGAACAAGCAGATTTGTCTGGAAATCCTACTAAGGAGCTTCTTCTTCCAGCCGGACCATCCACTCATGGTGTCAACCCTGCTGCAGCTCCGGGGAGATGTAAAGGAAACCTACAAAGTCATCTTTGTAGCCTACGTGGTGGCTGGGCTCTGAGGTCACAGGAAACTGCAGAACCTCTTGGACTCTCCTATCCACCCTTGAATCCTTTCCCAGGCTGTGGGGCCAGGCCAACCCATTCCCCTAGGCCTGGGACCTGGGCATCCCCTGCTGGGCAGGTTCAAATGTCCCAGAGCCAGAGCTTCCCAGCCCTACAGACATGGCTACTTCCTGCTGCCCTGAGAGCAATCCAAGAACCCCGCCCCTGCCACAAACCAAGAAATACTAATCTATCCAACTCACCACACACAGCCTGCTCCTAGATACACTACCTCCACCCCCCAAATCCCAAACCCACCAGCACCTCCTCAGGCTTTAGAGGTCCCAGGAGATAGTGCAGGTCGATCAATAAACTCTAAGAACCAATGCCCAAGTGTGCAGTGACAGGTGTGGTTGGGGGGCTGGCTAAGCACAAAGTAAGGTGGGAGGGCAGCCTGGAGGAAGCCCGACTCACACTCCCCTCACAGACACCAGCCCATAAAACAATGTTCTGCCTAGTAAGAATCTCCCAGAGGGTGGAATCTTGCTGGATAACTAGAGGGAGTTCACCCTGACTCAAACACTGGAAGATTCCTCCAAATCTATATTATTGAGGGTAACAGCATACAGTTCAGGGTGCTGGGGGTGCAGAGCCAGGGTTGAGCCTGGTCCAGACCTAGAAAGGTTCAGGGAGGAGTAAGAGGAGGACAAGAGCTTCCAAAGTCCAGAGTTGGTCCCTTAAGCCTCCCAGCTCCTCCCAAATCCCAGGAACCTAGATGATCCCAACCAAGAAGTGAGCCAGGGGCAAAGGGGGGCCCAGCTTATGAGTTTGAGTTTACACTTGTCTAAAAAGAATGGATTTTGCTTTCTGGGCCCTAACCCACCCAGCTGTACTCCCACCCCAACACTGCATCCAGCCTGCCTTCCTACCAGTGCAGCATACTACTTTGCCACCCAATGGGGACAAGCTACCAAGAGAGCCTTCCCAGCCTTCCTAGGCCTGGCAGGGCAATGGGGGTGATGACATCTATCTGGGTGCTCTCCTGAACACTGCTTTAACTCTTGTACTTAGTGCCCTTGAAACCTTGAAGCCTGGCATTGCCCCTAAGTGAGCCAGTGACATTGACCTTAAAGCAGCATTTTGCAGTATTTCTGCTCAGTGACCTTGGAGGTATCAGGCCCAGGCCCTTTGCTGCCCTGAGCTGACCAGTAAAAACCCTTGACATGTTTCCAGGTCAGATGGGTGGCAACAGCAAGTCCACTAGACCAGGCTAGGGTTCATGAGGACATGCTCTAGGGAAAGCATGGCCTCAGGCAGGCCACTCCCTTCTGAACCCAGACATGGTTCTCCCACCCAGGTCCTCTCTTTTCTGGACCCCAGGCTCTGACCTGGGCCTCAGGTTGCTCTTTTGTCATCCACTCTTTCCTCCTTTTATGGTGCTGGCCCTCCAACACCAAGCATAGCCAAGGCAGAGCAAAGGAGGGAAGCAAGACAGGGGACAAGTTCACCAGCCTGACAGAAAGGACCCTTGAGAGGCAAAGCACAGGTCCTGAATGCATAGGGCAGCTGTAGACAGAACCCTGAAGCACTCCTCAGTGAGGGAGAAACCTGAGATCAACACAAGTATGAGCACAGTGAAGAAATAAAGGCAGAAAGAGGTCAGGTGCATCCCCTGTCCTTGCTGACCACCCCTGCGATCTGAACACTAGTGTTCCAACAGTCCCCACCGTGGAGGGCAGAGCACCTAGCTTGGAGGGAGAAAGATTAATAAGCTCCTCCAGGAAGAAGCAGCCACTTCAGCAGTAGAAGAAGCAGGCACCCCAGGTTGAGGGAGGAGTGCTGGGAAGTGGTCTGTTTGCAGCACCTCAATAGCCCAGAGCCAGGTGCTGGCTCCAGGCCAAATGGGCAGACCATTCCCCGATGTGTCCACGTGGAGGATGCATAGCAAATGTCCTCTAATAGTGGTTTGGAAAGCTAAAGCCCCAACTTATTAATGGTGTAAACTCCCACCCCTTTTACCTAGAGGATTGTGGAGTATGAGGGTGGATTCTACTTGTCCTGAGAGGCCACAACCCAGTGCAGCCCACAAGTTTCAGGAGACCTGGTTTGTGAATGGGGATGGGGAAATAGGAGATAGGGGTGGCTGGGTGAGGTGTCAGTCTGATACAAGACAAATCCATGTCCCATGCCCAGAGCAAGACCTGCTCTATCCCCTACCGGAGGACCTTGGTCCTTGAAGATGCAGAGTGTGTGTGTGTGTGTGTGTGTGTGTGTGTGTGTGTGTGTGTGTCCGTTCGCGCATGCATGCACGAGGTCTCTTAAACCGGGTGTTTGTGTGCGCGCGCGCGTGCTCTCTCTCAAACCGGGATGATAACCTCTAGAGACAGAAAAATGGAGGGCAGGAAGCAAGGAGGGAAGCATACCAAGGTGGGTGTGATCCTGGACCTTCAGCTGACAAGGCCCAGGGGCGGGGCCTCATAAAGCTGAGTGGACGCTGGACTGAGTTCCGCTGTGTCTGCGGAACATGGCCCCCGGGCCGCCAGTCACACAGGGGCTCTTGCTGCTGCTACCTCTCCTGCCCCTGTCGCAGGTGGGTTGGGCCGCGCGAACGGCGGGTTTTTGGCAAGTGGGGCGGCCCTGAGTTCGGCCCCGCCCCGCTCAGGCTCACCCTTGTCCCCACAGGTGACGCTGGGTTCTGCGGACAGCAACTGTGACCCTTCGGACCAGTAAGTAGCTGGGGATGGGGAGGGGGAGAGGGGACAGGGGAGGGAGACAGAGCTCGGCACGGGCGCTGGGAAAGGCTGGAGCGGTGGAGTGAGCTAGCAGATACCCCGCCTGCTCCAGGTGCCGCTGTCCCCGCAGGTGCCCGCCCCAGGCCCGCTGGAGCAGCCTATGGCATGTGGGGTAAGTGGAAGCCGAGGTGCCAAGCCTCTGGTCCGACGGTTCCTCTGAAGGTAGACCTAGGCTAGGCCGGCCAGACCCTTTCCATTTACTGCCCCCAACTCCCTGGACTGTGTTTGTTTAAAGAGCTCTTGAGCCTCAGGCAGCCTTGGAAGCAAGACCTGATTATAGTCGGCAGAAGGCACAAGGATTGTGCAGTTGGCTGGGGACAGTGTGTCCTGGGAATGAACCCAAGGACACCTCTGGCCAGCCCTAGAGAGCCAGCCAGGGCGGGCTGCTCCTCAGGCCTGCATCTAGCCCAAGAAGTTCTGGCATGGAGAGACTTGTCTTGCTTTCTTTTCCCCTGTCTTGTTATCCTGTCTTGGGTGGTTGGGCATGACTGGCCCCAGGTACAGGTGCTTGGCAGATCCTCACTCTTCTCTGCCAGGCTTATCCTGCTTGCCATACTCCTGATGCTTCTGTGTGGGGTCACAGCCAGTTGTGTACGGTTCTGCTGCCTCAGGAAGCAGCTGCACACCCAGACACGCATGCGACCAGCATGGCAGCCCTGTGACCTGACAGTCATCCCTGTGGACAGTGACAGCCCTGCACACAGCACTGTGACCTGTGAGTGTCTGGGGACCCACTAGCCATCATGGGGGTGGTGGACACAGGGTGAATGCCAAACCATCCCCACAAACCCACTCTTGTTCCCTGCAGCCTACAGTTCCGTGCAGTACCCACTGGGAATGCGGTTGCCCCTGTTCTTTGGGGAGCCAGACCCTGACTCAATGGTCCCTCCCACCTACAGCCTGTATGCCTCTGAGCTGCCGCCCTCCTATGATGAGGCTGTGAAGATGACAAAAGCCAGAGAGGAAGCAGCGGCTCCCTCTCAGAAACCCAACTCTCTGCCTGAGGCCTTGGGGCTAGAGACTACTCCAGGGCCCCAAGAGCCAGGCCCCAGTGCCCAGCAGCCCTAGCTATGCCCCTGTGGAAAGGGTAGGAGTTCTTTCTTCTGGAGCCGTTAAACCAGAGCCTGGACTCTGGCACATAGAACCAAGGACCTCCACCTGTGCCATCCTTCCCCTGGGAAGGCCAGCCATCCAGCACATTGCTGCAGACTTGGCCTCATTGCTATGCAATGCCCGGCCAGCCAGCCTGCCCTGCATTGGCCCCTCCTCCTTACCCCTCCCACCTATCTGGGGCCCCCGCAGACCCTCAGCCCAGAGGAGCCTGAACCTTGAGAGCTGAAGCCCCCACTGGCATGTCAGCCCTTTGAAGAGAGAATAAAGTTTGTGTGAACACGGTCTCTGCCTTTGTGGAAAGGGCTCTAGTGCCCCCAGGGTGTCCAGGAGGCCTTAGGTAGCCACCCCAGTATAGACAGACAGGGTTAGTGGAAGTCCATTTACTTTTCCTGCTGGTGTTCAGAACCCAGAACTGGACAGTGAGAAAGGCCAAGGTCAGAGAGAAATGGTCTAAATTGTGTGTCCAGGACTGTCCCGCACATCCTTCTCCAGGACCAACTCCTTACCACCCTCCCCTCCAGGCTGGGACAGTGAAAAACAGTAGAGTCTGGCTGGAACATTTATTTGATGCAGAGCTGTGGACAGGGAGGGTGGCAATGGGCAGTAGATTTCCTGGGCAGACCTCCCACAGTCACAGCAGCGATATTACTGGACCAACTTGAAGGACTCTCCTGTCATCTGGCTACAAACTCTGGGGGTAGATGGGCAGGTTAGCAGCCTTCCCTGGCCCCGAGGCTTGGTTCTCAGGCTCGTCCATTGCTCACCTTCATAGTCAGTGGTTCCATCCTTGTCAATCTCCTTGGCTCAGCCTCTGTTTTACTGAGGGTCTCACACACATTCATGAGCACCTATCTACCAAGGTCTCACACTCAGCCGCCATCTGCTGGTATCTTTATGAACTCCCCATTTACTTAGATACCACCCCACCCCCTAGGCCCAAGGCCCTCCTTGAGTATGTTCCAGTCTATGTAGTTCTTGGTCTCCTTGTCAAAACTGCCCTTAGCTTGCCCTCCCGGTTGTGGGCTTTCTCAGAGTAAATCCACAACAGCACCAGGAAGCTATCATGGTTAAAGAACACTTTGTCTGCAAATAATTTTACTGGCCCAAGAATCAAGTTAGAGCTAGGCTAGGCCAACTTCTACCTTTCCCTTCTAGATGCTTCTCTCCCCCACTCGTATGCACAGGTGACTATGGCCCAAGATTTCACCCACACCCCACACACCCTGCCAGCCCTGACTTACTGCCTCTGTCCACATCCTTGCCCAAGGAGGCCAGCTCACTCTCGGTGAAGTTGATTCCAAGCAGGCTCGTGAGCTGCTCCCACTCTGCGATCTTTCCATTGTCCTCCTCATCAAACATCTCAATCTGCTCAGCTGACAAGCAATCAGTCTGTAAGGACACTTACAAGTTCTTCCTGTCCAGGAGAGGTTAGGAAGTAACCTAGCATCTACTTGGCTTCAGGGAACATAATTTAAAAGGAGACCCTAATGGAGAGAAGATGTTCAAGAGCAAGCAGATGTAATGAGCTTCATGGTGAGTGAAATTCTGACAGAGGCAAAAATGAGCAAGCAGGGGATGGGGGCAGTCATGAGCACCAGATGAAGGTGGTCAGGTAGGCACACAAGAGCCAGGGCACAGGCCATCCTTGTGAGGTAGCATCAGGGACTAAGAAGTCTATGTGACAGACCCTGGGGCCAAAGGAGACAGCACACAAGACACAGGAAATCAGCACGGGGAGACGCCCAATGAAGCCACGGTAAAGGTTCCCAGGTAAAGACTTCCCTGCCAGCAGGTCATAGGACTAGGAAGACACAGTTCAGCATCCAACCCATACCTTTGCACATCCTTGAAGCAGCAGGGCCCTATGAAAGCCTCCAAGAAAGGGGTGCTCCACCCTGGCCCTGGAGAAGGAAAGTGTATTGGTTAAAATGTTAAGACAACTCCACATAGTTAAAAGGGAGGTTTATTTTGTGGGGTAACTTACAAGTGAAGGGATAGGTTACAGGGTCTGGGAAAGGTGTAACGCAGTCCAGCGGTGTTCTCTGGAGAATTCTGTTCCGTCTACCTCCAGCATCCAGGGTCCAGGAACCAAGAGAGCCGGCCCATCTGGATCTCAAGTCTTCAGGGTCCTCTCTCGGCCGCGCCTTGTAGGCGTGACAGTTACCGAAGCCTCCATGGGGGTTGGAACTTCCAGATCAAAGCTGGAATGGCTACCCACTACAAAAGTGTTGATGGCTAAAGGCTTCTTCTAGGCTTCCAGAGCTCCTTTTTAGGCTTCCAAGAGGTCCTCACACCTTGGGTGCATTTCTGCCTTCAGGCCCTACCCAAATTCCCACCCCACCCAGCTAGTCCACCAGAGGTTCTCCCGGGTGCTAAAACCACCTTATTATGTGTGTGGCCGATCAAGAAGACACTGCAGTGATTCCAAGCTGCTTTGGGTAGAGCATGCAGAACAGTGGCCCAGCCAGGTCTTAGCTATGCTTAACCCAGGGCCTCCAGGATACAGATTCCAAAAGCCTTTTAGCGGTAGGAAATCCTGCCGGCCCTGTAACAGGATAGGCTCAGTCCCTACAGGGGCCCTTTCCTGAACCTTCTCAGCCTGGGAATCCCCTAGCCCTGAAGATGAGTGCTTAAGGGCCAGGAACAGAGGGGCAGAGACGGGCTACATGGGCTGTTCCCTTCTCATGATCAAACTCTACAACCCCACACACATGAATGTACACACACACACACACACACACACACACACACACACACACACAAATACATGTAATAATTTTTTTCTGTAAGTTTTTAAGTTCAGGGCTGAGGAGATGGCTCAGTGGGTTAAGAGCACCAAGGTTCTACTTCAGGGACCTTCATTGAAATTGGCCATCACTTACTTATGAAACTTCTTCAAAAGGCCCAGACTAACCAGCTAGTTTCATGTTGTATGATATTTTGTTTGTTTTCTGACAAAGCTTGCCTAGAGATCAGAGGGTGGAGCTAGCTGCTAGTTAACCATAGAGGCCAGGTGGTTGTGGCTCACACCTTTAATCCCAGCACTTGGGAGGCTCATGCCTTTAATTCTAGCACAATCGGGATGTGGAGACAGGAATATAAGACAGGTAGAGACAGGATCTTGGCCCCTTTTTCAGTCGGAGGATTCGTAGAGGTAAGAAGTCTCTAGTGGCTTCTGCTCTGCTGCTCTGATCTTTCAGCTTTCACACTGATATTTGACTCCTTAGGATCACGCTGCAGTTCCCCATTTGGCTAAGTCTGGCTGGTCTCCCATGCTCATGCTCAGTTCCAATCTCACTGCTAATACTTGGCAAACGCTCTACAAAGGTAGAATGAGCGAGTTGGCTTAGGGATCCCAAACACCCTGCACAGACGGGGCTAAAGGTCCCCAGCTTAGAGAAGAGACATGGGCACAACCTGGGGCCAGGCAGGTGAACCTGGGGCAGGCTGCCACCAAGAGGTTGGCAGGTTTCCTCTCCAGGCAATTGGGGGCTATTTTGGGGTTTCTTGGGAAACCTGACCTCCCTTCCACTCAGAACAGCAAAGCCTGCTCCCTAGGGAGTAGCAAGGTACCACAGAAACACTCAAATACTTTGTGCCCACTTACACACTTGAGGTTGTTTGTTTGTTTGTTTGTTTGTTTCAGATGTGCACCAGCCCCTCTTGTCTGAGTATAGCAAATCACCAGGCAGTGGTGCTGACCCCCTAGAGCTTGGTTGTGGTCCTCCTTGCTCCTGTGGTTAGAGACCACAGCCCTTAGAAGTTTATACTTGTAGATCTCAGCTCTGTGGGCTGAGGGTCTACTCTCATCCCTAGCTGGCTGGCTGCCAAGATTAGTCATGACCTCAGCCTACCTGTCCCATGCCTGTCTGATGGCTCTGAGCATGTGGGGCATTCAGTGTCCTCCAACAGCCCAGTCCTCTGCCTACCAGAATACCCAGAGCTGCAGGATGAGAGCCGCTGAGGCCAAAAAGTCTGTGCTAATAGTAATGGGAAGGCTCCAGTGTGCAGCAGGCCTGTCTCCTGGGACTGTGAGAGAGGCCCGCTCTGGTTTTGATGTGGTTGGAGGACCATCCTATACCTTCATCCTGGCTGTGATCTGGCTTTGGTTTTCCCCAGGATCGGGGGCTCTCTGTGTACCAAATGCCTTCTTCCAAGGGTGCAGGGTAAGGGAAACCACAGCATCTAGACACTGGCCATCCTACCTAGATTCTGAGCCTAGAGTCACAGAGGGGAGGCAGCAGGTTACAAAAAGATGTCCTCATGGTCCTGGACAGCCATGCCTCGCATCTCTTACCTGACGGTTGTAAAGAGTCTTTCTCTGTCCTACCAGCCAGCTCCCAAACAATGACATGGAGACTTATTATGAAAGTTCAGCTTTAACTTAGGGTTGTCCCACTAGCTCTTATAACTTAAATTAACCCATTTGTTTTAATGTACATTTGCCTCATGGCTTTATACCTTTCTTTCATTCTATGTCCAACTCCCTCCATGTCTCAGTGGCATCTCCCTGTGCCTCGATTATTTCCTCCTACTTCCTCTCCCTGTACCTGGAAGTCCCACCTATACCTCCTGCCTAGCTATTGGCCGTTCAGCTTTTGATTATACCAATCACAGCAATACATTTTCACATAGTGTACAAATATCCCACAACATTTCTCCCTTTTGTCTAAGTAAAAAGGAAAGGTTTTTAACTCTAATACAGTAAAATTATACACAATAAGGGCAATTATCAAGTAAGAAATACATTTACAATGTCCAGTCTATCTGTATTTGGCAAATTAAGAGAAAATGCTCCATTATCTATCCTATCTTGTTGAGTCCAAAGTTTTGTACCTAATTTACTTTTTATCCTTACTTGTAATACCAACCCAAAACTATCTTTTTAGGCCTCAAAACATTTTCTTAGATAAACAACTTAAGCTTTTATGTCTCTCAACCGCGTATATTTTACATCTCACATAAGTTTCTTTTCTGAATTTGGTAACAAGGAAAACTGTAACTATAACTATCTCATCTTCAACCCCATCAGAGACCCAAGAAGGATATAATATTACCTGAGTAAACAGGAAGTACAGAGCAAACATCTTCCAAAACTATAGAAATGACAGAAGCAGCTAGCTTCCTAGACAGTCACCCAAGTTTCCTCTGCAACGTTGGGGCATCCATTTTCAGCCTACAGGCCTAGAATATCTGACAGACTTTTCTGTGAAGTAGGAATTTTGGAGAACTGCCCTATCTTGTTTTGGCAAAGTTTGGCAGTCTCCTTCCTTTGTGTCCAGCTTGTCCAATTTGGACAGCATACTGTCAGCAGTTGAGGCAAGAGACAGTTTCTTGCCCAGTGGCTAACTTTGCCACATTAAAAGCAAACTCCATATGGAGGTTCTTCAATGCCTATCATCCATTTTTGAAGGAGATTGGTGTTACTAGGAGCAGATGCATCTCACTTTCATGAAAAGCCTTATGTTGGGGCTGGAGAGATGGCTTAGCAGTTAAAAGCACTGGCTGCTCTTCCAGAGAACCCAGATTCAATTCCCAGTACCCACATAGCAGCTCACAGCTGTTTGTAAATTCAGTACCAGAGGATCCAACACCCTCACACAGTCATACATACAGGCAAAACACCATAAAAAGACATTTCAAAAAAAAAAGAAAAGCCTTATGTTATTAAAACACCTTAAGTGCCATATTATGTAAGTTTCTGAAGTATTTGAAGACCATATCTAAAAATATATCTCTGTATGACCTTGAAAACATACCTAACGTGACTATAAGGTTGATTGTTATAGATGATTAATTACTAACCTGTATTTCTTAATTATCCTAAATAGCTTTCAAGGACTAGAACTTTATATTATATATATATGGGTTTTTTGGGTTTTTTTTTTTTTTTTTTTTGGTTTTTCGAGACAGGGTTTCTCTATGTAGCTTTGCACCTTTCCTGGAACTCACTTGGTAGCCCAGGCTGGCCTCGAACTCACAGAGATCTGCCTGTCTCTGCCTCCCAAGTGCTGGGATTAAAGGCGTGCGCCACCACTGCCCGGCTACATTATATTTTTGTTTTTGTTTTTTCTTTTGTTTTCGAGACAAGGTTTGTCTGTGTAGCCCTGACTATCCTGGAACTCACTCTATAGACCAGGCTGGCCTCACAGAGATCTGCTTGCCTCTGTCTCCCCAGTGCTGGGATTAAAAGCGTGCACCACCACTGCCCAGCTTACATTACATTTTTAAATGAGCTGCATAGGTACAATACCTTAAATAAGAGTAGAAACATATATACAATATAACAAAAATAACCTTAAATATGTATCAATATACAAAAATCCATACCAGTGTAAAATATTTGAGACTAGTGGTTGATCAAAAGTATGCTCCAACAATCCACCCTTTTATCCCATCATTTCTATGCTATATCCCCCTTTTTCCCTTCAGAAAGAGATCCTTGAATCTAATCTCCTTTGTTTAGTTTTTTTCCTGACCATGACCAATAACAACTTGGTTTTTGTTTGTTTGTTTGTTTGTTTTGTTTTTTGAAACAGGGTTTCTCTGTGTAGCTTTGCGCCTTTCCTGGAACTCACTCTGTAGGCCAGGCTGGCCTCGAACTCGCAGAGATCCGCCTGTCTCTGCCTCCCGAGTGCTGGGATTAAAGGCGTGCGCCACCACCGCCCGGCCAATAACAACTTGTAACCAACCTCCCTAAATGATGACAAACATTCATAACCCACCAAATGACCAAAATCACCCACCCCACCTTTTGGGAATGTGGGCATTGTGTTCTCTAGACTGCTTCTTGCTCTCTGGGGGCAATGACATCTTTAGAGGACACTAAGAAATTTGGGATAATTTTCAAGTCCTGGGAGAGTTGTCCAGTCTCTGTGATGGGAATGTGCAGGGCTTATCTGAAGTCCTGTTGAGAGTAGTCTGTGAGGCTAGACCATCTCAGCTAGCAGCTTTGAAGATGTTCTGGATGCAGAATTTTGAGGAAACTGAAATAGAGGCGTTTTTGAGAGGCTGGATCATCTGAGCTACTTGTTTTTATTGGTGTCTGGTTCTTTTTTTTTCTGAAAACACACAAACTTTTAAAGGTAACATATATATCTGCATAACACAAGTATGGAATGTGTGGTGTACACAAATCAGTAAAGATGATTTTTTGTTTTATGTTTGAGCAGGTAAAAGACATCTGTCAACTTTATAAGTCTGTTTGGAATGTATAACCAAATCTCTATCAATGCCATATGAAAGGATGGCATGTAATAATAAGTCATGAGGACTCTGTAGCCAACAAGATTTATCATGTCTCCTCCAGTCTCAGAGCTGTTCTCATGTCGAGGGATCAGCTTATACATCACCTGTCTTTCTTGGCTTTTCCCTGTGTCTACAGTCAAGATCCTCAGAAGGTCTCCCCTGATCAAATCTGATGTTCGCTGGGCGGTGGTGGCGCACGCCTTTAATCCCAGCACTTGGGAGGCAGAGCCAGGCGGATCTCTGTGAGTTCGAGGCCAGCCTGGGCTACCAAGTGAGTCCCAGGAGAGGCGCAAAACTACACAGAGAAACCCTGTCTCAAAAAACCAAAAAAAAAAAAAAAAAAAAAAAAAAACCAAACAAATCTGATGTTCATTAATTTTGAAGAGAACCATAACTTTTTGTTTCCTGTGGAAACAAAGGCATAACCTCTCCCCCAATGCAACACATTGCCCAACTTCCATTCTGAAGCCAAGATATTCCTAAATAGCTAAGCTTGTATAATTCAGCAGTCCCTCCCACAGTCTCTCAGCAACTGTCATTCTCTCTTCACTAGCATTCAAAAAATTCAAAATTAACAAAGCACCATATAAGGTCCAAACTCCCTGTGTTATAATATTTTCTATCTTTACATGGCTTATTTTTTTATATTACTTTATTCTGTAGCTCGAGTTTTCCTGCCTGGCCCACAGTCAGGACAAATCTCTCTCACCTGCCAGTCCCACAGCCACTCAAACCCAACCAAGTAAACACAGAGACTTATATTGGTTACAAACTGTATGGCCGTGGCAGGCTTCTTGCTAACTGTTCTTACAGCTTAAATTAATCCATTTCCATTAATCTATACCTTGCTACATGGCTTGTGACTTACCGGCATCTTCACATGCTGTTTGTCATCTTGGCGGCTGGCAGTGTCTCTCTGACTCAGCCTTCCACTTCCCAGCTTTATTCTCCTCCTTGTCCCGCCTATACTTCCTGCCTAGCCAATGGCCAATCAGTGTTTTATTGACCAATCAGCAACACATTTGCCATACAGAACATCCCACAGCACTTCCTTTATTTTTTTTTTTCAAAAAGGAAGGTTTTAACCTTAACAAAGTAAAATTACATATAATTTGGGAATTTGGGCGTAGCTTCTCTTACTACTTCCTGCTGGAGGGGAGCGCTGTATCTTATGGGGACACAAAGAAAATTTCAGGATTATGGCCATGGTGTCATCGGAGACCTTTCAGGGGGTCTTGGCTGGTCAAACCTGATGTGTCTTAATCTGGAACAAATCCAAAGCCTCTGGCTTTCTGTGGGAACAAAAGCAGAGTCTCCTTTCCAAAGCAACATATCCTTATATCCAAATTTTGAAGTCAAGGTATCTTTAAAATATACATATTGGTTTAACTCAGCTTCCTTTACAATCAAATATCTCTCTGCAGTTAAGAATCCCAAAGACAACACAATCCAGATTCTCTGTGTAATATTCATCTTTACGTGGCTTATTTTTTATATTAATTTTACTGTCTCTTTAAAGACTTTATTTTTTAAAACTATGTATTTGTTTCTATAACTGTATATATCACCTTTTTTGTCTCTTTCAAGCCTACGTATATTTTACACACATTGTAAACTATTACATCTGAATCTGTCTCATTGTGAATCTATTGCTTTAAACTGCAGCAGCTGTGGCTGCTGGCTCTGCCCACCTCAGCTTCTCAACATGGCTATGTTTACCGCCAGCTCTGGGAGCTATCATGGGTCTATGCTTTTATCCAAGCAGTATGTAGCCCAAAAACCTCTTTTTTGTTTAGTACTAGCAAAAGCTAAATCCACACCATGCAGCTTAATGTGCCACTTGCAGAGGCCTCATCCCCGCCATACTGCAGGTCAAGCACGCACGCTAGGAACCCACCAGTAGCTCAAACCGGCAGCTGCTGCTCATTTGAGAGAGACAATTAGGAAGCTGTTTTTAGCTCCGTTTTAAAATCTTTTTTCTCAGTTTTTAGGTGGAAACTCTTGCCCCACGTTGGGTGCCATTTGTAGCTGGAGTTTTCCTGCCTGGTCCACAGTCAGGACAAATCTCTCTCACCTGCCAGTCCCACAGCCACTCAAACCCAACCAAGTAAACACAGAGACTTATATTGGTTACAAACTGTATGGCCGTGGCAGGCTTCTTGCTAACTGTTCTTACAGCTTAAATTAATCCATTTCCATTAATCTATACCTTGCCACATGGCTCGTGGCTTACCAGCATCTTCACATGCTGTTTGTCATCTTGGCGGCTGGCAGTGTCTCTCTGACTCAGCCTTCCACTTCCCAGCTTTATTCTCCTCCTTGTCCCGCCTATACTTCCTGCCTAGCCAATGGCCAATCAGTGTTTTATTGACCAATCAAATCAGCAAAACATTTGCCATACAGAACATCCCACAGCATTATTCTCTTTTTAAAATTTTAAAAATATTTTTCTATGACTGTCTATATTCATTTTCTTTAGCATCTAAGCACATTTTTAAGCATACTCTACCTGTTCAGAGATTTTTATCCTGTCTGGATCTGTCTTTACTGAGCATCTGTAGTGTTCTGTGATAGCATGAGACAAATCTTAAACTGCTATGTCAGTTGCAGTAGCTCAGCTTAGTGCATGGCACTGGTGAATGGTGCTGGCAGCTGGCTCCAACCTGCAGGCAGCAGCCGGTAGCCACGCCTCTGTATGCTGCCAAGCACCAGCCCACCTAAGAGACTGCAGGACTAGGAAGCTACATCCAGCTATTTGTCCAGAACTTTTCTTAACTTTCTCAAGCCCTGTATTTGGATATTTCTCAAGCCCTATGTTGGGCACCATTGATAAAGAGTCTTTCTCTGTCCTGTCAGCCAGTTCCCAAATAACAACATTGGAGACTTCTTAACTATGAAAGCTTGGCCCTTAGCTTAGACTTGTCCCACTAGCTCTTTTCTTTTCTTTTTTTTTTTTTTTTTGGTTTTTCGAAACAGGGTTTCTCTGTGTAGCTTTGCGCCTTTCCTGGGACTCACTTGGTAGTCCAGGCTGGCTTCGAACTCACAGAGATCCGCCTGGCTCTGCCTCCCGAGTGCTGGGATTAAAGGCGTGCGCCACCACCGCCCGGCTCCACTAGCTCTTATAATTTATATTAACCTACATTTTGCCTCATGGCTTTTTACTTTCTTTTGTTCTGTATGTCCAACTCCCTCCATGTCTCATTGGCATCTCCCTGTGCCTTGATTATCTCCTCCTACTTCCTCTCTCTGTACCTGGAAGTCCCACTTATACCTCCTGCCTAGCTATTGGCCGTTCAGCTTTTTATTACACCAGTCATAGCAATATGTTTTCACACAGTGTACAAATATCCCACAACAGACTATGGCACACAACTGTGAATAGTAGACTCAGCTTTCGGCATCCCAGACTGCTATCTTCTGACAGAGCTTGGCTACAGCTCTGAAGTCCTGAAATCTTGGTGACTTCATGATTTACACTCAAACTTTCCATCCCTGGAGACCAAGTCAGAGCCAAGACAGCACTCCCATCTCTCCCCTGGCCTCCAACACAGCTGTCCTTCTGGTTGTGACTCTATGCTCATCCTAGCCCCTGACAGATAGTCAGATCCTCATCTTCTTTCTCCTTTTCATGCTGGCTGATCTCTGTGTGCCTTGTGCATCTAGGGACAGATAATAAATCTTCATTTTCCATCATTATATCTTCTGGTCACTAAAGAAGAGAGAAAACCTAGAATAGCATCTGGGCTGTCTTCTCCATGTGTGGTCACATGTGTTGCCGTGCATATGCAGAGATCAGAGAACAACTTTAGGGGTCAGTTCTCTCCTTCCACTGTGTAGGTTCCAGAAATCAAACTCAAGTTGTTAGGATGTCGAGAGTCACCCATTGGGCAACCCTGCCGCCCCCACCTGCCATATTGTCATCAAGACAGAATTTCCTTCTGTAGATTACAGCATCCATTGTATGCAGAGACCATATTTTGGCTCTTACATCAGTGGACCTTTGACTGTTTCCGCTTCTTTGCTTTTGTAAATAATTCTATAAGGAACATGACGGTATGCAAAGGTACTTTTTAGATAAGATTAATAGTTGAGGGCTGGAGAGGTGGCTCAGAGGTTAAGAGCACTGCTTGCTCTTCCAAAGATCCTGAGTTCAATTCCCAGCAACCACATGGTGGCTCACAACCATCTGTAATGAGATCTGGTGCCCTCTTCTGGCCTGCAGAGATATGTGCAGACAGAACACTATACATAATAAATAAATTTTAAAAAAAGATTACATTAAAAAAAAAGATTAATAGTTGAATGGATAGAATTTGAGGAAAACAGATAACTGCCAACATGTACTTGGGCCTGGTCCATTCTGCTGAAGGCCTTGAGAGAAAAGACCAGGGTTCCTGAAGGGGAAAAAAAAAGCAATTCTATCTGCAGATGAAGGCCAAGAATACATCAGATCTTCCCTGGTTCTCCAGCTTCCATAATCACATGATCCACTTCTTTAAATTCAATTGCTGTCTTTACCCAACTTTTGTGTATGAGAGAGACATGTGCATGTATATGTGCTTATACAAATCCTGTCTCTAATCCAGAAGGTCACACAGGCAGGGACCAGGCTCCCTAGAGCCAGAAAGGTTCAGGATCAGTATGTTCCAGGAACTTTGAGACATTCCCTACTGTAGAACATGCTGTGCATTCTCTGGATAGAACAAGCATATGGCCATGGGTACCAGAGGGTTGGGAGAATATGTATACGACATGAAGAGTCCAGTAATAGGTTTTCTGTACCCCAGTAATAGGTTTCTCCATCCACACAGTAAGCCGCATCAAGCCAATTTGAAAAAGTGTAAGAACAGGTTTATTTGAGCCAAGCAACTCCCAAGTGGGTTCTCCAGTCCCTGAAATTGAAGCCAGAGAAGCCACATGTCCAAACTAAAGCAGAGAGCTTATATAGCTTATAGGTGAGGGGCGATGATGTGTTCACCACAAGCTGAGTTTATGCCCAATTATGGTTAAAAAGCTGACCACTTTACTCAGGGACTTGGGCTGCTGGCAACTCCAGGGGAGGAGCTACCACAGCAGCCAAGAATGCAGAACTGGACTTTTTAGTGCCTTCCCTTTGTTCAGAGATTCTCTGAGTGGACAGGGTTTAGAGAGAGAGAGAGATAGGAATGGGTCTTTCCAGACCATGCAGGGGCAAGCTGGAGGTTCCAACCAAACACCCAGTACTCCCGGCCCAAGTGCTCTCAAAAACAGAGACCAGTGCCCTGGTTTCATTTCTGCTGTTGAAGTAAAATATCCTGACAAAAAGCAGTTTAAGGAAGAAAAGGGATAATTTAGCTCACAATTCCAGATCACAGTCCGTCACTGTGGAGAAGTCAGCGTGAGACAGCTGGTCACATCACACCAGCAGTCAGGAGCGGAATGATGAATACATACACGCTCATTTGCTTGTTTGTACTCAGCTCCATTCTCCATTCTCAGGGCCCCTAACTACTGAACGGCGCTACCCACAGTGTACTGGATCTTCCCACATCAATTAATTAAGCAGATTCCCACTGCAACAAAATGCAGACAGTCACTCACTGAGACGTCTCAGGTGATCCTGGGTGTGTCACACTGATAACTAGAACTACCCCAACCACCATTCAGCCCTATCCTTCCCTTCTTTTTGTGATCTCTAGCTTCCCTATCTTCCATAAATTCCCACAGACCAATGGAGTCCTTACCTCAACATCTTCCTGGAAGAGTCCAGCATGTAAAAAGGAGTGCTAAAAAGGAAAGCTAAACACTGAACCCCAAAAACATATACAATGAGTTAAAGAGCCCAGTACTATTTAGTAGATGGCTAGAGATCATGTAATGTGTGTCAGGTCCCAGAGGAACCCAGGACAAGGCTCACTCAGTACCTGTGGCTTCTCCCGGCATTCTCACTCTGCCTCCTACCCTAAACCTCTCCAGCCTAGAGTCTGAGCCTCAGTTCCCTCCCCCACTTTCTCTTTCCTATACAAACCTACAATTTTGGCCATGCACTGTCTTGGTTCTCCTCTTGGTCCAAGGCTGTTCTTGGTTTGCTTGCCCTTTCTCCTCACTCTCTTCTCTTCCTCTCTCATGCCCTCCCTTCCTCTCATGGCCCTGTTCAGTCTGGACCCTTCCAGATGTCTCTGGCTATCTACAATAAAACCCTCCTCCCCAACCACACCTCAGAGTGACCGTGTCTTCATGTTCATTCATCTGATGCTCAGAACCCAGGAGAGTCGTATATGAGCCTCCTCCCAAGAGGCTTGGCCTCGCCTAACCGAAACAAGCTGCTGATTTGACTCTCATCGGGTGCGTATGGGTCATTTGTTTCTACTGGCTTCTGCTACCCACCACATTTTACTTCAAAGTCTAGAGGCCACCTCTTCAGCCACTTCCTCCCTCCACCTGCTATTGCCATCTGTCTCTTCTCGCCCATTCAGTAAGTGTCCTCTCTCTGGATCCTGGAGTCTACTACACTCTCCTGGGTGCCCACCATATAGGCATCTCTCTACTAAGAAGCCTGATAGCATCTCTCTACTAAGGTGCTTATTCTTCTCCCTCTATTGGAACCCTCCCTTTCCCCAAAAACCTCTCCTAGTCTACCTCTTCAGCTGTCCTCTCCTCTACCTGCTCTAACCACTTGTCTCTCCTCTACTGGGTAAGTGTCACCCTGGAGCTGCCTGCTTTGTCTACTCTTAATGACAAAAAGCCACACCAATGTGCCAGAAAGCTTCCCTCACCCTACCAGGTCCCTGTCATGTGGAAAGGGAAGCCTCTTCTCTGTGATTTGGGACATTTCTCTCTGACAAGTCTTTCAGTCCACTTGGGGACACCCCAGATTTAAATTCTTGTACAACTCTTGCCCCTTCTTCTCCATTTGTTCTCTCAGCTCCTTCCTGGAGCTTCCTTGCCTCCCCTAAGAGGTGCAGTCCCACAGCTTTCTCTACATGCTCCTGGGCCTCTATGATATCAGAATCCTTCCTCAGTCAGAGTTCCTATCTGTGACTCTTTCCTTTGCCTCCTCCCCCTTGGAGCTACCTGCTCTATCTTTTCTTATGCTCTCCTGGGCCTATATGTTGCAACCCTGTCCTCTCTTCTGCTAGCAGCTGACATATTTTCTGCCCCAAATAATAAGTTTCTCCACCGATGTAGTAAGCCATATCAAGCTGAATTGAAAAAGTATAGCAACGGGTTTATTGAGTAAGGCAACTCCCAAGTGGGTTCACTAGTCTCAGAGATTGAGGCCAGAGAAGTCATGTGCCTGAGCTAAGGCAGGGAGGTTTTATAGATTGTAGGCAAGTGGTGATGATGTGTTCACCACAAGCTGGGTTTATGCCCAAGTATGGTCAAAAGCTGAGCACTTAGGCAAGTACTTGGATGGATGGCAGCATCAGGGGAGGAAGCTGCAATAGTCACCAAGAATACAGAACTGGGCTTTAGTGCCTTTCCTTTGTTTTGAGATTCTCTGAGTGGGCGAAGTTTGAAGAGAGAGGGGGAATGGGCTTCCCAGACCAAGCAGGGATGAGCCAGAGGCTCCAACTGAATAGGAGCTACATGCTAAGTCCCTCAGCTTCTCTATGCCCACTCTCATAGCCTTTACTGCCATTTCCTCACTTCTCCCCACCCCACCCCCCGCTGCCCCCCAAGCTGCCTGCTCTGTCTCTTCTCTATGCTCTCCAAGGCCTCTAAGATAATAGAATCCTCCCTAGAGTTCTTTCTTTTGACTCTTATTCCTCACTGCTACCCTATTCTCTGTTGCTCAGCTCTCTCCTGGAGCCTATGGGAACTCTCCTTCATTTTGCAACCCTTTATCCTTTCCTCCTCAGACTCAGAGACTCAAATTCCTCTTCAGACTCCTCAATGTCTTACTATAAATGACTTGGCCTCAGTACAGCTCAATAAATGGTCAAAAATCGGCACACTCAATTTCTATATTCTCTCATACGGTAACAGCTCCTGTTACTGCACAAACAAATGATCCCAAAATCTCTTACATCTTAATTTTCCATGCTCTACACTCCCAAAAGTCTCATCTCTAAGCTTTTCCTACTCTCCCCTCTACAAATCTTTTATCTCTAGGATTTCTCTGAGCTCTACTCTAAAGAAATCTTTTGAGACTATTGTGTAAACACTATCTCAGGATTTGTAAATTCATTTGGGTATGGTTAAAGAAGCTGTAAAATCTGTAACAAAAATTTAGCTTGGGGTTGGGGATTTAGCTCAGTGGTAGAGTGCTTGCCTAGCAAGCGCAAGGCCCTGGGTTCAATCCTCAGCTCAAAAAAAAAAAAAAAAAAAAAAAAAAAACTTGTAACAAAAGGTTGAATCTTAATGTTGTGGGGTATTTACCAGAGAAGACTATTTGGACATGGGTTTAAGCCAATAGAAAGTGTTCTGGGATCTCACTGTAGCCCTGAGCCTTCCTCGGGGTGAGCTTTTAAGCACAAAAACCATGTTCTGGGCTGACATACTTCAGTTAACAAGAACAGTTAGTCAGAAGCAGAACTACAGAGACCAAAAAACAAGGTTAGTACATCTACAGACTCTCCCATAACTATGGACTTCGATGGATCAGGCCTTTGTTTTCACTTCTGGCAGGTGATGCTGTCTATGTGCTGAGTTTCACAGCCTGCATGGCACTTCCATCGTGGAGTCAGTTGGGCTAAGGTCTAAGGGGCCCGCTAAGGTCTGAGGCCCTGTTACACTCAATTTGCTATATGTGATTCAACTCTTTGGAAAATAGATCTACTTACTGTATAAGTAACTTGGATTCAACTCTTGGGTTAAAAAAATAGATCTACTAGAAAAATAGATGTTTTTGAGTAGCAACTATGTGGCTTACATCCATCTTGGCTGACTACCTCTTCAGGGTGGAAGCAACCATGTGGCTGGTAGCCATCTTTACTAAGGCTAAAAGAGTACACGCAATGTAACTTCACTATCACCTCTATTAAGATGACCACATGGTATAAACCAACTAATGCAGCCATCATAAAACTTCTTAGTCCTACTGATCTCTCTGCTTATCATTGTATCCCTTTTTTAGATTAGGAAACAAGAGCAGGTCTCCAAAATATTTTGAATTAGTATGGATTTTTGTATGATAAATTCCTAAGATTATAAAGGTCTACTCAAATTAACAAAAGCTGACTTAGAAATTTACATCTAACTACTTATATCTTTGCTAACTGTTTGACACCAAGCTTCAAAAAATTTTATAGACAAGAAATAACATATGTTTGATAAAGAACGTTTGACTAAGGTTTATAAATTACTAAGATTATAAAGGTATACTCAGATTAACAGAAACTGACTTAAAGATGTATGTCTAACCACTTATGTCTTTGCTAACTATGTTCAACACCAGGCTTCTAGAAAATTTAAATAAGGAACACCATGCATATGATAAATAAAATTTATAAATTCTCAAGGTCTACTCAGGTTAACAGTAACGATTTGAATTTGTATGTCTGTCCTCTTTGTCTTTGCTAACTTTATTAAGCTTTAGCTATTTTGATAAAGTGAGCTGTATAAGAAACTGTGCAGTATAAAAGGACCAAGAGAGTAAGGTTCCCAGTCTCTCCATAGACTGCATTTATGGTTTAAAGTTTTACTTTGATGCTAAAGATCTTCAACTAAATCTTTGATTCAAATTTTTAAGGCTCACACTTAACAGGGATAAAGCTGTAAAATCCTAAGCTTTAAAAGCTACTAACTTGTTGGGTGGTGGTGGTGGCGGCGGCGGCGGCGGCGGCGGCGGCGGCGGCGGCGGCGGCGGCGGCGGCGGCGGCGGCGCAGCACGCCTTTAATCCCAGTACTTGGGAGGCCGAGCCAGGAGGATCTCTGTGAGTTCGAGGCCAGCTTGGTCTACAGAGCGAGATCCAGGACAGGCACCAAAACTACACAGAGAAACCCTGTCTCGAAAAAACTTAAAAAAAAAAAAAAAAAGAAAAAGAAAAGAAAGAAAAAAAAAAAGAAAAGCTACTAACTTGCCAGGTGGTGGTGGTACAAACCTTTAGTCCCAGCACTCAGGAGGCAGAGGCAGGCCGATCTCTGTGAATTCCAGGCCAGCCTGGTATACACAGTGAGTTCCAGGACATCCAAGGCTACACAGAGAAACCCTGTCTTGAAAAAACAAACAAACAAAAAAGCTACTAACTTGTTGTAAATCATTAAAAATAATTAAGACATGCAAGTTAATGATCAGTCACCTAACAAATGATCAAAGTATTTAATGTGCTCAGAACTAGGCTCATAGTCATGCTAAGTACAAATGTAATTCATTTACATTGACAAGCTTTGTTTAGCCTCCTGTATATGTTTTCAAGTTTAAGCCTAAAGCAAGTAACTAAAAACAAGTAAAGTTTCTTTAAATCAGGTATGCTTAATAGATAGTGGTCTGCAAACTTCAGAGATCGGCTGAATATGGCATTTAAAATGTTTAGTGAACAAGTTTCTTGTGACAGACAAACTCCTAGAGGAAACCCTAAAGTCTCCAAAGAAGAGGATGGGGCAACTGGATTGTTGTAATGCTAACTACTGAGCGATGAAGCGGCCTATGCCTCACCAGGGCCCTGCGCAAACTGTGGATACTGTTGGGTTGACTACCCTACTCTGTCTCATCAAGATAGATCAGTTTTCCAAAGTTCCTCCCCTACAGGAAAAATCTCTCAGACCAGGTCTGACAGCTGAAGGCCAATGCTGCCCTGTGTAGCAGATGAAGATTTAAAGCTATCCTGTGTGACAGCCAAAGACCTACAACCTATCCCCTACATACACACACACACACAAAGCCATCATGACCATGGGAGCCTAGGGTAACCATCCAGGTAGCCAGTAAGTCTCAGTCATTTTAATTGATACAGAGGCCATTTGGATTATAAGTTATCCTTCTCAGATCTCTGATGGTGTTGACGGCTAACTGTAGTTTTACCAGTTTAACAGCTGCAAGGAAACCAGCTCCTCCCTGAAAAGCTGTAACTGGTCAGTCCATTTCATATATATAATCAGACCTCACTTGTTTCTAGAGCTACTAGGTCTCCAACTGAGAAAGGCAGACACAGTTTACCTTGCTGGCTGACTTCACACTAAAAGAAATACCATTCCTTTATTTAAAGGAACTTGCTTCACAATGACTGTCCTCAATAATCAACCACTTGTGTCTCGTGGTAAATGACTGGATTAAAGAAAAGATTTAAAGTTTATTTAAGTTGCAAGGGTCTATGAAAGTGTTTTAAAGCATGTAGAGCAAGTTGTAAAGGTCTAAGAAAGTGATTTAAGGCATGTAAAAAAATAAAAACTCAGATTTCTTTCCTTCTCACTACTTCAAAAGTTCAATTTTGACATTAATCAGTGGAGTTCTGATAAGCTCTTAATCTAGCTCTAGTAAAGCACTGACTACTATTACCATAGTCAAAGCTCAAAATTTTAAATTTCCTTGGTTGTCTTTTAAGTACAGACTTAAAAGTACTCTTCTCAGTCATGCTAAAAACATCACTGTATATCCAGCCCTCTGGAAAGAGTGTTCACGCTTTTAGCGAAGAATCTTTTTTTGGGGGGGGGTCCTCAAGATTTTGGTGTGACTCAAAGGTGTGATTCTACTGCTTCTACAATGTGTATTCCAGTGCAGATTATAAACAATGGTAATGCTGATATGTCTAAAACTTCTATCCCTTTTTTTGTAAATTGAAAAAAATTCATGTAAGCTTCAGGGAGTCTTGAGAGTTGGATCCATCTGTCACAGGTCAAATAAACTCCAGATAAGTACTTCTGTCAATCAACAGCCTAAGTTTCCCTGCCTACTGCCTATCCCTGAGGGTAGCTCCACTTTCCCATGGTCTTGGGACTCTTCCCTTCCCCTCAACTACTAGAACCACAGGCCTAGAAGTTTCAAGTGTACATCCAAGATGATTTTCCCCTAAACTCCTTAATTTATCTTCTGTCCCTAGTCTATATCTGTCCAGCAGATTTCCAATCAACTTAGACTGCAAACTGCCCCAAATACACAAGCCTTAGATGCTTCTGAAGAAGTTTCTGACCAGCTGAGCCTCTGCATCCCAGGCTGTTCCAAAGTGGCTAGCTCCAACTAGTCCCAACAAATCTGGGCAATGAGCAAAACAGATGTCCCCCAGCCTGCACTCGTCTCTCCCTTCCAGACTTTGACCAACATTCCAATCTTCCTGCTCCCCCACACACAATGCCCCGATTTCAGCTAAGAAGCAGTTACAGAAGAGATTACATTGTTCCTTATCATCAACAAAAAGGCTGAATGTTAGGTCCCAAAGAAACCCAGGACCAGGCTCACTCAGTCCCTGTGGCTTCTCCCAGCACTTCTTGCCCCAACCCCTACTCCAAGCCTCTCCATCCCAGGGAGTGGGTTTTGTTCCCCTTCCTTCAGCTTCTCTTTTTGTCTTTCTTTGTCTTCTGTCCTTGGCTCCTGGCTGACAGGCTCTTGGCATGTTTGCCCTCTTTACTTTTATCTCTTTCTCTCTTCCTCTTGCTCCCACCCTGCTCCCATGGCGTGGTTAATGATAAAGGTCATATATAAAGGTCATGATAAAAGTCAAGTCTGGGCCGGGCAATGGTGGCACACGCCTTTAATCCCAGCACTTGGGAGGCAGAGGCAGGTGTGAGTTTGGGGCCAGCCTGGACTACAGAGTGAGTTCCAGGAAAAGGTGCAAAGCTACACAGAGAAACCCTGTCTCAAAAAACAAAAAAAAAGTCAAGTCTGGATCCTCTGGCTATATTTTCCCTTATTTCTACAATAAAACCCTTTTCCTAAACCACACCTAGGTGCGATCATGCACTCATTTTCATTCAATGTGAATTTTTTTGCTTTGTTTTTGTTTTTGGAGACATGGTTTCTCTGTGTAGCCCTGGCTGCCCTGGAACTCACTCTGTAGACCAGGCTGGCCTCAGAGATCAGCCTGCCTCTGCCTCTCAAGTGCTGGGATTAAAGGCGTGTGCCACCACCACTGCCCACCCTTTTTATTCTTTTTTTTTTTTTTAACTATTTTTATTTTCTATGTATGTGTGTTTGCCTGAATATACATACATGCCCTGGAACTGGAGCAATAGCCAGTTGTGGACCATCATGTGGATGCTGGAAACAGAACTGTGTCCTCTAACAAGAGCAGCCAGTGCTCTTAACAGCTGAGCCATCTTTCCAGCATCCCTTCTTTGTTCTCTTTCCTTCCTTCCTTCCTTCCTTCCTTCCTTCCTTCCTTCCTTCCTTCCTTCCTTTCTTTTTCTTTTCTTTTTTTTTTTTCCCTGAGACAAGGCTTTTCTGTGTAGCTCTAACTGTCCTGGAACTAGCTCTGTAGACCAGGCTGGCCTTGAACTCAGAGATTCACCTGCCTCTACCTCCCGGGTGCTAGGATTAAAAGCACAGGACCACCACCCAGCCCTTTTTGTTTTCTTGAGATAAAGTTTCACCAAGTAGCCAAGGCTGTCCCTGAACAGGTAGGTGATTCCCCTGCTTTCCACCTCCTTAGTGCCGGAATTTCAGGTTTTGTCACCAGACCACCTAGGATTTTTCCCTCTTGTTTAATGTTTCTGAGCTGGAAGCCTGCACGTGCTAGTACAAGCGTGCCCCATGCACCAAGATCTGGGATGCAAAGTCAGCACCTTAAGAGGGTTACTGGGACCAGCTGGACATTCCGCCCAGGCCCGGCCCTGACACGGTCCACGTTCCAGGTCTGTCAATCAGGCCACACCCTTCCCGCTCCACTTTTAGCCCCACCTCCTTTCCATCGCTCAACCATCCCGGAAGTGGTACCGCCCAGCGTTCGGAAGTTCCGCTTGTTCCCACCAGGAGGCGCTCGAGCACCGCTTACAACCCGGTGTGACGGCTTTTCTATGTCCAGTGGCTTGGTGGAACTAAGAGCTTGGGCTGAAGATCAGGGGTAGTGGGCTCTCCGTCTCTGTTTTCGAAACGCTGTCTTGTTCCGGCTTCCACAATTGCAAAGAACAAAAATAGACATAAATTCCATCCCAGCCACATGGTAAGCTGACGACAGCTACAGTCCCGCAGGTGCAGACGCTAGCTCTGTCAGAACTCTAACCGGAGTCTGTGCAGGAGCCAAGCTGCCCGACTAACAATTCCTGAAAACAGCTTTCTACAGCCTGCTGGTGCCACGTTCCCACCAGGCGAGCCAACAGGCCTGGACCTAGTCCTTGGAGCGGCGGTACCACCCTGTACTCCCTGCTCTGTCCAGCCCCAGCTTGGCTCAGGCTCAGCTGAGCAGTCCAAGGCCTTGGATTCTACGATGGGACAGGGAAGGGCTCGTTCATGTTCTTTTCAGTCTTAAGTGTGCAGACCTCTCTTAAGAGTACAGACCTCCCTGCTCATAAAGTCCAGTGCGGCCAGCCATCAGAGTAGAAGTCGCCTTCTGCCAGGGAGCTCCGTCCTGTCTACATCTCTACGGTATGTAAGGAAAACTGAGGCTGGGGAGTAAAACAGGATAGGTGCATGTCCTCTACAGAATCCTGGCCTGGGAGGCAACACCTACAAGCCATGGTGGACAGATGAGGTAGCAGCGGGCAGACATGAACCTCGTTCCAGCAGGACCCCAGGAACACCTAGTCAGTGTTGAATCAGAGACATCCACTCCTGCTGTTCCCACTGCAGGGCTGGAGGGCTTCCTATATATTCCCTTTCAGATGTCAAAGACAGTCTGAGGTAGTGGTGCACACCTTTAATCCCTGCGCTCTGGAGGCAAAGGCAGGCGAATCTCTGAGTTAGAGGCCAGCCTGGTACCCAGAGGGAGTCCAGGGCAGCCAATGCTATACAGAGAAACCCTGTCTTTAAAAACACAAAACAAAACAAACAACAACAAAAAGACCGACTCTCGTAGCCCAAATGGTTGACTGGGTATAGCGGCACACATCTTTAATCCCAGCACTTCAGAGGCATAGGCTGATAGCTCTATGTGAGCTCCCAGCCAGCCAAGTCTACATACTGAGGCCCTGTCTCAAAAATAAATAAGTATAGCTGGGCAGTGTTAGTGCACGCCTTTAATCACAGCATTCAAGAGGCAGAGGCAGGCAGATCTCTGAGTCTGAGGCCAGCCTGGTCTACAGAGCAAATTCCAGGACAGGCAGAGCTACACAGAGAAACCCTGTCTTGAAAAACCAATAACAATAATAATAATAATAATAATAATAAATTATATACAAAAATAAAACTTCAGAGAGTGATTGAAGGGCAAAGGAGGCAGAACAGGAGGCCCTTAGAAGTCTGAGCTAGTGAAAAGGACCTGTCCCAGAGGATTTAGGGCAGGCCTAGGCATGAGCCCCAGGGGCATTGCAGCAGGGCCCAGCCCATCTCATAGGAACGTCAAAGAGAAAAGCTCCAGGGCCCTGGCTCCCTTCTCGGCTTCCTATGCTGGTTTTCAAAACACCTAGCACCTTTGGCCCAGCCTCCTCAAGAAGGCAGCTGAAGGTGATAAAAGATGCCAGCTCCAGCATGCATACGTGCAGCTGGAGGCCAAACACCTCCTCAAGCCCCACACCAACAGTCCTCCCAAACCACAGCACTGTGTACAGCCTAGATCCCTGGCTTGCCCTCATGCCCTGCCTCTCCTCATTGCCTCTTTCAGGCAAACCTTGCATCATCTCCCAGGTGGCAGGTGACTAAAACTATAGGGAAAGGATTATAGACAAACAGCTCTTGGACCCCAGAGGCCCACTCAGGAGGAAGCTGTCCCTGCAGGGCCCAGGTCCTGCCAAGGATGTGTGGGCTGAGCCCCTGGGGTGTTTACTGCTCTGGGGCTTGAGGGTTGGCATTGGGATGGCTCTGCAGAAGGCTGCTAACTGCTTCTTGCCTTAGGGCCTGCAGAATGGGGCCCAGGGCCCAGCCTGAGTGTGAAGTATGGCTGAATGTGACTTAGAGCATAGCTCAGTGGCTCTGGGTGAGGAGGCTATTTAGAGACCCCTCCATTCCTGCCCATGATGAGTTCAGGATGCCTATCATCACTTCAAAAGGTGCTAGTGGTAACTATAGGTTCTCACTAGGGTCCTAGTCAGAGGCCTGGGACAATGCCATTGGCATGATGGGCAGACTCATGCATGATGCAAGAGGTCAGCTGGCCTGAGGAAGCAGCAGGAAGGCCCAGAGCAGCTACCTCAGCCCTACACTCTGGTCAGGAAGGGAACAAAGAGAAAGTCCTGGTCCTTCCCACTCCAGATCTGAAGACTGACTTCACACCTAACACAGGCCACTGGGTGGAAATCAGGAGACCATCAGGATAGAAAGGATAGAAATGTGGATGTACTCAAGAGGCAGAGGCTGAGTGATCATGAGCTCAAAGATTGCTTAGGCTACATAAGATCCTGTCTCAAAAAACACTTTTTTAATACAAAAAAGTGATGACCCATTCTTTAATACCAGCACTTAGAAGGCAGAAGCAAATGGATCTATGTGGATTTGAGGCTCTTCTGGTCTGCACAGCAAGTTCCAGGCCAGCCAGGGAACATAGTAAGACTTTGTCCGAAAAAAGACAAAACCAAAATAAATTTAAAATAAACAAACAAAAATAAAAGAGCCGAGCATGTTTGTGTACACCTTTATTCCTAGCACTCAGGAGGCAGGGGCAGGTGGATCTCTGTGAGTTCAGGGCCAGCCTGGTCTATATACTGAGTTCCTAGACAGTCAGAGGTACATTGTCACACACTGTCTCAAAAAACAAAAAACAAACAAACAAAAAAAAGAGTAAAGACTACCAAATGGGAGATCTTTTCCTATCAACAGTATCCTCAGTAATATAGGGAATTACAAGTTCCCTATATTAGTTTGGGCTACATTAGACCTGTCTCAAAACCAAAACCAAAGAAGAAAGCCCTCCTCCCCCCAAAAAACCAACAAAATGTGTTGAGGGATTATATATTTTTGAGACAGAGTCTAATTCTGTAGCCCAGGCTGGCCCAGAAGTCACTATGTAGCCCAGGGTACTTATGAACTCACAGCAGTCCTCTTGCCTCAGCCTCCCAAATGTTGGGATGACAGGCATGAATCACTACATACCCACACATTGCTTCTTTTGGGAGATTGGTTTATTTGTTTGTTTCTGTTTTTGAGGCAGGGTTTCTCAGTGTAGCCCTGACTGTCCTAGAATTCAATCTGTAGACCAGGTTGGCCTCTTACTCAGAGTGCTGCGATTAAAAGCATGCTCCACTACCACCTGGCTGCATTTTCTGTGATATTTATAGCAGCTTACTTATAATAGCCACAAGTAGGAAACAACCCAAATATCTATTGATAGATATCTAAAACATGGTATGTGTGAACAATAACATACTATTCAGCTATAAAAGGGATGGAGTACTGATGCAGGTACAGTGTATAAAAAAGGAGAGCTGTGCTGTTGAAGCTGGATTCAAGGCCACAAATTTAGGATTCCACTTTGAAGATGAAAACAGCAGTAACTGTTCTCCATCTGGGAGATGGAGATCCTGGAATTAGTGATAATGTGTGTGCAGCACTGTGGATATCTTCAATGCCAATTCATTGGGGGGTATGGTGGCACAAGCCTGTGTACCGCCCTTCCATGTCAGAGAGATAGAGGTAGGAGGATTAGGAGTTTAAGGTCATCCTTGACTTCATAGTGAGTTAGAGGCCAGCCTTGGATATGAGACATTCTCTCTAAATACAAATAAATAAATATAATTTGTAAAACAGCACATTATGTTGTTTTTCCACATTTTATTTTAATTTTTATTCTATTTTATGTGTATGGGTATTTGGCATATATATGTCTATGCATCACCATGTGCATGTCTGGTGTCTACAGAGGCTAGAAAAGGGTGTTGGATTCCCCTGGAATTGGAGTTACAGAAGGTTATGAGTGCTGAGAATCAAACCCAGGTCCTCCAGAAGAATAGCCAGTGCTTATAACTTCTGAGCCATTTCTCCAGCTCTTTCTACATTAAAGAAAAAAAAAAGCAGTTGACAAGGTAGAGTTCCATGTTGGGGAACTGAGAAATATTTGAACTAGAAATATTTGAGGGGTCTCCCTTCTGATTAAGTCACATAGGCATGTGGAGGTTCTTTGTGGAGACTTCCTGCCTGGAGCTGAGCAGGGAAAGGGTGAGGAGAAGGTGGGACATCAAGGTTGAGTTCACTGAGATTAGGAAGCTGCAACCTAGAACCTTCCTCAGGGAGGGTCAATCTGGTAGTCTGGGGTGTCTTTCTGTTAGAAAAGATATGATATAGAGATCTTCAGCCTAAGGGAAATCCAGGGCTGCATGAACAGAAAGTACTGTGGCCAGAACCATGCCTGGTAGGAGTCCTGGGCCCATTATACCTCATGTCAACTCCTTGCACCTTGTGCTGACTGGGAGCCTTGTAGTCCCCAGAGGCCAAGCAAGGCTTGTAGATGGCCCACTTTCCCAGCCCTCACGGCACTGTGCATTGTTTTGTCCAGTGACCTCAGCTAGTTCCCTGGTGTAAAGGGCACTTCCAGGTACACATCCTACCTTTAGCTGTCCCATACCTGGTGGGGCCCAGCAGGCTGTGGACAGGAGTCTGGGAAATCTTCAGTGCCAGCAGCTTTCCTGTGGCCCCTTAGGCAGCACCCTTAGGAGCCTAGACTCCATGGAAACATTGGCAGCCTGCCCTACTGCTGCTGCCACAGGTGTGAGATGTTTACCTGGCAGGTGCTGGAAGAGCTTAGTCTTAGGATAGTGGGTCCCAGGGTGCCATCTGCTGGGAGATGAGTTCCCAGGATGTCATGAACTCCCTTCCCCCAGGCAAGGCCCTAGGCAGAGAAGAGAGCTGGAGGCCAGGGGCCTGTACCTAGCAGCTCAGAGTCTAGGTTGCTCTTTTGCCCTCGACAAGCTATCATGACTGCAGGGTCCATATCAGGTTCCTGGGTCCAGTATGGCCAGTAGTTATGTGTGTTCCCATTCATTGGCCCCAGGACTCCCTTCCTGAGCATGCTGGGGTCTGTGGGTAATACTTTGTGGGGGAAGGAGAGGTTTTGGTCAGGGAGCCACAAGATGTCTCAGAGCTCAGAGCTGCCTCTGGACCAATCTGCCTCACCATCTGGACATTGACATCCATGTTTATTCAAGCCCTCTCCTCCGTGTGTCCATCAGGGTCTGGGTACAGGCCTCTGCATGCCTCAACTCTGTGCCATCTCCATTCATTCTTTCTCAGAGTATGTACGTAGGATATGGCCACTAGCTGTACCCTCAGGCCAGAACCTGTGACCTACAGGAAGTGGTGGAAGCTCAAGAAAACAACTGTGGCCTTTGCCTAAGTTGCTTTTCCAGGCTGGGAAAAAAATAGGACTGTTGGGAAGGAGGGAACAATGATGGCCCCAGACTTCTCAGAGATCCTGCCCCAAGAGATGCTCTAGAGGCAGGGCTGCAGCCCCAAGCTTAGGGAGGGGAGCCCTAGCTTGCTTAAGCAACTGAGCAACTGAGCAGTACAGTGATCCTGGAATTGTGTTTATTTACAATTCCTGCACTAACTGGACATTCTGACAAGTCAATGCCAGAGCTGCCCTAATTCCTGCATTGGGCCCAGGGCTTTAAGAGCAGCGACCAAAGCAGGAGTCACCAGGAAAACTGATCTTCAGGCATGAGTCCCACAAACAACACAGCCTCCCTTTAGGTGTAGCTTAACTGTTATCCAAAATCTGAAGTTTTATGTATTCTTTTGGTTTTAATTTTTTAAAATTGTGCATTGGTGTTTTGCCTGCATGTACATCTGTGTGAGAGAATCAGAGCCACTGGAACTTGAGTTATAGATAGCTGTGAACTGCCATGTGGGTGCTGGGAATTGAACTGGGTCCTCTGGAAGAGTAGCCAATGCTCCTAACTGCTGAGCCTTCTCTTCAGCCCCTTGGTTTTGATTTTTTAAGACAGGGTTTCACTTGGTAGTTTATGACAGCCTGGAATTGACTATGTAGACCAGGCTGAACTTGAACTCATAACAATTCTACTGTCTTGGCCTCAAGTCCTGGGATTATATACATATACCACCATGCATAGTTCCAAATCTTAGTTTAGCAGAAAGACTGGTTGTTGGGGAAGGACACCTATGAAGTTTCTTCCTTTTTTGAGCAGTGTTTTCCTCCTGCCTGGAGACAAGTAACAGTCCCATCCTTTGTGCTGGAAACTTTGTGTTATCTAAACAGAGATACTAATGGTAGCCTCTAGCTTTCTGCCACAGGGGCCCCTTGAAATCTGAATGAAGCCCTTCAGTGTCTTCTTTTCACAGACATCTCAGATGCTTCTGAATACTGTGGTGCTAAACTGGAGTGACCAGAAGGCAGTTCATATAGTGATTTCCTTAGACAGAGGGAGACACCACAAAGAGGAGCAGAGGCATGGGTAGGCAATGGAGTGCCCCAACAGCCTCATGGAACACCTGGGTCCTGTTATGCCCAAAGCCCAGATGTCTATTCATGAACTATTTACCAAGTCTGTCCATTGCTTCTTTCCATACAAGATGGTTTAAACTTGTATACTTTTTGGCTTGACTCTCACTGTTTCAACCTATATGTTTGGCCTCCTGGTGTTTCTGCTCATAGCTGCCTTCTGCATTAGAGAGGGTTATATTTAAATGAAGATGGCACAGGAGAGCCCCTTGTTTAGGTTTCTGTATGGCACCTGGGCCATAGCATAGGGCAAGAGGTTCATACATGCAGCTCGGGGTGATACACTCTCTGCACATCTCAGAGAGACCAGTTGTTGTTTCTTCCCAGGAAGGCATTTCCCACTGCTGGTCACACTAGGCCTTTACTGAAGGTCTGAACAGTGCACACATGTCATGGGCAACAAGGAACCATCTGTCTTCTCCTCAAGTTTCTGACTCAACTCAAGTGGAGAGGACACAGGCTCACTTGCCTTTATCCTCCATCCCAGACCTGCCTGCAACTTCTATTTTATTTATTATTGGAGCAGGGCAAGTACATGCCATAGCACATGTGTGGAACTCGGAGGATACCTTTATAGAGTTTTTCTTTCCACCTTTTTCTTTTTTTTTTCTTTTCTTTTTTTGGGGGGAGGGTTCGAGACAGGGTTTCTCTGTGTAGCTTTCCACCTGTCCTAGAACTCACTCTGTAGCCCAGACTGGCCTCAAACTCACAGAGATCTGCCTGGCTTCTTTCTACCTTTACATGGGTCCTAAAGATTGAACTCAGGATGCTAGGCTTGTGTGGCAAGCACTTTTACCCACTGGGCCATCTTGCCAGCACTTCTTTTATTTTTGTGACAGTGTCTCTATGAAGCCCAGGCTGGCCTCAAACTAGACTTAGCCTCCCCCGAGTGATGAAATTATCATCATGCCCACCTCACTGGACACTTTTTTAAAAAAAAGTTTTTCAAGATAGGGTTTTTCTGTATAACAGCTCCAGCTGTCCTGAAACTTGCTTTGTAGACTAGGCTGGACTCAAACTCACAGAGATCCACCCATCTCTGCCTCCTTAGTGTTAGGATTTAAAGGTGTTCACCACCACCACCCCTGGCATCACTGGGCACTTTTGACATCCCTTCCATTCCCATCTAATTTTGGTGCCCTGCATACAGGATGTCTGGTCTGTGATCAGAAGGATCGCAGGGTCAGAAGCATGGTAAGACTAATGGGCATAGAACCAACCCCTGTGAGACTGCAGGGGACTAACTGTCCTTCAAGCATGCTGGCCAGTCTACAAAGGCCACCCACTCTGCTCCCTCCATGTCCCCTCCTTGGAGGATAGATGTGCCACTGGAGGTCAGGACTGTGAGTTGCACGGGGCCATGTCCAGGTTGTCACAGCAAAGATGGGCACTGATAAGTATGCTTAGGGGGTGAAGGAGGTATGAGGGTCTCCTCAAGAGCCATGGCCCCGTTCTTTCTCCAAACCCTGCCTTTGGAAACCCACAGGAACTAATTAGCTCTTTCTTCCTTGTCACCTACATTCTGAGTCCCTGGGCACCATCACGTGTCCCTCCTCTCTTTCCTTCCTCTTCTCAGTGCTCTGGGGTGTGGAGGCAGGGGAGGCTGCAGTCTCACTTACTGGAAGTGATGATGGAATAGCTGTGTGGTGGAAAAACTAGACAGTGCTCAGCAGGACAGGGACAGATGCCCCGAGAGCCTGAATCCAGGCCATGACAAAGGGACTTTACTGGTCACTATCCTACCCTTTTACCAGATCTGGAAATCTAGAAATGTCCCTTGCTATTTCAAGCCTCTTCAAAGCCTGGCTGGAGCAAGGCACCAGGGCACTGCCTTGCTCTGGGTCCCGGTCACATGCCTAGATTGTTTGAATAATTCAGATTTAAGAAGACCTACTTTCCTGTTAGGCCATTTCCTGCTAAAGAGCAGATGGGGGAGGGGCATTTGAATTATACATCCATGCTCCCTAGGTTTTTAGAGAAGGCTGGGCACTGAGCCAGCTCCTGGGCAGCGCTTCTACCCGGGAGCTCTGCTTAGCTCGGCAGCCACTGCTGATGGAGCCCTGGGCTGGTCACATCTGACTGGGTGTGGCTATGGACTTGCCAGCTGATTTCTGAGATGTTTCCTGAGAAGGGAGTGTGCCTGGAAAATCAGGAGAGGCCTGGGCTCTGAGCTGTAGGCAGGGATCCCGCAAATTTTTCACTAACTGTGGAGAGGGCTGGGCAGCAGTGTGGGAACCAAAAAACACAAGGGTCCTGGGCTGAAGCAGATGGATGAAAAAGGAGGCTTCAGACCCTCTGGGATACAAAAGAGAAAGCTAGCTTCTTATCATCTTCAGGGCAGGGCACTGGCTGTTAGCTGGAACAGGCTGGAGAATGACCAAGGTCCAGGGTCAGAGGTCCCTGCTGCCTGGGAAGTGCACATATCAGAAGAGGGTGAGGCTAGGTGGCAGCCTGAAGCTTCAGCTAGGGATCTGAGAATAAGGGACCAGCCCCTCCCCCCTTCCTTCCTTCCTTCCTTCCCCTCAACTTTGTCCCTCACACCCTGTGCATAAACACATAAATGATGACTTCAGCCAGTGTTGTGGGGCAAGTTCCAGGGAAGGCTCTGCCCCACCCTGAACAATCACAGATCACATGGAGGCACAGAGTCTAAATCTCAAAGCCTGAGGAGGCTGAAGCAGGAGGATCCCAAAATCTACTCTAGCCTGGGCTGCATAGCAAGATGTTGTCTCTAAACCAACAGTTCAGCCATATCAACCATGTTAGGGTCAGTGTCCTCATAAGGGACCTTGTTCATGGGCTGGCAATAACTGGGCCCAGGAAGGAGGCAGCTTTTAGAATAGGGGAGCACCAGAGGCTAGTCCCTGAAGGGCTCAGTCTGTTCCCTCCCTGTCCCCATCTTCACTAAGGAGACTTAGGAGTGGCTGAGAGGCTCACAGCAACATGGAGGATTCTGTAGAGATAACCGGCCTTGTATACTTTGGGCTACTTGCTTCTGTCTGTTTCTCTTCTATACCATTTCTTCCTTCCTCCTTCTCTTCCTCTTCTCATTTCTACTTTAAGTCCTTCATCAACACAGATCTTGAAGGGTGGGCATCAGGCTTGCTGGAGTTTGATGACTGCCTTAGAACCTGAGACCACCTGCCAACACCCAGAAACCCTGATTCTCTAATTTTCTACGGGTGCTGGACTGTACTCCTTGCCCCATCCCTTCTCTGCAGGAACCTGGGGCCCAGATGTCTCCTGGTTACCCAGCTGTTCATGTTCCTCTAGCTCCACCCTTTTTGAACAGCAATGACTAGCAGAGACCTTGTACCTCCTACTATCCTCTTACTTATAGCTCTGGTTGCTGGGTCTCAACCCTTTCACTTGGAACTTAGAATGCCACTTAGATACTTTTTCCCAGACCATAAATATTTCCCAAAATCCTCTGGGGGTGGGGTGGTCGCAGTGGGTGAGGAAGTTTTCACAGGAGTCACAGTGAAATAAGAAAAGAGCTGGGCAAGACAGCTGGGAATAGAGCACTTTTGAGAAATGAAGCTGGCAATGGATGTGCTTTTAGGACTGGGCCAAAAAGGGCTTGGGAATATCTGTGCAAAAGTGACAGCAGCAAAGGCCTGGCCTTCACAAGGTTATGGAAGATGGAGTCACAAGGGACAGTGGACCCTGACAAGGGGTGAAGCACAAGATGACTTACTGGGAGAGTCTGGAGTTGTCAGTGGTAAAAGAGCGACACACCAGACAGTAAGTCAAGTCTTGCTAAGATGGAGTAGAGGACATAGAGGCCCAGGGTAAGAGGCCATAGGATGGGATGATAGCAAACATGGTTACATTGGAGACAACTGGAACCAGGTTCCTTACTCTCAAAGCAGAAGGTCACTGACGTGGAAGGAAGAAAATAGGAATGAACCCTGCAGTATTTTAGTGTGCTCAAGAAGAACAGACACAAATGTCCACATGAGTGTATGTACATATGTGTTTTCATATATATATATATATATATATATATATATATATATATATATATATGTTTTCCCTCAGGCTGTCTGCTCAGCCAGCTAGAAGTAATGGCACTTTAGTAGCAATGAATACCCAGCACCTGAATCCTCCCTTCTAGCGACCATTAGCAGGAGCTAGGACTCTTGAAAGGTCTCAGTTCAGGGCTGACACAGAGCGAGCCTATGAGGAAACTGGCAGGGCTGAACAATGACAGGGACATTTCTGTGGCCTGGCAGGAAGCATCCAGGGCAGGGAGGAAGATGTGAAGACCATCCACCCAAAGGCTGCTTCAAGAAGGAACAGGGTAGAGAGGAGGACAGGAGCCAACAAGAATGGAAACTGTAAAGCGTGAAGAAGAAAGCCTCCTCAGCCGCAAGCACGGCCCAAGTGCCAGTGCCAGGTCCCAGAGGCCAAGGTGGTAGGCAGGCAGAGATGAGTCCACCAAAAGGTTGTGGCCCTGTTTGAGAGGCTAGTGCAGGCCTGGAGGAAGTAAGAGAGGTACTGAGACTGTTTTGGCAAGGACAGAATGGGAGTGAAGAAGTCAGTGTGGCAGGAGTCATGATAGCCCAAGGCGGCTGGGATTCTGGGGCTTACTCTTGACGACCTTCCTGTTCTACCTGGCTACTGTTGCCCCTGCTAGGCCCCGTTAGGCCGCTCACCTACGCCCTCCGGCCCTCCCGGGCTGGACACGCAGGCAGAACACTCCGCCCCCTGGCTTGGGGCACGTGGCATTGGGGCCGACACCAGCAATCCAGGGCCCGAGGATACCGAAACCGACCTGCAGGTCGCCCCTTCGAAGACCCTCAAGCGGTACCACGGCGCCTTTAAGGCGCTCGCGCACGCGCAGAGGCGAGGAGGGCGGGGCGGAAAGCGCGGCACGCGCACGCTGCTTGTGCGCGGTGACGCGACGTGGGGTTTCCCGAGGCTGCAGGCAGGGGCCGCCGCGCCCATCCTGATGGCTGGAGGCGTCTGAGGGGCGGACGGCGACGGCGGCGGCGGCGGCGGTGGCGGGCGCGGGCGGCGAGGGCAGCGGGGCTGGGACTGGAACAGCCGCCGCGCGGACCCGACCAGCCTCGCCGGCTTCTGCCCGCAAGCCGCGAGCGCGACGACCGGGCCGACCAGGCGGCGGCGTGGGCGCCAGACTGGGCGAGGGCGAGGTGAGCGTGGCTCCGGTCTGTGAGTGGCGCCGGCCCTTAGCTGGGCCGAGCGGGGCCGGGCCCTGCGGCTCTTCTTCCCGCCCGGGGGTCATCGGCCGCCCGAGTCATCCTGCTCTCCAGGGTGGGACCGGCAGGGACCGCAATCGCTGGGTGGGCCGGGTGGGCGGCGGGGCCTGGGTCCCGGATTGATTGGGGCGGAGCCGCCTAGGCCGGGATGCGGACCGGGGCTGGGGTCTTGGGCGCAAGGCCGCATCCGTGATGTGGGACCGTGGCCGGTATCCTGGGCTTAAGGCTGCATCCGAGATACGGCGACTGGGGTCGGGGTCATGGGTTCAAGGCCGGGGCCGGGGCCGGGGTCCTAGATTCAAGGCTGGATCCCGGATGCGGGACTGGGTGCGGGGTCTTGGGTTCAAGGCCGGACCGAGTGTCGGGATTCGGTTCCCAGAGCCTGGAATCGAGGCTGTGGGTGGAGTGGTCTAGGCCGTGGTGCAGCACTCCGGCGGTGGTCCTGAGTTTAAAAAAGGGAGCGGGATGCTGGGCTGGGGCCCGGGTCGTGGGTTCGAACCTGGGCGGGACAGCCTAGGCCAGGATGAAGGGCGCGCCCGCAGGCGCGTCTTCTCGAGGCCGGGTCCCTGCGGGAACAAAAGCTGAGCTCTGTCCTCCCGACCGCGCCTTCCTGCGGGGTGTGGGACCCGGCAGGGCCGCGCGGGGAGCGGCCGCGGGGCGGGTCTCCCGGATACAGCGATCACCCCTGCCGGGTGCAGGCCTGCTGCCTACCGCGCTTCCCGGCTCCCCTGGTTCCCGGCGTTCCCGGCCCCAGGCGCCCTCGAATGAATGGGCGCCGCGTCCGGCCGCCGAGACAAGATGGCGATGCCCGCCTTTGTCAGCTAGGACCGCGCGGGCCGCCACCGGGGCTGAAAACAAAGGCCGGCCCTGGCAGCTGCGGCCGGGGCAGGAGAAAAAGCGCCGGGGTCCTAGGTTTGCCTGGACGCCACTGTGCGGGGAGGGGGCGTCCTGCCCAGAGCCCTCACCGGGTGGCCTAGCTTTTCCGTGTCTCCACAGCCTCGGTTTCTCCTGGGGAAACTGCAGCTTGGCTTTTGACCTTTTGATACATTTGAACATTTTTTTTTTTCGGGTTTTTTCAAACGTCACGTTTAGCATCCCCAAGTAGCATCCCTATATGTGCCTAGTTCATCTTTACAGCGGTTATGTCAGAATTTTTATTTTGAGAGGAGAATTAGTGGAATTTATAATGAAATATATTAACGGGGCTTGTGCGTAAATATTGAAATTACAGGTAACTCGTAGTGTTTGTTTGGTAGTAATAGTTTTTTTGTTATGTTTCAGTCTGATAGCAGCAATCAAGCATTTTTGTGTAGTTAAGTAGCCAGTGAGATTGACTATTAACTAAGAAAATCTTTCATGATTAGCAAATAAATAGCAATGTTAATCTTGTGAAAAGTTCCCCTTCACTATCAGTTTCTAAATAGTTTTGGGTTTTTTGTTTTGTTTTTAATCGGTCTTTATTTGAAAATAAGGTTTTTAGTTCTCATGCTAAAATCTCTTCTGGATTCTTCTAGAAGGTACTTCATACTGCAAAAAGAAAATGAAGGAGCATGGAAGTGTTGAAGACAGGCTTTGAGCCACTAGACGACAGAACTAGGTTCTGGCTTGATTTGGCTTAAGGGTGACAGTCTTTTCTGACAGACCTATATAGGAATGTAGTGCAGCTGGGAAGTCTAGGATCGCCGTGAGGAGGCTAGACTGTAGGTGTAGGGTCCTGCCTGCATTTTGTTTCATTGCTACAGTGTGTAATCTTTCTTAGAAGATGAGAGGCTGGAAAGTCAAAAGTAGGTTATCTGAGACTGCTCATACCTGCCGCCTGGCTCCTGGGTGTACAGATGCCCGGTGTCAGGATGGTGTTTCATCTGCTGGATCCTTGCAAGGATCTTTTTTATGCAGGAGATTGATTGAACATGCAGCTTTGACAAAGTCTTCCATGAGCTTATTCACAGGACACAAACAGTTCTTATATAGCACCTAAGCTGACATCAAAGCTATGTTTATTTCATCAGAATAGTGCAGAGTGTCCCTTAAGCACACTTTTTTAAAAGGCTTCTCTTTGTTTGATAGCCTCAGTTATGTCTAATTTAGGGGGATAGTGAACTAGGTAAATTTCCTTGGATTTAGAAGGTTGCAGAACAAACCAGATGTGGTAGGATGTCCTCTAATCCCAGAACTCTGGATGCTGAGGCAAGAAAACCAATGCAAGTTGGAGTAGCCTGGGCTATCTACTGATTAGGCTTGTCTAAACACTCCCTTTCCCTGAAGTCAGTGTCACAGTATTTTTTTTTTTTTTTTTTTTTTTTTTTAATTTTTCGAGACGGGGTTTCTCTGTGTAGCTTTTCGCCTTTCCTGGAACTCACTTGGTAGTCCAGGCTGGCCTCAAACTCACAGAGATCCGCCTGGCTCTGCCTCCCGAGTGCTGGGATTAAAGGCGTGCGCCACCACCGCCCGGCAGTGTCACAGTATTTTTATCTCTCTCTTTTTTTTTTTTAAAGAGTAGAAACTTTTCACATCTACTAGTAAGGCTGATTTCGGTTTATCCAGGTGGATTTATACTGATCATTGGAGAAACAGGCTGACTTAGAGAAGGTAATTAATCTCTCAAAAGAAGTGGTGCACAGACATACTGAAGCTTTGTTAGTTTCACTTAGTTAAAAAAATACTGGGCTGGGGGTTTAGGTACTCAGTGCCAAGCCTAAGGACCTAAGTTAGAGGGGGGAAATGGGGGAAGGGGAGAGTGCACTCCTGCAAGGCATCCTCCACTCATGCACATGCACTAAGGAAGTGTAATTTAAGAAAATCTCTTATTCATTGGTATTATTGGAAAAGTTAACAGCTCTAAAATGTAGCTTTGAGAAAGCCCTTGAGCTTTCAAGGCTCTTTCGACTCACCTACTATCAGTTGGCTATGTGGCCAGTGGCTCACTAAAGCCAACTATACTTTGTTTTACAAGTGTAGTATCTGCAGTTATTAGTTTGTTCATTGGATTGTTTTTCTCTGCCCAAGAGATTTGGCTCCTGTCAGTCACTAAATTGGATTAAATTCTTTATGTGGGCTTTGGCTTTAGCATTAGTGGATTGGTAATAGATATTCTCAGTTCTATTATCTGGGCTTGACCATATGGTATGCCTTTCCCCACCTCCCTTTAGTTTTTTAAAGACCGTTTGACTCTGTAACCCATGCTGTCCTGGTATTCACTATAGTCCATGCTGGCCTCTAACCCCTGGTGATCCTTCTTCCTCAGCCTCCTAAGTGCTAGTATTCATGAATGAACCGACATGCCCAGCTTTATGCCATGTTATTTTTAAGCTATTTATCGTAAGTCTCATAAGACATGGGACAAAATTTTTAGAATATTAAGGGTTTTTTTAACTTTTAAAATTATTTTAATATTTTATGTATTTGAGTGTTTTGCCTGCATGTGTGTGTGTGCACCTCTGAGTGCTTGGTTCCAGTAGAGACCAAAAGGCTGAGAAGTGTTACATATGGTTGTGAGCCACAATGTGGGAAGTGGGAATGAAACCTAAGTCCTCTGTAAGAGCAACAAGTGCCCTTGATGGCTGAGCCAGCTCTCCAGCTCTTTTTCTTAATTTTTATTTTATTTTGAGACAGTCTTTCTACATAGCCATAGCTGGCCTGGATCTCGCTCTGTAGACCAGGCTGGCCTCGAACTCACGCCTGGCTCTGCCTCCTAAGCGCTGGGATCAAATTCGTGTGCCGCCACCACTACTGCCTGGCTCTTCTTAATTCTTTTTTTTTTTTTAATTTCTTTTTTTTTAATTAGTTTATTTATTGTGCATTGGTGTTTTTGCCTGTGTGAGGGTGTTGGTTTCCTGCCATGTGGGTGCTGGGAATTGAACCCAGGTCCTCTGGAAGAACGATCAGTGCTCTTAACCACTAGGCCATCTCTCCAGCCCAGGCTCTTCTTAATTCTTAACCTTGACTTAAATTCTGATTTTAGGAGTTGATGTGTACCTGTAATCTCAGCACTTCGGAAGTGGAGGCAGGATCAGGAGTTCAAGACCATAGCTACTCAGTGAGTGAGGCCAGACTAGGCTACAGGAAATGGTTTGAATAATTCCAGGTTTGCATTTGAGTGTTTGTTTTGTTTTTAAAGACAGGGCTCACTGTGTTGCTCAGGCTAGTCTTGAACTACTCAAGGGATCCTCATTCTTCAGCTTTCCCAAGTGCTGGTATTACATTCTCCCCAGAACTGTTTGTTGTTAAGAATATTCATAGAATTATGAAGTAGAAGTTGAGTTAAATGGTTGGTTTAGTGATCATTGAACAAGAGGAGGAAAGAACAAATTTAAGACAGTATTTACAAAACTAAAATGTTTAGTAGTGATGGGAAAATGGTTCTATGATATTGTATGGATGTATATGTGAAGAGAGGATGTAGCATGTTAACTGTTCTGGAATAAGAATTTTAAAGCTTGAATTTTGTTGCATAACTAACTTCAGAAATGCAGGCTGTAGACATTGGAGTTGGTCACTGGGTGAGAGGACTGTGGATTGCTCTTTAACCTTGTGCAGTACTGGCTTTAGGAGCCGTGCTGATCCCCTGACGCTATTGCTGGCTTCCAGTGACAGAAAAGCTTTCTCTTTTATTAGAACACAGTTGCTTTTTCTTTTTTTAAAGACTTAATCATAGTAACAACATTTAGTGATTTGTCTTCTTTGGTGGAGGCGGGGGGGGGGGGGTAAGACTGTTTTTGAGACAGGATTTCTCTCTGTAGTCCTGGGACTCATTCTGTAGACCAGTGTAGCTGGAGAATTTCTCTCCAGCTCCCGCCACCAAGTCCCGCCAGTCCCAGAGCCCACTTATAAAATAAACACACAGACTCTTACATTATTTAAACTGCTTGGCCATTAGCTCAGGCCTGTCATTGTCTAGCTCTTACTCTTATATTTAGCCCATTTCTATTAAACTTTACTTTGCCATGTGGCTCATGGCTTACCGGTACTTTACATCTTCCTTGTCCTGGCGGCAGCTCCAGGCAGTCTCTCCCTTCCCTTCCTGTTCCCTCAATTCTCTTCTCTGTTAGTCCCGCCTATACTTGCTGCCTAGTCACTGGCCAATCAGTGCTTTATATAGAGTGATATCCACAGCACTTCCCCTTTTTTCTTTTTCAAAAAGAAAGGTTTTAACTTCAACATAGTAATATTACATATAACAAAATAATTATTGAGTAAGAATTATAGTTACAATATAAAAGAAGATGTCTATCTTATATTTGTGAGTTTAAAGTTTTATATCTAACTTATCTTTTATCATAACTAAGGAAAATTGTTAAGTATCTAGTCTTTAACCACATCAAAGACCTCAGAAGGATATAATACTACCTGAGAAATGGGAGAAAGATGCAAGCAACTTTCAGGAGTCTTGTAGGGTAGACAGAGACAGCTGGCAGTCGTTCAAAGTTCTCTTGTAAAGTTGGGGCATCTGTCTTCAGCCCACAGGCCTAGAGTCTCTTATTCACTTTTTTCAGTGTTCTGTAGAATGTCTGGCAGTTTCCTCTGCAAAGCAGGATCCTGAAGGACCATTTTGTCAAGCAAAGTTCAGTGGTCACCTTTTTATGGGTCCTGCATGTTCAGTTGATCAAGCAGTCCAGGCAAGAATAGTTTCTTGCCCAAATGGCTATTTTTTGTCAAGATGAAGATAAACTCCTTATGGAGTGTCTTTGATGCCCATCCTCCTCTCTGAAGTAAATCAGTGATGTCAGGAGCAGACATGTCTCACTGTCCAGAAAGTCTAAATTTTTAAAACATTTTAAATGCCATATTCTGTAGGTCTTTGAAGTGTTTGAAGACTACCTATCTATCTGAAATATATCTATGTATACCTAGAAGACTTAACTAACATGGCTACAAATATGATTATCATAGATGACTAACTATTAATCTATTTTTAATTATCCATTACAATTTTAAATGAGTTACATAAACATAATACCTTAAACAAGAATAGAAATATATATACAGTATAACAAAATTAAGTTTAAATTTGTATCAATAAACTAAAATCTATAGCAATGTAAAACATTTTAAACAAGTTGTTACTCTTTAAAAGTAGGTTCATTAATCTACCCTTTCATCCTATCATATCTAAACTATCCCCCCCCCTTTTTTTTTTTTTTTTTTTGGTTTTTCGAGACAGGGTTTCTCTGTGTAGCTTTGCGCCTTTCCTGGGACTCACTTGGTAGTCCAGGCTGGCCTCGAACTCACAGAGATCCGCCTGGCTCTGCCTCCCGAGTGCTGGGATTAAAGGCGTGCGCCACCACCGCCCGGCCCCCTTTTTTTCTTTAGAAAGAGATTGTATTTATAATCAACCTGCTTTAAATAAAAATATTGGTTTATCTCTGTCCCACATCAGAGGGCTCTTCTGATTTGGGACACAAGAATCTCTTAACCTTTTTTTAAGCAATATGTCTGGGTTTAGAGGGGGAGTGAGCCAATTCCATCTCTAAAGCCAGCTTGGTGTATTTGGGAATTTGGGCGTAGCTTCTCTTACTACTTCCTGCTGGAGGGGGGCGCTGTATCTTATGGGGACACAAAGAAAATTTTAGGATTATGGAGTAGTCCATGAGAGTGTATCATCTGAGCCAGTTGCCTGAAACCGTTCCGGATGTTGGATCATCTGGGCCATGGTGTCATTGGAGACCTTTCAGGTGGTCTTGGCTGGTCAAACCTGATGTATCTTAATCTGCAACAAATCCATAGCCTCTGGCTTTCTGTGGAAACAAATGCAGAACCTCTTTTCCAAAGCAACATATCCTTACATCCAAATTTTGAAGTCAAGTTACCTTTAAAATTTACATTTTGTCATAACTGAACAGCTTTTACAATCAAATGTTTTTCTTTAGGTACGAATATCAAAGACAACATAATCCAGATTCTCTGTGTGATAGCCATTTTTACGTGGCTTATTACCTTTATTGTTTCTTTAAAGACTTTACTTTTAAAAACTATTTGTTTATATAACTGTATATATTTCTTTTTATCTCTTTTTAAAGCCTACGTACATTTTTACATACATTGGAAACTATTTCATCTGAATCAGTTGTATTGTGAACTTATTGCTTTAAACTGCAGCCTTTTAAGCCTGAAACGGCGCTGTGGCTGTTGGCTCCGCCCACTTTAGCTTCTCAACAAGGCGGTTCCGCCAGCTCTGGGAGCCATCAAGTCTCAGAAATAGTGGGTCTACGCTTTTATGAAAGCAACGTGTAGCCCAGAACCCCCCCCCCTCTCTTTAATGCTAGTAAAGACTAAATCTACCACACAGCATAATGTGCCGCTGGCACACGTCTTACTCCCGCCAAACTGCAGGTCAAGTGCACACGCCAGGAACCCACCAGTAGCTCAAACCCGCGTTTTGTGGCACCTAGCTGCCCATATGAGACATGAAGCAGGAACCTGGTTTTGGCTCTGTTTAGAATTGGTTATTAAATATTGTTAGGTTTAAGGTGGAAACTCGAGCAGTTGGGCGCCATTTGTAGCTGGAGAATTTCTCTCCAGCTCCCGCCACCAAGTCCTGCCAGTCCCAGAGCCCACTTATAAAATAAACACACAGACTCTTACATTATTTAAACTGCTTGGCCATTAGCTCAGGCCTGTCATTGTCTAGCTCTTACTCTTATATTTAGCCCATTTCTATTAAACTTTACTTTGCCATGTGGCTCATGGCTTACCGGTACTTTACATCTTCCTTGTCCTGGCGGCAGCTCCAGGCAGTCTCTCCCTTCCCTTCCTGTTCCCTCAATTCTCTTCTCTGTTAGTCCTGCCTATACTTCCTGCCTAGTCACTGGCCAATCAGTGCTTTATTTATATAGAGTGATATCCACAGCAGACCAGGCTGGCCTCAAACTCAGAGATCCACCTGACTCTGCCTCCTGAGTGCTGGGGTTAAAGGTGTGCACCACCATGCCTAGTTTAATGATTTGTCTTCTTAAGTCAGAATTTTTTGTTTTTGTTTTGTTTTTGAGACAGGGTTTCTCTATGTAGCTTTTTGCCTTTGCTGGAACTCACACTGTAGCCCAGGCTGGCCTCGAAGTGATTTGTCTTCTTAAGTCAGAATTTTTCGTTGTTCTTTTGTTTTTTGGTTTTCTCTCTTTTTTCAGAGCTGAGGACTGAACCTAGGGCCTTGCGCTTGCTAGGCAAGTGCTCTACCACTGAGCTAAATCCGCAGCCCCGGTTTTTTTTTTTTTTTTTTTTTTTGTTTGTTTGTTTGTTTGTTTTTTGAGACATGGTTTCTCTGTGTAACAGACCAGACTGGCCTCTGCCTCTCAAGTGCTGGAATTAAAGTAGTATCCTGCCGCCACCACCTAGCCTTAAATCAGAATTTTGAGAGAGCCATTTCCAAAATCTCTGATTTAAAAGACTTGAGATTACACAATATGGTTCTAAGCATTATTTAGTTGAGTCTATTCTGCTATTGATAAAAAGGTTATTACAAGATAATATCTAGTAGTCCCAAATTTTATAATGTATTTTATCAAGAGGGGGAGAGATTATATATATTACCTCATAAGACAGAGTGAGAACAGTAAGCATGGGTGAAACATGCTTGTTAACTTGTAGGTAGTTGTGTGTGATTGTCTTATAACTCAACAGCCCTGTGGGGGTTGTAAAATACAGTCCCTACAAGAAATATAGATGCTCATCTGCTCATCCACTTGTCTGTTAGTTGGTATTCTCTTTCCTTTATGTTGTTTATTTAATATTTCTTTTTGTTTTTTGGTTTTTCAAGACAGGGTTTCTCTGTCTTGGCACTTGCTTTGTAGACCAGGCTGGCCTTGAACTCACAGAGATCCATCTGCCTCTGTCTCCCAAGTGCTGGTATTAAAGGTGTGTGTACAGCATGCCTGGCATATTTAATATTTCAAATGCTTACTCAGCACCTTTTCTGAGTCCTGAGGACAAGGTGTGGGAGTCTGACCAGCAGGAGCAATGGAGGTCAGCTGTTCTCAGGGATACCTAAACAGTTCTAGAGCTTAGTGAAGTCTCTCAAATAAGCTTGAGGTATGGGGCAGAAGAGAGGAGTTGGTGTGTTTTTTATGCAACAATCAGCAGCTGCACACCATTACCCACTTTGTCTTCAGCACTGGAGCAGTGTCTGGCACATAATAAACACTCAATAATTACTTATCTGTGGCCAGAAATTCCCCCAGGGAGAAGTAGATAAAGAAAGAGCAGAGTCTTGGGGGGGTGGGGATGTGAACTTTCATGTAGAGGGCTCCAACAGGCCTTTGAAGGATTTGAGTAGGTTGACTAGATGGGGACCACACTTAAGCCTGGAGCGTTCTCAGAACAGGGAGGGAGGAGGCTGGCTGGGGTTTCAGCTGGTACAGATGGAGAAGATGAGTAAAGCTGGTGATCAAGAAGGAGCCCTGGGGTTTTGTGGGGGTGGGGTACTAGGTCTAGGTCTGTCCTGGGGGGCCAGATAATAATAATTTGGGTTTGTGCATGCTGGGATGATGGCTACTCCATCTTCACTTTCTGCTTCACAGGCACATAACAGTTCTTGAACATTCTCTTGCTCTCTGAAGACCTTCCCAAGTGTGTTTACAGAGTTCATTCTCTCCTAAGGAGCCTCTCTTCACAGGGCATTCCTGAACCTTAGGTTTCATAGCTTGATGTTGAGCTTCCCCCTAGTTCTAAACTTCAGGAAGAAAGATACTCAACCTCACTGAAGTGTCACTAGCCCCTGAAAAGGTACACAATAGATACTTGTTGAATTAGTGACTTATTTTTATATGACTGAGGCTCTAGAAGAGATGGAGGCCTTTGGGGGTTATTAACATTTTGATTGTGATTAGAGCCTTGGGATCAGTGCTAACTCTGACCTTCGAATCTTAAAGTGTAATCCATAAACTCTTAGCAGTTCTTGAAACCCTTTTTAGGAATTCTTAGGTTAAAGCTACTTGTAATCATATAAATATTTTATTTGATTTACTGCTGTGTTGGATTTGTACTGTAAAACTGCTAACTACTTAACACAGATCAATTTGCTGTGGTACAAATTAGTCATTTTCACAGCATTCAGGTTAATCACTGGGCATGGTAGCACAGGTCTTTAATTTCAGACTCAGGAGGCAGAGGCGGGCAGATCTCTCAGTTTGCGGCAAGCCTGTATCCGTAGTGAGATCCAGGCCAACCAGGGCTTTAAAAAAATCATTAATCCTTTACATTTATTTCTAGTTTTTTGAAACAAACTGTCTTGCTATCAGGCTGGCCTCTTGTTGGCTAGGCATGGTGGCACATGGTGGTTTGATTCTCAGCACCCACTTGGAGCCTCATAACCATCTGTAACTCCAGTTCTGGGCATCTTCATCTGGTCTCTGAGGGCATGCATATGGTACATAGACATACATGCAGGCAAAACATCCATATACATGAAATAAATTTTTTTTTAAATAGAAATTTTCAAACAAAAATAGGGATTTTTGTTCTGCCAGCATGGGTGGTGTGTGTGTGTGTGTGTGTGTGTGTGTGTGTGTGTGTGTGTGTGTGTTTTTTACTGGAATGAAACCCCAGGTCTCATGTATGCTAGCAAGTGTTCTGCCACAGAGGTACACATTTTTAGTCCTGAGGTAGTGTACCTTGCTTATGAGATTAGAGGATAGTGCTAGTGAAACGGTTTTTGTTAATTATGAAACTTGTCTACATTTGAAATATCTCCTTATATCATTGAACTTACACTTCCCAAATGACCTGTATATGATGCTATGAAATCACAGATGGATAAAAGATCCATTCAGAGCATAAAATGGAGTAAAATGATTTGATGAAACTTCTTGAAAAATTGTCAGTTTCACATTCCACATTAGAACTACTCTTTAAGAAACTGACCACTTGGGGACATAGTGTGCCTCAAATAAGAGATGCCCTGCCTCAAAAACAAGGTTGGAGCTCATGAAATGCTTTAGCAGGTAAAGACACTTACTATGCAAGCTTGATAATAGAGTTCTGTCCTCAGGACTTGTGTAGAGGCAAATGGAGAGAAATGACTTGATGAAGTTATCCTCTAGCCTCCACAGGCATGCTATGGCACGTAAGCCCCCCTCCTCCATAAAAATTGTTTAAAAACAGAACACCCACAAAGTGGAAGGAGAGAACAAGCCAATAAAGTCATCCTCTGATACATGTGTGCATACACATGTACACACTAATAATTAGAAAAGAAGAAGGAATTGACCATTTGAGCTGGTAGTATAGCTCTATGGTAGTGTTTGCCTCTCTGTGGGAGTCCTGGGCTCCATCCCAGCACTGCAATGAATCAAATATCTACCTGTCTGTTGAGTTTTGGTTTAGTCTTAAAGAATATTCATCTATTTAACAAAATAGTAAAAAGCCTTTTCCAACAACCCATGAGAGGCTGTTTTTCTTTTCTTTACTTTTTTGAGACAGAGTTTCTCTGTGTAGCCCTTGTAGTTCTGGAACTGGCTCTGTAGAAGATCTGCCTGTATCTGCCTCCCAAGTCTTAGATTAAAGGCATGGGCCACTATGCCTGGCTTTTTAAAATTGGTGGGTATCTGAATACCACAGATGTGGGTTCCATTGGAAGCCAGAGGAAGGGTATTGGGTCTCCTAGAGCTGGAGTTTTTTTTCCCTCATAAAAAATGTTATTTTTGGTAACGTGTTTTCCAAGTGATTTAATACACATGTTTGGGGGGAGTGGGCTTTGCAGTGTGTATGGAGAACATTTGGGGATGCTCCTTGGGGTATCACTAATGCTCTCCTTAGTTGTATATGTTTTTAATGGAACTTAATACTTATTTTTATTTATTTTAATTATGTGTGTTGTGCACATATGGATGTGGGTACCCTCAGAAGTCAGAAGAGGGTGTCAGATGCCCTGGAGTTACAGGCAGTTGTGAGCTAACCACTGTGAACTGAACCTGGGTCCTCTGGAAAAGCAATATGTTCTCCTAACCACCGAGCCATCTCTCCAGACCTTCCTCAATTTTCAGACAAGTTTTTGACTGCAAGTTGAACCCAGAAGACCTGTGGGATCTGTGCCCTCATCCCCCAAGCCCTACTTTACACAGAGGTTATTGGCACATACTGACAAGTCCTGCTTTTTTTTTCTTCTCCTCCTCCTCCTCTTCCTCTTCTTCTTTCTCCTTCCTTCCTTCCTTCCTTCTTGAGACAGAGTTTCTCTGTGTAGCCTTGGGTGTCTTGGAACTCACTCTGTAGACCAGGCTGGCCTTGAAGAACTCAGAGAGTTCCATTGGGCTGCTTCTGCCCTCCAAGTTCGGATTAAAGGCATGCTCCACCATTGCCCGGCAAGTCTTGCTTTTTTTTTTTTTAAAAAAAGATTTTTTTTTTTTTTTTTACTTATGTGTATGTGGGGGGAGGGCAGTCAGAAGAGAGTGTCAGGGCCTCTGAAACTGGAGTTACAGGTGGTGGTGAGCCACCATGTGGGTGCTGGGAATTGAACCTCGGGACGTCTGGAAGGGCAGTCAGTGCTCTTAACCACTGAGCCACTGTCCGACTCGCAAGTCGTGATTTTTATGTGGATTCTGGAGATTCAAACTCGTGATTACTAGCACTCAATTTACCCAATGAACCATCTTCTGATTTAACATTTAAAAACTTTACAGTCTTGAACTACAAAGATGGCATAGTGAATAAAGCTACTTACTTTCGAACCTGAGTTTAAACCCTGGGACCTACATAGTAGAATAAGAGAACTGACTCATGCAAGTTGCCCTACTTCCAGGAGCTCCTTACTCCCCCAAAATTTAAATTAATAAAAAATTTAAAAATCTTAATTTCAATTTCTGAATATAGTAAATACCAGTTAATCTACCAAAGCCTCTGGGATCCTGAATGATTGATTGAAAGTGGAAAAGGAGAGAGTGGAGGTCCTTTGCTTGCAGTCAGGCATCCTGTCTTAATGTATTGTCTCTAGCCTCATGTACATGCAGTTGTATTTCATGGGGGGCGGAAGGGGAGGACCTAGAGTTTCTTTGAGGTCTGTCCTGAGGGTAGGTGTGGGGAAATAGAAGGACAGCACCAGAAGATGAGTAGAGGAATAGTAGCTCATAGAACCCAGAGGTGAAAAGAGCCTGTCGATGGAACCCTTCTGAGAGTGCAAGGAATAATCAGAAGTGACACTTGAAGTGAAGAGTGGGGAACAGATGGAGCTTGTGGCAGTAAAGAGACTTCTGAGGGCCTGCAAGTGATAGTGAGAAGGTTAGATGATTGCTGTGCTTGGATGGGAGTACTTAAGGTGGCTGGCTACATAGGGAAGAGATAGGAGATCTCCTTTCCCTCCTTTTTTTTTTTTTTTTTTGAGAGGGCCCCTAGCTGGCCTTGAACTCAAAAAGGTCTACCAGCCTGTTTCCCCAATATTGGGATTAAAAGATTATGCTACCACTTCCATACAGTTGTGTTTTCTGTTCCTTGTAGTTCACTTGTCCATCTGTTGAACATCTTTGTTCTCCCCATTTTCATAGGCATGATGAGGATTAAATGAGATGGAGCACCAAGCCTGGTGGCTCCTGCCTTTAATCCCCATACTGGGGAGGGAGAGGTAGGGGGATCACTGAGTTTAAGTCCAGCCTGGTCTACATAGCAAGTTCCAGGATGGCCCAGGCTGCATAGAGACTATCTCTCAAAATATAAATAAATAAACGTGGTGGAATAAATGAAATGTCAGCTTCAGTGGACACTATGGGAGTGTCTTACTACTTTGCGCCCCTTCTTTCATGCTTTCATGAGCTGCTTCCCTAGGCCCTGCTGGGCTTTGGGTTCTATTGTAACAAACAACCACAAACTTACTCTCAAAGTTTTGGAGGATAGAAGTCTGAAATCAAGATGCAGGCAGGGGTATGGGCCTCCTCCTGCAGGTGTCAGGGGAGAGTCCTATTAGGCATATACTGCTTTGCCATTGAGAAGCTCCCTTTACTCTCCTGGTTGTCAACTATGTAATGTAATAACTTGTAGATGCATTGTTTCAGTTTTCTGCCCCCTTTTCATAGGGCTTTCTAAACTCTGTGCAACTGCTTTCCTTAGAAGGACATAGTGTAGCTCGAGTTTTCCTGCCTTGCCCACAGTGAGGACAAATCTCTGTCACCCGCCAGTCCCACAGCTGCTCAAACCCGACCAAGTAAACACAGAGACTTACATACAGTTACAAACTGTATGGCCGTGGCAGGCTTCTTGCTAACTGTTCTTATAGCTTAAATTAATCCATTTCCATTAATCTATACCTTGCCACATGGCTCGTGGCTTACCGGCATCTTCACATGCTGTTTGTCATCGTGGCGGCTGGCAGTGTTTCTCTGACTCAGCCTTCCACTTCCCAGCTTTATTCTCCTCCTTGTCCCGCCTATACTTCCTGTCTAGCCAATGGCCAATCAGTGTTTTATTTATTGACTAATCAGCAACACATTTGCCATACAGAGCATCCCACAGCAACATAGCCATTTGGTTAAGGCCCACTCTAATTGTGTGGTCTCATTAGTTTGCCTGATTACACCTGGAAAAGACCTTTCCAAATAAGGTCATAGCTCCAGGTAGACATGAGTTTTGGCTGATGCTGCTCAACTCTAGCTGTTGCTTCATCTTTTGAGTTACCTCTCCTTGTGTTTCTAGCTTATGTTCTCCTCTGTACTTGCTTTCTTTCAAAGTCAGTAGTACTGGGGATGGAACTCATGATCTGTCCTATGTTGGACAGTGCTCTGCCACCAAGCTATATTTCCAGTCCTCTTTCCCTCTTTCTGTTTTATATCCTGCTCAATAATAGAACTTTCAGCTGGATGTGGTGGCACATGCCTTTAATACCAGCACTCAGGAAGCAGAGGCAGACCTGGTCTACATAGTGAATTTGAAACATTGTCTTAAAAAAAAAATCAATAATAGAGGAAAGAGCTTTTGATCATTTGAAATATATCTAGTATGACTGAAAAACTAGATGGTTTGTTTGTTTGTTTGTTTGTTTGTTTTGTTTTTGGAGACAGGTCTTTCTGTAGCCCTGGCTATCTTGGAACTTACTATGTAGATCAGCCTGGTCCCAAACTCACAGAGATTCTCCTGTCTCTGCCTCCAGAGTGCTGTGCCACCAAGCTCAGGTAGGCTCCTTAATGTTATTTAATTTTTATAAAATGAAGGTTGTTGTTGTTTTGTTTTTGCCTTATGTGGTCAGTAATTGCCATTTTGGGCAGTAAAAAAAGTATGAACTTGGGTAATTAAGTTGTGTTGACAAATTAGATTTAACAGCCTTTGCATACTTAAAGTTAGGAGCTGCTGTTGACATTGTTTAAACCTTGGAACATTTGTCATATTTAGTAAATTTCTATTTTAAATTGAAATAGTTTGTAAGCTGGACATAGTAGCTTACACTTATAATCCTAATACTTGAGAGACTAAGGTAGAAGGGAGATCACTGGAAGGTTTGGACTACAGTGTGAGACTGGAGGTGGGGGAGAAAGAAAAAAGGAGTTGGGTCCTTGAAAGATGACTCTGTGGTTAAAAGCACTGACTGCTCTTGCAGAGGACCTGGGTTTGATTCCCAGAACCTACAAGGTGGCTCACAACCATCAGTAAGTAACTTGAAGCACGATCCTAATTAGTCTTCTCAATTAAAACCCAGAGTCAGATATTAGGGTGAAAGCTGAAAGATCAGAGAAGCAAAGCAGCAGCTACTAGAGACTTTACCTCTACAAATCCTCACACCGAATGGGGGCCCAGATCCTGTCTCCACCTCCCCAGTTGTGCTGGGACCAAAAGCATGAGCCACCACTGCCTGGCCCTATGGTTAACTAGTGACTATCTCTGCCCTCTAATCTCCAGGCAAGCTTTATTTGTCAGAACACAAACAAAATGTCATACAACAGTAACTCCAGTCCCAGGGGACCCAGTGCCCTCTTCTGGCCTCCAAAGGCACTAGACATACATGTAGTACACATGGCAAAACCCCCATATACATAAAGTAATAATAAAGACCAGTTTGTATTCAGAATTAGGGTTTTGCTGGTCCAATTCACTTTGAGATATTTTAACTTAAACAAGTACATGGTTCCTAAACCCTGCCCTTAAAAGCATCTTGATTTTGCTAGTTTTAGCAGACTACATCTCATGTAGTCTTTGGTATTCCCTATTATCTAGAGTTGAGATTCTGCTAGGGGGCAGCTGTCAAACCTAGGGTTTGTGGGAAACAAGCACTGTGCCATTGAACTACACCCCTAGCTCAAGAGGAAGGGACCTAGGTTCTGTCCTCTATGCTGAAAAACAAAAAAATACAAAAAGTTTAAAAAAAATTGTGTGTGTGTGTGTGTGTGTGTGTGTGTGTGTGTGTGTAGAAGTGTGGGAGGTCAGAGGACAGCTTGCAAGAGTCAGTTCTTTACTTTTATCATGTAGGTATCAGGGATTGAATTCAAGTTGTTGTATTGGCAGCTAGCAACCTTAACTACTAAGCCATCCTACTGGTCCTATTTTAAAATTTTTTGAACCTTGGAACATATGACAGCAGCATTGTAAGAATTGCATGCTTATATCTTCCTAAATTGAGTATAAGTGGGTTTAAAGTTGTGTGTATGTCAACCAGTTATAAAAATCAGATGTTTTTGTAGTGGGCAGTTGGAGGCTAATTGGGTCATCCTTAAGAAGCAGCAAAAAAAAAAGGACCTGGCTACATGATGAATAACTGTGATTAGACAAGTAGGTTTCTTTACTCCTCCTTTCCTAGCTGCTATTTATGTGGCTGAGGGTTCTAGGGTTCAGTGGGGAAAGGCAAGGACTATGTGAAAAGCCTTGGCAAGCTCTGCATCTGAGCTCCTGCACCGCCCTTTCCTGTGGGGGTCTGAGAATTCTTCTGTAATTATGTTTTTTGGCCGAATGTTTAACTGAAACAAGCTTTACAATGCTTTATGGTAAAATCCTGCTTTGGTTTTGTTGTAGAAGTCAGTAATTTAGGTTAATGAGTGGCTAGATAAAGTGGAGAGCAGTATACTGGTCCTGCCTTGGGTCTTCTGATGTGCTCTTTTATGACTAGCTATTTTTTAAATAGAACTTACAGATTTTTTAATTTTCTTTCATTTGTTCATTTATTCATGAATTCATTCATTCATTTTAGGTTCTTAGGAAAGGGAAGTAGTCTAATGCCATTCATTGTTTTCATGGTTAGGCTTTTCTTCAGCTCCTGTGGTGGCTTTGTTTTGTGAAAGGATCTTCCTGTGTTGCCTAGGCTGGTCCTGAGGCCTTGGGCTTAACTGATGCTCCTGAATAGTTGTGAGTATGTTTGCTATGCTTGCTATCATGCCCAGCTGTATATTCATAAAAAGTTACATTCCTAGCCAGACAGTAGGGAGGCAGAGATCTCTGAGTTCTCGGCCAGCCTAATCTACAGAATGAGTTCCAGGACAGCAAGGGCAGAGAGATCTTGTCTGGACAACCCCCCCCCCTCCAAAAAAAAAGTTACATTCCTGTGTATCCTGTGAAATGTTACTTTGTGGAGGTCTGAGGTGGAGGTATCTAGGAACTTTTTGTGCAAAGATAGCATTTTCTCTCTCTCTCTCTTTTTTTAATTTGCCAAGCTCATGATAGAAAAAAGGGAGAAATAGTCAGTTTGGGTCCTCCCAAACAACAGTGAATTATTTGTGAGTTTTTGTTTATTTCCGAGACTGGGTTTCTCTGTGTAGCTTTGACTGTCCTGGAACTCTATAGAACAGGCTGGCTTTGAACTCACAGAGATCTGCCGGCCTCTGCCTCCTGAGTGCTGTGATTAAAGGCATGCGCCACCAATGCCCAGCATGTTTTTAAGATAATCAGAATTCTCAAAGACCACATGTAGTAAGCTGGGTCTGGGAGCATACCCTTGTAATCAACATTGAAAAAAAAGGAGGTGCCAGGAGGTTCTGGAGTTCAGGGGTATCTGGGGTTAAATAGTGAGACTTTGTCTCTAAAACTGAAGTAGCTCTATGAGCAAATTATACAATTATGTGTAGCTTAAACTTTTTTCCTTTTTTTGAGATGGGGTCTTAGCTATTCTAGTCTAGCCTTGTTCATAACCAAGGATGACTTTGAACTTCTGGTTCTACTCTACTCCTGTGTGCTTATGTTACAGGGCTACTATACCTTGTTTATGTGGTGTTGTGGACTGAATCAAGCAGTTTGTGCATACTGGACAACCACTATTCTGAGGTACATCAGCCCTGTAGGAGAGAATTAATGCCACGTAAGCCTGAGATACTACATTTGCCCACAGATCTTTTTCTTAGTCTCATCATAGGACAGAAACTTGGCCTGGGCATCTCTGATCCGAATGAAGTACCCTGTCTCTAAATTTTTTATTTTATTTTTGAGACAGTGTCTTGCTAAGTTACCTAGACTGACCTTGGACTGAGGATCCTCCTGAATCCACTTCCTACGGGCTGAGATGATCGGCATGTGGCTGTTGCCCATTTATTTTTTATTTACTTCTTGAGACTGGGTCTCTTGTAGCCGAGGCTGGCCTGATAGAACTCCTGCCTGATCTTCCTGCCTCTGCTTCCTATGCTTGAGAATTGCAAGTGTATGTAACTATACACCCAGCTTCAAGTTATCTGTTTTTTCAGATTTATTTTACATGTATGAGTGTTGTTTTACATGTTGACCTGTGTGTATGTATATGCACCGTGTAAGTTCAGTGCCCACTTGGGCCAGAAGAGGACACCAGATCCCTTGGAACTGAAGTTAAAAACCATTGTTAGCTCACATGTGGGTGCTGAGATACAAACCATCCCTTCTGTCCCAAGCTGTGTTTTTAATTAATGTGTAGTACTTTGTGCTGCAGAAAAATTTGCGGGAGAAACTCTGGGAATGCTGTTCAACATGTGCAGTGCACAGACAGGCTGAGCCAGGGTAAGGCCCCTGCCTCCTGTTGGCTCCAGCTCCCTGTCACTAGTGTAAGAAATGGCCATCGCCGGGCGGTGGTGGCGCACACCTTTAATCCCAGCACTCGGGAGGCAGAGGCAGGCGGATCTCTGTGAGTTCGAGGCCAGCCTGGTCTACAAAGTGAGTTCCAGGAAAGGCACAAAACTACAGAGAAACCCTATCTCGAAAAACAAAACAAAACAAAACAAAATGGCCATCTTGTGTGTTTGGCAGCTTTGTTTGTACTCAGCTCAGTATGGTTAAAATTCTGCCATATTCACTTCTGGTATTATTTGTGGAAGTCTCTAAGGAGGTGATTCCTGGATACTCACTGAGCTCTCTTAGTTTCTTTTTCTAGACTTACTAGTTCCACTTCCAAAAAGGTTAAGTACTTTATACTTGTAGGCAATAAATGGGAGAAACTGAGAATTCCCATTTAAGCTATGGTAAAGTCCCCTGATTGGCCTCTGAAAGCTGTACTATCTCTCAACCAAACCATTCTTCCTTTATCTCAAGAAGTAGCAGTCAGGGGTTCTTTTTTTTTTTGTTTTGTTTTGTTTTTTGTTTTTCGTTTTGTTTTGTTTTTCGAGACAGGGTTTCTCTGTGTAGCTTTGTGCCTTTCCTGGAACTCGCTTTGTAGACCAGGCTGGCCTTGAACTCAGATCCGCCTGCCTCTCCCAGAGTGCTGGGATTAAAGGCGTGCGCCACTACGAGAGGCTTGCAGTCAGAGATTCTTAGTCTGTAGTTCTAAGACTGAGACAGGAGGATAATGAGTTCAAGGCCAGCCTGGACTAATTAACCAGACTACCTAAAAAACAGAAATGAACCACACTCTCCCTGAAATGTGATTACATCATGAAACAGTGAAAATTCACACTAATTTTCCTCCACGATACTTGTATGTATGTGTAGCTGGAGTTTTCTTCAGTCCTGCCTGGCCCATGGTCAGGACAAATTTCTCTCACCCGCCAGTCCCGCAGCCACTTAGACCCAACCGACTAAACACACAGAGACTTACATTGCTTACACACTGTATGGCCGCAGCAGGCTTCTTGTTATCTAGTTCTTATATCTTAAATTAACCCATTTCTATTAGTCTATAAGTTGCCATGAGGCTCGTGGCTTACCGGTACCTTACATCTCGCTTTTCATGGCGGCAGCTGGCAGCGTCTTTCTTCCTCAGCCTTCCTGTTCCCAGAATTCTCTGCTTGTCCCGCCTATACGTCCTGCCTGGCTACTGGCCAATCAGTGTTTTATTTATTAACCAATCAGAGCAACACATTTAACATACAGAATATCCCACAGCATGTGTGTAAGTATGTAAGTATGTGTATGTTGAGACATGGGTCTTGCTATATATATATATATCTCGCCCAGGCTAGTCTTGAACTTGAACTTGGAATCCTCCTGCCTATGTGTGGTTTTTGGCATTTTTAAGGGCATAGGTCAGTAGTCCTGTAGAAGGACCCAGTAACTCTCACTGGACTTTTTTACAGTATGATCCAGGTTTTGCATTTTGAGCAAAATACCGCAGAAGTGTGCCTCTGGGTTTCTCTGGTGAGTGTCTTTAATGATGTTCTCAATGCTTGGAAGGTCTGCCACACTTGGCTGCTGGTTTTATCTCCCCCCTGTGTCTCCTCACTTTTCTTTCTTGCTCCATTTTCTTTCATCTCTAGTTCTACTTTTGCCTAGAAGTACCTTTCAATCAGTAGGTATAGAGGTCCTGCTGGGTTTTGTTGATTAGGAAGACAGTCTCTGTTAAGAATGTATGACACATTTCCCAGCTTCCCTGTCCTTAACTGAAAAGAAGGAAAGGGAGATGAGCCAGGTTGTCCCCCACCCCCTATTGACTCATTTCATCTTTTTCTCCCTGTTTGCCCTGATTTTTCTTTCCATTGTCTTTTCTCCTACCTCGTACTTAGTCTTGTTGGTTTATCTCTGAGGTCCGGGTTTGGGTTTTGATGGAAAGGTTCCCAAATTCACAGTGATACTGAGTGTCTCATTCCCAGTGCTGTGGCCCAACACAACTTTAAATCTCCTATAATTCGTTTTAAGATCCAAACATCTGGGCTGGAGAGATGACTCAGAGGTTAAGAGCACTGGATGTTCAAACATTCCAGAGGTCCCGAGTTCAATTCCCAGCAAATACATGGTGGCTCACAACTATCTAATGAGATCTGGTGCCCTCTTTTGGAGTGCAAACAGACATACACAACAAAATACACAAAATCCAAACAACTTGAGCATGTTGTCTAACAAACTCAGTGACTATTTGAAAAATAATACTCATGATAATGAATAATTTTATTCATTCTTTATTAGCTATTAATTAGTGGACCGTACAACTTCCCAAATTTAAGAATCAGATCTAACTCTACCCACCTCATTTCCTGTGCTATGCTGATGTTTATACAACGCTTGCTTTTTTTTATTAAAGCAGCCATCTCAGGCCCAGCTGTTAGGATTGTGATGTCATCAAGAGGGTATAGCTAGTGTGGAGGAGCTTGGTGCTCCTCTCTTGTCAGTCACCTACAAGCTTCCTGTGGTGGTATTGTGCTTCCTAAAATATTGTGCACCCTAATAAATTTATCTGGGGTCAGAGAACAGACAGTCACTAGATACAGAGGCTAGAAAATGGTGGCACTCATGCCTTTAATCCTAGCATTCCAGAGACAGAAATCCCTCTGGATCTCTGTGAGTTCAAGGCCACATTGGAAACAGCCAGGCATGGTGACACATGCCTTTAATCCCAAGAAGTGAGCCTTTAATCCCAAGAAGTGAGCCTTTAATCCCAGGGAGTGGTGGCAGAAAGGCAAGATATGTAAGGCGTGAAGACCAGGAACTATAGAAACATTTGGCTGGTTAAGCGTTCAGGCTTTTGAGCAGCAGTTCAGCTGAGAGCCATTCGGATATGAGGACACAGAGGCTTCCAGTCTGAGGAAACAAGACCAGCTGAGAAGTTGGCCAGGTGAGGTTAGCTGTGACTTGTTCTGTCTCTCTGATCTTCCAGTGTTCACTCCAATACTTGGCTCCGGGTTTCTTTTATTAATAAGAACTTTTAAGATTCCTGCTATAGCTTCCCTCATTACTTTTCTCAGTGTACTTTGAGTTTGTTCAATATTCTGAACACCATTTAGTTTGGGAGCTGGGATTGATTGCTTGATTTTTTTTTTTTTTTTTTGTCTGTTTGTTTTTGAGGCAAGGTCTTACTATGTATCTCTAACTGGCCTGGAACTCATTCTGTAGTCTAAACTGGCCTTGAACTCAAGATATCCACTGGCCTCTGCCTCCTGAGTGCTGGGATTAAAGGCATGTACTACCACACCTGACTTGTTCTGTTTTGTTTTTAACATTTGTGTGCTTGCATGCATAAGTACACCACTATGCGTGTAGGTCAGAGAACAGTTTACAGGAGTTGGTTTTCTCATTGCACTGTGGATTACAGGTATTACTCAGGTAGTCATGCTTGATAGCAAATCTCATTTGTTGAGCTTTCCCCTAAGCCCAAAATTAAGTTTATTGAGTACACTGCGAGGGCAGTAACACAGTTCCTTTTGTCTGCAGTTTCACTGACAAGTGAACTGGAAAAAATAAGTTATGGGTGCAGGAGAGATGGCTCAGCAATTAAGAACTGCTCTTCTAGAGGCCCCAGTTTTGATTCCCAGCAGTCACATGGTCACTCATAACCATCTCTATAACTCAAGTCCTACTGGATCTGTAGCCCTCTTCTGGCTTCTGTGGGCAACAGGCACACATGTGATGCACAAACACACACACAGAGACACACACGCGTGTGCAGGCAAAACACTCATACATGTAAATAATTCTTAAAAACTTTTTGTCAGAGTAATAAGGGACTATCTGCACTAGATGTCCTTAAATCTGACCATGTCTTCCCTTCCTCTTTTTGAAAAAGGGCCTTGTGTACCCTGAGCTGGCCTAAGATGTTCAGTCTTCCTACCTCAGGCCCACCTCTTTCTGCTTTTGACAGAATAAGCAAGAGTCTTACCATGTAGTCTAAGCCGGCCTTGAACTTGCTGTGATCTTCCTATCTGTGCCTCCTGAGACCTCAGTTATAGATATGTGCCACTAGCGGCTTAGAAACCACTTTGTTTGGAGAATTGCATTATTACCTGATGATGTGTTTTGAATCTATGTCTGGTGCTTTATGACTCATTTCTCTAGTTGGATGGTGCAGAATGAAAAGATGTTGCTTACATAACTTACAGCCTGTGTTGCAGAATCCTATGGTTGCTTGACCTATTTGTGCCTCCTTCCCAGTTATCCTTCCCATTCCATTGCTTGCCCTGGGGACAGTAAGTGAAAGAGCTAGCACAGACCTTTCCTAAAGACAGACTGGTAGTTGGTGGTGATTGTGGTGGAGGATGGAAGATGATAGGCCTTGTTGGACAGTAGACCAGATACCATTGTTCAGTTACTACAGAGGGCAGTGGAAGGACTTGAGAAAAAGTTTCCAGAAGTGATAGGGGTCTATACAAACAGCTTGTGTATCCTTCTTCCTTCCTTTCTGATTTTTTAAAAATTTTATTTTCATGTGTATGCATGAGTGCCTGTGTGTGTGTGTGTGTGTGTGTGTGTGTGTGTGTGTGTGTGTATTTGCACCATGCACATTCCTGGTGCCTACTGAGACTAGAAGAGGCTGTTGGAGCCCCTGGGAACTAGAGTTACATACAGGAGGTTGATTGTAACCCACTTGATGTGGGTGCTGAGAACTGAACCCAGGTCCTTTGCAAGAGCTGAAAGTGCTCTTAACTGCTGAGCCATCTTTCCAGTCCCCTGGCTCTTAATTTCTGTTTTCCTACATGTGTTTCCTGTCCTGGAGCTTTTCATAATCCCTGTCTCCCTTCTTCCTGTAAGAGTGTTAGTTAGACCAGGTGAACACTGAGGGGGGAGGGGGAATTTGAGAAGGCATCAGGAATAGTTTAATTTTTTGCTTCTAGATTTAACCATTTCCTTAAAGATATAGTTAATATCCAACTTTTCTTTCTTTTTTTTTTAAAAATAATTGATTTATTTTTATTTTATGTGCATTGGTGTTTTGCCTGTGTGTATGTCTATGTGAGAGTCCCCTGGAACTGGAGTTACAGACAGTTGTGAGCTGCCTGCCATGTGGGTGCTGGGAATTGAATCCCGGGTCCTCTGGAAGAACAGTCTGTTCTTCCAGCTCTCCAGCTCTCAGCTTTTTTTTTAGTTTTTCAAGACAGGGTTTCTCCATATAGTTTTGGTGCCTGTCCTGGATCTTGCTCTGTAGACCAAGCTAGCCTCGAACTCACAGGAGATCCACCTGGCTTTGCCTCCCGAGTACTGGGATTAAAGATGTGTGCCACTGCCGCCTGGCAACTTTTTAAAACAATTTTGAGACCAAAAAAAAGACGATAATTATGTTTAGTGAAAACATACAAGTCCTGCCCATATACTTAGCTTTTCATGTTCCTCTACCTTAGGAAGGTTCAGTGCATGCTGTTTTAAAAGAAAAATTGCTGTTGTCAAGATTTTTAGTTTTTTTCTTATCCCATTGTGTCACCATGCAGCATTGGATGAGATTAGAAGGAAGCAAAGAGTTCATGAAAGTAAAAAGACCCTACTAGGCAAATAATGGGCTACCACTCTGTGCCAAGCATGCAGTGAGAACTTGATCTTATTCTTGTTATGAGGTGTGTTTTACCTCATTCCTTATTGATAAGTAACTTGGAGTGTTTGTTTCTTATAGCTTGACTTCCTTATATTCAGTCTGCTTCTTGGCAAATTCTTTTGTTTGTTTGTTTGTTTCTTCGTTTGTTTTTCAAGGCGAGGTTTCTCTGTAACAACTCTGACTGTTGTGGAACTGTAGACAGCGATGTCCTCAAACTGACAGAGATCTACCTGCCTCTGCCTCCCGAGTGCTGGGACTACAGATGTGTGCCACTGCCATCAGTTCTTGGCAAATTCTAATGATTAATGGTTCTTTGGAGAATTTGATATTAAATTTTGCTTGTTTCTTTCTTTATTTGAGAGAGACAGGGTTTCTCTGTGTAGACCATGCTGTCCCCAAACTCAAAGATCTACCTTTTTTTCCTCTTTACTCCCAGGCTAGGATTAGTGATGTTGATTATGAGCTGGGTGGTGGTATGGATTCCTCTTTTTTTGTGGTACCGGAAAATGGAACCCAGGACTTCTTGCACCCTACCACTTAGCCATGGCCCTAGTCCTCCCCCCTTTTATGACTGATCCTTTTTTGTACAAACAAGTTGAATTTAAGAGAGGGAGGGTATTTTAAGAATAAAGAAAATAAAATTAGTTTCCTTCTGACATCTATAGAAATGATTTCCTTCTGACATCTATAGAAATGGCAATACATGTTGACATTTAAAGAAAGTAGGAAATCAGTCTCCCTCCTTCCCTCCTCTCCCCACTTCCTTCCCTCTTTCCTCTTCCCTCTCCCCCATCTCTCTCTCTTCCTCTCCTACCTCCCTTCTTCCTCCCTCTCTCCCTCTCTCCTTTCCCATACCTCCTTGGGAGCTGGTTCTCTTCCATAATGTGTGTCGGGGGATCAGCACAGCTGAGTGCTCTTCTCTGGCTGTTTTCAAATGACCTTCATCTTTCTGCCCTCCCATCCCACCCAGTTCTATTTTTCCTTCACAGTGAAAAGCACCTGACATCATTTACTTTGTAACCTCTTTGATGTTAACCAAGTACTCAGCTTTGAAAGCAAAGGACTTGCAGGAGAGAGACACGGCTCTTGCCCAGCACTTGTAAATAGTTGTTGAATGAGTGAATAAAGACCACACATGTGAGCCTTGGCTATAGAGGCCATGATACTATTAATGTTTTATCAGTAGCTTAATGCTTTCATCCTGTTTTTGTACTGTGATCTAAGTATGCCTATGTATGTACTCAAGTTTTAAGGATATGTTTATGCTTTTTTTCCAGCCTGTACTGGTACCCTGGCACAAGATCAGGACCAAAATGAGTTTCTGTCACACAAAAAAGCTACTAATCCTAAGTAGCCCGAGGCATACATGGTTTCTTTCATTTTTGCTTTCTTTCAGTTTTCTATTGAAGTTCAAGTATGGGTCCTCAGCACTCATAAAAGCCTAGCATGGTGGTATGTGTCTATAACCCAGTGCTGGGCACAACAGAGCTGTTGGTCCTGCTGTGGGATGTCCTGTATGTTGTTAATAAATAAAACGCTGATTGGCCAGTAGCCAGGCAGGAAGTGTAGGATAGATGGGACACAGAGGAGAGGCTGGGAGGTGGAAGTTTGGAGGAGACTGCCATCCTGCCATCCAGGGAGCATCACGTAAAGACAGCAGGTAAAGCTACGGAACATGTGGTGACTTATAGATTAACAGAAATGGGCTGAGTATGAGTAAGAGCTAGACAGTGCTAGGCCTGAACTAATGGCCGAGCAGTTTAAATAATATAAGCGTCTGTATGTTTATTTTATAAGTGGGCTGTGGGACTGCTGGGGCTTGGTGGGACCTGGAGAGAAAAACTAGCTACAGTCCCCCATCTTTTGTTGAGATTATCCAATGAGAAAAAAAAAAATCTTGATTTCACATTTTAATGGGAAGTCAACCTGTAAAGAGCTTCTTGAGAGCATTCGATTTCAAGATTGAGAAATTAAGTGACAGTACTATACACATACAATATTTAAAACTTAAAACCTCAATATGTGCTACAGTGTATGTGTACTTAGAAGGTAATCATATTTATATTTAATACTGTTAAATTAGCTCTACAGAGTCAAAACAGGACCAGTTGATTTTATTCAGAATCTTGAAATGGTATCGGATCTTTGGAATTTAACCTATTATAACCATGGGAATGTACCACTTTGTAATTGGGCTCCTTGACTAAGGGAGCATGGTGCATTCATGACCACTGTATGGCTTAGTATCCCCTACACTACCTTCTGTTACATGCTGGACTTGGCTTCTCTTTTATAAAATTCTCATCCTGGATTGGTGAGTTGGCTTAACAGATGGCTCATCTGATAAAGGTGCTTGCCACCAAACCTGAGGACATGATTTTGATTCACAGGACTCAACATTTTGAATGCAAAATGGACTCCCACAAATGGTCCTATACACGTGTCATGGGTATGTTTGTGTGTGCCCGCCCCCCCCCCCCCCCCCCCCCCCCGTGAGTGTGCACACACATATAATAAATAAATGTAATAGAAACTTTTTTTAGAGGACTGGATAGATGATTCAATTGTTAAGAGTACTTGGTACACCCATATTAGGCAGCTCACAGCTGGTGCTGTAACTCCAGTTACAAGGGATCCAGTGCCCTCTGTGGGCAGCTGCATTCACTGTACATACCCACATACTTATACACATAAATTAAAAAATTTTAAATCCAAACGTTTTTAGAAGTGGTATGTGCGGTGCTGATACCATTTTAAAACAAAAGCAAAAAACCAGTGAACACAGCCTGGCCTGGTGAACTTAGTCTTTGTTTGTTTTGCGTTTTTGTTTGAGAAAGGGTTTTTCTGTGTAGCCCCGGCTGCCATGGACTCACTTTGCCTCTGCCTAGGATTAAAGGCATTTGCCACCACCACCCAGCTTGCATTTGGGTTTTGTTAGTCTAATTTGCCTTGGTGGAATCATTATACACACACACCCACACCCACTAAAGTCTTTTAAATAAAAGTTGAACTATCGTGTATATCAAATACCAGCATTTAAGAGACAGCCAGAGAGTCAGAAAGGTAGAGGATGTGGATTGGCCATGTGTTGGTCCTTCTTCTCATGGGAAGGGGTAATCTGAAAGTTTTACACTGTGCAGCATGCTTAGACTGGCGCATCCACAGAAGCTAGAGTATACATTTGTAGCAGGCTGCTGCATATCTAAATAGCTGTGTTGTCCAGTAGATGGTTATCAGAATACTTTAAAAGTTCTGTTACTAAATGTCCTTGTACAATTGGTGACATATTTGTATTTACTCACAAATCTGTGATTTGATAGTTACCTATTTAAATTTTAACTAAAAATTGTTCTGTATTTTTTTTTTTTTTTTTGATGTTAGAGATGGAGTCCAGGGCCTCTTTATGTATACTATACTAAATATGTACTACTGAACCATACTTCAGCCATTTTAACCTTTGAAATTTATAACTTCTACTTCTAGTTTCCATATTGGGCTACTTTGTAAAAAGGAAAGCTAGTGCCTCATTATGTGTTCATGCCAATTGGCATTGCCACATGTGTATCAAGCAGCAGTGGCTAGCCGTTAGCTCGCTCAGTCTCTATATATTCTCCCTTGCTCCTCTCTTTTTTTCTGCCTACCTGTCTGGCACTTTGGCTCCTAGTTCTGTGGTGGTTTCTATGGACCATGGGAAGCAGGTTCAGGCTATCAGTGTTGTCAGTACCTAGGCATCTATGATGTATCTACCCCACCCTTCCACTGTACCACAGACTAGATGGTGTAGCTGTGTGAGAGCATGTTGGATATTGGCTTTAGTTTTATTAAATTCTGGTATTCCTAGTTTTCTTTAAGGTGTTTCCGGTTTGTCCTTAACTTTCTGTGGCACTAGGAGTCTTGCCCTAAGTTCTGATTCCTACGGGCTGGTTAATCCATGGAAGAAACTGCAGTTGGATCTTATTTTTAACCCCAAATAAATGGAGACAACTCACATGACTTGAAACTGAGGTATCAGGACAGTTAAGCAAGCAGCCCCTTTCTCCACTGTATCCTAGCATGACCACAGGAGCTGGAGATGGTAAAGGTACACAGTAGTCACCTTGTGTCATAGTAGTTACCCAATATCTTCTCAAATAGAGAGCTTGAACCCCCAAAGAGCCTTAGTGTTTCAGATAGAGCAAATTGTAATTTATTATCCCTTTATCTTTTACTATGAAAAAATGCCTAGGAAGATCTTTGTGTAGAGATTGGGATAATTATGGCCCATTACAGTCTAATTCTTACTTGGGACGGCAGCGAGGCTAGTTGTGCTGCTGTAACAGACAATAGAAGCTGGGATCTACTGTATGCCTGTCAGTTGCTGGACAACTTGCCCTCCCCAAAAAATAATTTCACCTTAAATAAATCAGGATGTCTTAGGGTTTCTAGTGCTGTGAAGAGACACTATGACCATGGCAACTCTAACAAAAGAAAACATTTAACTGAGGCTGGTTTATGGTTTCACAGGTTTAGTCTTTTATCATCATGGTGGGACATGGTACTATACAGACAGACATGATGCTGGAGAAGGAGCCGAGAGGTCTACACCTTGATACACAGGCAGCAAAAGCAACTGGGTGTAGCTTGAGCATATGAGACCCCAAAGCCCACCTCCACAATGATATACTTCCTCCAATAAGGCCACACCTCCTAATAGTGCCGCTCCCTATGGGCCAAGCATTCAAATGCATGAGTCTATGGGAGTCATTCCTATTCAAACCACCACACAGTGTAAGCTGAGTATGGTGCTACACACCTTTAATTCCAGCACTCAGGAGGCAGAAGCAGGCAGACCTCTGTGACTTTGAGGCCAGCCTGGTCTATATATCAAGTTACATGCCATATAGAACTACATAGTGAGACCTTATCTCAAAAACAGAGTGTAGCTAGAGTTTTCCTGCCTGGCCCACAGTCAGGACAAATCTCTCTCACCTGCCAGTCCCACAGCCGCTCAGACCCAACCAAGTAAACATAGAGACTTATATTGCTTACAAACTGTATGGCCGTGGCAGGCTTCTTGCTAACTGTTCTTGTAGCTTAAATTAATCCATTTCTAGTAATCTATACCTTGCCACGTGGCTTGTGGCTTACCGGCATCTTCACATGCTGTTTGTCATTGTGGCAGCTGGCAGTGTCTCTGACTCAGCCTTCCACTTCCCAGCTTTATTCTCCTCCTTGTCCCGCCCACAATTCCTGCCTAGCTGCTGGCCAATCTGTGATTTATTTATTGACCAATCAGCAACACACTTGACATACAGACCATCCCACAGCAACAGAGCAAAACAAAATGTTTTTTAAAAAAAATAAGGCAAAGGGGGGGTGGGGGGGGAAATAAATATTTTGGGCAGTGGCAGCACACGCCTTTAATCCCAGCACTCAGGAGGTAGAGGCAGGTGGATGTCTGTGAGTTTGACGCCAGCGTGGTCTACAAAGCGAGTGCCAGGACAGCCAGGGCTGTTATTCAGAGAAACCCTGTCTTGAAAAACTAAAACAAAACAAACAAGGAAAAAAAAAATCAGGGTGCCAGGTTGAGACCCTTCTTTAGACTAAGAGAATTTGATGGTTCCTCAGGCATATACTCATAGGACCTTTTCAGAGAGGATTTGTGGAGGTGGATGTAGCTTGCTTTTACTGATTAACTTGTGTTCCCTAACTTCCACTTCAACACCCACCTTTTCTTTTTGGGGGTGGAATTCATATAATTGAAAATGAAAGCATTTTAAGGAGAATGATTCAGTAGCACTCAGTATATTCACATTGTTGTGAAACTATCTCCCCTACCTAGGTCTATATTCTTATCACCCCAAAAGAAGCCCCTGTACCCAGTAAAATCTCACTATTTATTGAGGGAAAGTCTAGGATTAAGTCAGTATTTTAACAGGTAATATCAGTACAGTACACTCACGACATAAAAGAAGCTGCCTGTCACCACTGATTCAGCTGTTGCTGCTTCTTCGTTTTCCAAGGGAGATAAGTCTGGGGAAGGTCACCAAGTCATGCCTTCAGCAAGTCTTCCACAGTCCAAAAGAGTGAATATGCATGCCTCGGCTTATATTCCTGTCCCCAGGTCACTTACTCTCTAATATAAACTCTACCCCTGGGCCAAGCCACCCCTTACTATTGGTTTTCAGACCAAATGGCAGAATTCCCTCAACAACTCTTCGTACATGGCCCCATGCAACTCCTGCAATTTTGTCTCTGGACTTGCCTATTTGGGGTGTGTCATAAGTGGAATCACCTACTGTGAACATGGCTGTGTGTATATTAGATAGGTAGGTAGGTCAGGGCAACTTTTGGGAGTTGGTTTTCTCCTACCTGATGGTGGTTTCCAGGGATTGAACTCAGGTCATTAGAATTGGCAGCAAGTTTTGTTATCCACTGAGCCATCTTGCCAGCCCCCATCTGTTTTGTTTACTGTTTCTGTAGTTGTTTTTTTAATTTATAAGAGTGTGTGTGTGTGTGTGTGTGTGTGTGTGTGTATGTGTATGTATATTTCGAGGCAGGGTCTCACTATGTAGACCAGGCTGACCTTGAAGTCAGATCTGAATGCTGTACTTTGATTAAAGGCATGTATCATCATACCTGCTCTTCAGTTCTTTATTTTTCAGTGCTGAAAAATTAAATGCTATAATGAGTAGAGCAGTTTATGGGGCAGAAAGTAGTAGAGAAGAGGATGATTTATGTGCTCTTTCCTAAAATGTAGCTAATGTAGCTGTTAGCATAGCCCCAATATGCTAAAAACATAACTTTTTCTGTTGTTACAGATAGACTTACATGTGTTGGAAAACAGACCAGAAACACTTCTGAATTAAGGTAACTTAACATATATAATTGGTAGTCATCAGTTTTTTGGGGTTTGTGGGGTTTTTTTGGGGGGGGGGTTTGAGGGAATCTCACTATGTACCTCTGGCTGTGTAGACTCACTGTATACACTAGGCTGGCCCTGAACTCACAAAGATCCACCTGCCTCAGCCTCCTAATGGCAGTGATTAAAAGTGTGCTCCATGTCCATCATGATACTCAACAGTTGTTTTGTTTTATATTTCAAGACAGGGTTCCTCTGTGTTCCTGGCTGTTCTGGAACTCACTTTCAGATCAGGCTGGCCTGGGACTCAGAGATCCACCTGCCTAATGAGGGCTGGGATTAAAGGTGTATGCCACAGAGCCCAGCACTGATCAATTCTTAAAGTACAGTATTTACATTTCTTCTGTGTGTTTGTGGCTAGGTGTCAGACTGAGGTCCTTGCCCATGCTAAACCTGTGCTCTACTGGCAAGCTACATCTACCACCAGCCCAGGGTGGATTTTTTAATTTATTTATCTAGTTTTTGTTATAGGATTGTTGTTTTTTTTCCTAAGGTTTTTGTTTGTTTGTTTGTTTTGGTTTTTTTTTTAAATTATGTATACAATGTTTTTCATGCTAGAAGAGGGCACCAGATCTCATTATAGATGGTTGTGAGCCACCATGTGGTTGCTAGAATTGATCTCAGGTCCTGAAAGAGCAGCCAGTGCTCTTAACCTCTGAACCATCTCTCCAGACCCTTTGTTATAGTTTTACTTTCTCTTACATGGCCTCTATTACTCTGTCACAGTTTTACCTGTTTTTTGCTGTATTGTCTAGTCTGGCCCTGACCTGCCTCATGCTCTCAAGTAAATTGCTGACACTTTAGGAGGTCACTCCCTTTCCCTCCTTTTTCTTTTTTTTCTAGTCTGTCTTACTAAATGTAGGCCTGGCTAACCAAACTCATACCTCTGTCTCCCCTGTGCTGGGATTAAAGGCCTTTTTTTTTCTTTTTTAAGATTTTTAAGTTTTTTGAGGAGTGTGTGTGTGTGTGTGTGTGTGTTTTGCCTGTTATATGTCTGTGCACCATGTGCATGCAATACAAGCAGAGGCCAAAGAACATACCAAATCCACTGGAACAGAGTTACAGACAGTTGTTATCCCCTGTATGGTGCTGGGAATTCACCCCATATCCTCTGGGAGAACAGTCAGTACTATTAACCATAGAGGCATCTCTCTGGCCCTAAAAAAGATTTATTTATTTTTATTTTAATTGTATGGATGTTTCACTTACATATATGTATCTGTATACTACATTTATTCAATGCCTTTGGAGGCCAGAGAGGACATTGGATCCTTTGGAACTGGAGTTAACAGATAGTTGTTAGTCCCGTGTTGGTGATGGGAACAAAATCCCAGTCCTCTGCAAGAGCAACCAAGTATTCTTAACCACTGAGCCATTGCTTCAGCCTGCTGCCCCCAACCTCCCTTTGGTGTTTTACCTTGTAGGCCAGGCTGACCTTAAAGTCAAGCAGTCTTCCTGCCTCGTTTTCTCAGCATGCTGAGATTACAGGTGTAAGTTACCAACATCTGGCCCATTTCTCTATTTTAAAAATTTGTGTGCGTGCGTGTATTTTTATTTTTAATTATATGTATGTGTGTTTCTGTGTGCAGGTATTTGCATGTGAGTGCAAGTGCCCCCAGAGGCCAGAGGGTTCAGATTGCCATGAAGCTGAATTCTCGCTAGAGTAGTGTGTGCTCTTAATGCCTGGAACATCTCTTCCCAAGCCCAATACCTTAGTTTTTTGAAACAGGGTCACTCACTAAATCTGAGACTCACTAATTCAGCTAGGCTGGCTAGCTGGCTGGCCAGTAAGTTTTAGGTTTTTGTTTATCTCTGGTTCCCCAGTGCTGTAATTACAGTAGACAGTCACCATCATGGCTAGTTTTTTTACATGGATGCTGTGGATCTGAACTCAGGTGCTTTATAAACTGAGCCATCTCACTATCCTGTGTGTGTGTGTGTGTGTGTGTTTTGTTTTGGCTTTCGAGACAGGATTTCTCTGTGTAGCCTCAGCTGTCCTGGAACTAGCTTTATAGACCAGACTGACTGGCTTGGAACTCAGAAATCTGCCTACTTCCACCTCTGGAATTTTATGATTAAAGGCAAGTGCCTCCAGCCGGCTTTCTTTTCTCTTCGTTTTCTTACATTTCAGTCAAGAATCAAGATTCAAAGTCCATAAATTTGGGAGTCATGGGGCAGGAAAGAGGTTTGAAACAGGATATTAATATTTATAGCACAGGTTGACCCAATTCTCAAAGTCCTCCTGTCTAAGTTTTTTGAGTGCTGAGATTAGAGGTATGTTTCACCTTACCAAATTTAAAAGGTGACTATTAATAGAAAATTGAAATACATGCAAAAAGTTAACCACTTGGAAAACTATCAGCAAACTTAAAATCATCACTAGCTCATAGTTGATCTTATTTCTTACATATACCCCTATCCATTTCTCTATTTCTTGCTTGTTTTGAGGAGAATCTTTGTTCTTAAATACTTTGTGTATCTTTAAACACGAAACAATGCTATTATCACACTTACAAAATGTGTTGGCAGTTGCTTCCTATACAGCTCCCTGTCTGTATTCAGGTCTAGTTCTGTTTGCTTGGGTTTGGCTTCACAGTTGGTCTAATCTCTCCTCTCTCCCTCCCCTCCTTCCTCCCTCCCTCTCTCCCTCCCTTTCTTTCAGATTAAGACAGGGTCTGTCTTACTATGAAGCTCTGGCTATCCTGGAACTCACTATATAGAACAGGCTGGCCTCACACTCATACCTTTCCTTGCCTACTGAGTGCCGGGATCAAAGGCATTGACTTACCACTCCCACTCCCAGCCGCTATCAGAACCTCAAATCTTTTAGAAATTCCTGTCATTGAAAGTAGCATCTCACACAAGGACAGTAGTGTTCTTTGCCAATGTGACTTCTACTCAAATGCCAGCTATTAACCTTTGAGTTGTTTTGTTGAAAGGGACACTTCAATATTATAATCACTGAGAGGCTTATGGTTAAGGGGTACTGTCAGACTGATTATCTCATTTAATTTTTGTTTTAGCTCTGTGACATAGATGATGTTGTTCCCAGACCACAGTGGAAAGTGATTTAGTGAGGTCCTATTTGTATGTTGGAGAAACTGAAATTCTTCTTATTGCCCCTATGGTGATATTTTATTTGTATTAAAATGTTATTTGTATGTTAATAAATAAAGTTGCCCGGGGTCAGGGCTATTAGCAAGCCATAGGAAAGCAGGGCAGTGGTGGCGTACGCTTGTAATCCCAGCACTTGGTAGGCAGAGCTAGGTAAGTCTCTGTGTGTTCAGGGATACAGCCAGTATTGGATACACATGCCTTTAATCTCAATACCAATCATAGAAAACCTGGAGGCCTATACAGACAGGCCGTGACAAGGTGGTCATGTGGTTGAGTTTACAACCAATGAGAAGGCAGAACAGAAATTCTATATAAAGACTTTAACACAGAAAGTAGCTCTGGTTCGGAGAGGTAGGACCACCGCAGGAGGAAGGGTAAGGTTTTAGCTCTTAGCTTTGACCTCTTGGCTTTCTTCTTTGCATTGGTTCTGTGTTTCTTATTTAAAAAGACGGTTGGTTACATCTACATGCCCCCCCCCCTTTTTTCTGTTGTTGTTTTTTGAGACAGCCTTAGCTGTCCTGGAACTGCTCTGTAGATCAGGCTGGCCTTGAACTCACAGAGATCTGCTTGCCTCTGCCTCCTGAGTGCTAAAGGTGTGTGCCACCACTGACTGACAATGAATTTTTTTTTTTCAAAATATGCACCTTTAAAAAATTTTTAAATTATAGTTTATTTTGTGTGTGTGCATGGGCACCAGAATGCACATATGGAAGTCAGGCCAGCTGGCAGGAGTTGATTCTCCCCTTATATGAGGTGTATCCTGGGCAATCAAAATAAGGCTGTCATGTTTGACATCAGGTGTCTTTACTGGCTGAACCATCTCAGTGGCCCATATTTCTCCTTTTTATCAGTAGCAGGCTTGCAGCCCAAGTTTAATTGTTAGTAGCTGTCTAATAGTAGGGCCCTGAGGTCACTGTTGAGGTACTCTGTCATGATTTCCTTCCCAGGGATCTTGATTGGAGGGGCATTCTGCTGCTGCTATCTTTGTCACAAAGTTGGGGATGTTACATCTCATACCACATATATGAACTATTCTAATCATGTTAGCACTTTACTTAAAGATACTGCATGTCACTTAAAGTAAGGCCGGGTCATATCAGCTTGTTTGTTGTCACATAGTGGGCAAGCACCCTACTTTTGAGCTACATCCTTAGCCCTATGCTTTTAAATTATTCAGATTTCCTAAACAGCAGTTCTAAGTTAAAGCTGAGGGCAGATGTGGGTCACGGGCAGTCCTGAGGCCTCAGCAGGTCCTGTCTTAGTGGATTAGGATGGAAAGTGCCACCTCAGCATAGCCAAAGCTTACCTGGGACATGCTCTGGAGGAGAAGAGTTGCCAGGCAGGCAGACCTGATGGTGGGGTTTCCAGAAGGGCCAAGGGACTAACGACACTGAAGAGAAACTCAAAAGTGATTAAATGTAAGTAAGACTTCTTAGACATACATTTATTTTAAATCATTAAAGCAGTGTAAATAGCATTTGCAGTTGTGTGCTGCACTCCAGACTGTAAAAGGTAATAAATATTAGGACAGCAGGTAAAGGCATTCATTGTTAATGCTTCATGGAAGGAGAGAACCAGCTCCTTCAAGTTATCCTCTGTCCTTGTCAGGTGTGTTCCATACACACACACAAATAGATTAAAATAGAAAAAAAAAAGATTACTAGCTATTAAGATCCTTTCTTTCCTTTCCTTTTTTTAAACATACTGTGTGAGAGTCAGAGGGTGATTTTATGGAGTCAAGTTTTCTCTTCCCACCTTTACATGGGGTAGGTTCTAGGGATTGAACTGAGATCATCAGGTTTACATAGCAAGGGACTTAAACCCACAGAGCCATCTTATTGACCTAAAATCTTTCTTTTTAATTGAATGCTCTCTTCATATACTAAGGAAAAAAATACATGACAGTCACCCAGCTATAGTGCTTAAAACTAGGAAAATGGATTTACTAGAAACCTAGTAAAAAATCTTGATAAAGCTGATGGGCTATTGAGATGACTTTCGGTAAGTTACTGGCTACCAAGCCTGAGGAGCTTTTGAGGCAGCTCAGAAAGTTCCTCTGTTTACAAAACCCTGTTAGTGTTTTCAGTCTTGTGATATAAAAGCTAGGTCAACTTTAGTGTTTATGTCCGGGTCAACTGCTGCTTGTTGACTAGACTAGTTCAGTGTACCTCATGACTTTGGCTGCTACTTTTTCTTACATGGATGCTGAATTGGGTGGAAGATCTTTATAGCCTGAGTGACTTTTAATAGGGTAAGAAGTGATGGAATATAGTGACCCTGACTCTGTAAAACCAGTGAGAGGATTTGCAGTCTGTAAGGTAAAGCAAGCCAAACACATGCAAGGCTAATATGGCACCACATCTTTCTATCTAAACACCATGTTTTTATTCATTTGGAATTTTATTCTATTGTATATGAATATTTCTAAACTTTAGTTCTTAGATTTTGTGTGCTAAAGACAGAATGACCCAGTCTTTTCCTGCAAAAGTAAATAATGTTCTCTAATGCCAGGGATGTCCAGGGAAAGCTTGAGAGGTATTCTCCCTTCGTGAAGCTTTCCTAGTGAGTCAAGCATCTACTCTAATGCATTTGAAAACAACCACTGTAGCCAGAGATGGTAGTACATACCTGTAATGCTAGCATTGGAGAAGTGAGATCAGACTGGGTGTAATGGTAAATTTTCGTCCATTCTAGGCCAGTTAGCAAGATTGTCTCTTAATAAAAGCAGGAGCGGGGTAGGGAACATTGACAGAAAATGAGAATACCATTGTGGTCAGAAATCTCTTGGAAGCTCTGTTGCTCCATATCCTGCTTTCCTAGAGAGCTCGGCAACAGCAGGTGCTAGTCTAGGAATATGGAGGCTTCCATTTAGTGCACAGCTGCACCTTATAGGCTTTTCTTGGTAGTCCATTACTGGTGATTACTCTCAAACTCATTTTTCTCAAGTTAAGCACTTTCTGTCCTGCCCAGCAACAAAGGCACTTAGTTGGAGGGGATCTTGTTACCAGTGTGTGGATCATTGAGGGTATTCACGTTTTTTCTGTAGAATAGAAAAGGATAAGGAACTTTAGCAATTAAGCTGTGGAGTCATCCAGATGATTTACCCAAGATATGTTTTACTCTTAATGAAAATAACACTGGTTAGTTAAGCATGTGATATTAACTTTTAAATTTTGAGAAAGATTTGAGACAGGATCTTGACACAGTCCTAGGTACCCTGGAGCTAACTATATACCAGAGAGGCCTCAAACTCAAAGCAGTCTTTCTACCTCTACATCTCCCAAGTTCTGGAGATTAGAGGCATGCCATCACTCCTAAGGTTTTGTTTGTTATTTTTTATTTCATTATTGTTTTAATTATTTCATTGTTGTGTGTGTGTGTGTGTGTGTGTGTGTGTGTGTGTGTGTGTGTGTGTGTTTATGCAGGTGTACTCATGTATGTATGCCAATCCTGGCATCTTATTTTACTCATAGAGCCTGTCACTGACCCTAAAGCCAGGGGTTCTCAACCTGTGTGTCTCAACCCTTTGGGGATTAAATAACCCTTACACAGAGGTCACGTAAGACCATTGGAAAACACAGATATTTACATTACAATTCATAACAGTAGCAAAATTACAGTTAAGAAGTAGCAATGAAAGTAATTTTATGGTTGGGGGTTACCACAACATGAGGAACTATATTAAAGGGTTGAAGCATTAGGAAGGTTGAGAGCCACTGACCTAGAGGTTTCCATTTCAACTAGATTAACTCTGGCCATTGAACCCAAGAATTCACATGTCTCTGCCTCATCTCAACCCCTTAAGCACCTCTTTAACTTTTGCACAAAAATTTTGTTGACTGGGGGAAGGATTGGAGAGATGACTCTTTGATTCCTAGTACCTACATGGCAGCTAACACCATCTGACTCCAGTTCCAGGGGACGTAATGCATTCTTCTGATCTGAGGGCAATAGGCATTCACATGGCACACATAAATACAATGATGTCAGAACATTCATACTCTGTAGTTTTCATGGGGACGTCAAAGTCCTTGCATAAACCACATTGGTATTAAGCAATTCCACCTTCAATTTTAAGGTGCTTTGATCACATTTATGATTAACAGCCAACATCTTTGTCAGAAGTGTAGTCTGTATGCCAGGTATAGTGACATGAGGCCTGCTATTCCAGCACTTGAGATTCTGAGACAAGAGATTTGATTATCAGTTCAAGGCCAAGCTAGGCTACTGAAATGAATTCCAGACAGGCACACAGGCGTCTCTGTATACCTTCCTCTGAGGAAAAGAAGTCTCTTTCTTGTTTGATTTTGATTTTTGTTGGTGTTTTGAGACAGGGTCTCTATGAAGTCCTGGCTATGCTGGAATTGGGTATGTAGATCAAGCTGACCTTGAACTCACAGAGATCCTTCTGTTTCTGCCTTGCAGCTGCTGGACTAAAGGCATGTACCACCACATTCTGGTTTTATTTTTTTGAGGCAGTGACTAATGTAGTACAGACTGACCTCAAAGCACTGTGTAGCTGAGGATGACCTTGAACTTCACAGCATAAGTGAGGATTCATATATTGTAGGCAAGCAGTCTACTAACTGAACTATATCCCTAATCTAGGAAGTTGGGTTTGTTTGCTTATCTAGTTTTGAAGCAGTTGTAATATATCCCAGGCTAGCCTCAAATTCTATAGCCAAGGATGGCCTTAAAGGGTGACTTGGATCCTACTGCTTATTTCCAACGTGCTGAGATTATAGATGTACACCACTGCATCCCATTTATCCTGGGGCTGGACTCAAATCCAGAGCTTCATATTTGTTAGTCAAACACTCTACCAACTGAACTTCTGCATCCCAAGGCTGAAAAAAATCATGTTTTATAACAGGATGATCTCAGTTGTCTCTGAGTTTGGGGATGTTGTCTTATATGGCTGGGTATGCAGCACTTGATCAGCCTTTTTCAGTCCATACCTAGAAGGGTGAAGATATTTCTGAGCTTCCTGGGACTCTACAGCCTAGGGTTTTAGTAGAAATAGAGAATTTCTGGATACTGGATACCCTTTGTCCTTTAAGGGTCATGATGACTGCCATAGCTTCAAAGTACTAGTTTTCCAGATTACCCCAGTCCTGTTTCCTGAAGTAATTACTCCTGGTTTCTTCATGTGGTAGCTATTCTGGATGAATGGCATTGTTCTTGGTTTCTGAGAGACTCAAAATCTTTTCATGAGAAAGGCCTATGCTGTTTTAAGTGATATTGTTTTTATTTTTCTGGAGATTGGGTCTCTGTGGTATGGGTTGGCACTGAACTTAAGATCTTCTTTCTGGGCTGGAGAGATGGCTCAGAGGTTAAGAGCACTGGCTCTTTTTCCAGAGGTCCTGAGTTCAATTCTCAGCAACCACGTCATGGCTTACAACCATGTGTAATGAGATCTGGTGCCCTCTTCTGGCCTGCAGGGATACATGCAGACAGAACACTATATACATAATAAATAAATCTTTAAAACACCTAACTAGTGTATTACACTACCACTATTGGCATTAACAGTTTTTTTTTCAGTCTACTACCACATTTTCAGCAATGTATTAGACATTGTTGTACTATACAGAGTCAGTAAAAAGTAATGATTATGTTTATAATCCAGTCCTAGATAGGGTTTTAAAAGTTTTTATGAACGCTGTAGGAAAATTCTCTGTTTTATGAGATCATAGCTCTGAAGTTGTCAATTTCCTAGGTGTTTTAGGTTTTTTAAGACAGGGATTCTCTGTGTAACAGCCTTGGTTATCCTTAGAACTCTCTTTATAGACCAAGCTGGCCTCGAACTCACAGAGATCCTACTGCCTCTGCCTCCTAAGTGTTGGCACTGTTTTACTTGCTTTATAAATTACTCAAAATTAAGTTTTCAATTAACCAATCATACTATAGCTTGTCCATTTTATGCCATGTTTCTGTTGCAGAGCTTGGATTCTGAAGTGTGGAAAGCACTGAGACCTGAAGATGAGTGAACTTGACCAGCTGCGGCAGGAGGCCGAGCAACTGAAGAACCAGATTAGAGTACGTAGCCATGTGTATTTATGTTTCAGATCAGAAGTTACCTGTTGTATGCATAACAGAGTGAGGTGAAATTGGTCTATTATGTGCTAATCATGCTCCAGATACTTGGTCTATTATGTTTTCAGAAATTTTGTTTTCTTACTGGCTATAATTTGTTGCTTGAATTTACATGGCATGTTTCTGTAAAATTCATCAAAGACTTTGAAATTCTTTCTCTGGGGAACTAGGTTTTAGGTCCTCCTTTGGCTACTGTGGGTCACTGTATGAGAAGGTGGCATCAGCTCTAAGAGGAAAGCTGCTAAACTGAGAAAAGAAAAAGATACTTAAAGTGAAAGGATCAATAAAATGGCATTTTAGATGTGCCTGTCTTATTTTTCGTGATTTTGAAGTGGGTTGTGTTCCAAGATGACCATTGGAATGTACATAACAGCTCTTGGGCCACCAGAGAGAGCAGATGTGTCTACCTGAGTACAAAACTAAATGAAAGATAAATTTCAGCTGGGTGGTGGCACACACCTTTAATCCCAACACTCAGGAGGCAGAGGCAGGTGGATCTCTTGAGTTCCAGGACAGCCAGGGCTACACAGAGAAATCCTGTTTTTAGAAAAAAAAATGAAGGGGAAAGATAAAATTCAGTGTACTCTGATTCTTTCCTTTTGGGGTGGTACTAGAGATAGAACTGATGCCAAGCAAATGTGGGTTTTATAGTTTAAGGGTTTATATTTTATTTTTTGTTACTTGAGACAGAGTTTCACTTCCTTACTATGTAACTTTGGCTGTCCTGGAACTCAAAATGTAAATCAGGTTGACCTTGAACTCAACATTGTATGGAGACAATTCAAGTATGTATTTTCTTAGACTTGGTCTAAAAAGCAAGAAAAAAAGACTTAAGACTTAACAGGGAAAACCCAGTTTTCATTTTGTTTAGGGTTTTGTATATTTGAAATAGCTTTCTCTGATTTTCATGTTCTCATCTGTAAGGATATAGCTGTCCTCAGAGTCTTACTCAATAAGTTGTTGGCAACAATCAGTATCTACTTAAACAATAGTCACATTTCCTTCAATTTGTCAATTGTATTCAGGCTGCCAGTGGGACTTTGTGGAAATCTCCAGCATCATTTTAGCCTTTTTGTTTTGGTTTTGATTTTTTGTTTTTCAAGACAGAGTTTCTTTGTGTAACAGCTCTGGCTATCCTGGAACTCACTTTGTAGACCAGGCTGGCCTCAGATTCACAGAGACCCACCTGCCTTTGCCTCCCAAGTGCCAGGATTAAGGCATGTGCCACCACTGCCAACTTTCTCTTGAATTTAAAAAAGATACCAGAATTGCCTGAGATTTAGAGCTAGAGATAAAACAGAAAATATAAAATATCCTCTGCTGTAAGTACTTCACGCCTGGACATCTGAGTCTAGATTGTCCTGGTCAGTGTTTTTTTAATGTGTCTATTCCCTTGGAATTAATAAAACCTGCTAAAATATTTGGTGTGGTATATTATTTCCTGAAAAACAAATTTAAATAATATCAGATATTTCCCTAAATTTATGTTTTTTTTTTTTGTTTTTTTGTTTTTTTGTTTTTTTTTTTTTTGGTTTTTCGAGACAGGGTTTCTCTGTGTAGCTTTGCGCCTTTCCTGGGACTCACTTGGTAGTCCAGGCTGGCCTCGAACTCACAGAGATCCGCCTGGCTCTGCCTCCCGAGTGCTGGGATTAAAGGCGTGCGCCACCACCGCCCAGCTAATTTATGTTTTTTACATGGCAGGCAAGTACTATAGCAGTGAAGTACACCTCTAGCCCTAATACTCACCTAAAGTCTTCTTAGGGTTATGAGTTTTTTTTTAGGGGGGGCGGGTTCTTTATTATGGTACTAGATTGATCTCAAAATTGTGAGTTCAGGTGTTCCTTCTGTGTCAGTCTCCCCCGTAACTGGGATTGCTTAGCATGCCTGGCTTTCCCTAAATTTTGTATGACTTAAAAACTTAAAGCTAGGAGCTAAGCATGGTGGTAAGCACCTTTAATATAGCACTTGGGAGGAAGAAGAATGGTAGTAGTTCAAAGTCATCCTCAGTTATATGGTAAGCTTGGGGCTAGCTTAGATACCATGAGACCTTGTCTCAAAAGGTAACAACAGGACTGGAGAGATGGCTCAGCAGTTAACACTTTCAGAAGACCCCAGTTGGATTCCCAGCACCCAAGTCAAGGGGCTCACAATCCCATGTAACACTTAACTCCAGAGCTACATAGTAAGATGCTGTCTCAAAAGGGATAGGGAATTTGATACTTTTTCTGGCCTCTACAGGTACTTGCGTATACCCACACAAACACACACAAAATAAAATAAAGACAAAAAACAAAAACAAAAAAACAAAAAACTTAAAGCCAGGTACAATGAGGCATGCCTGTAATGCCAGCAAATCTAGAGACTGAAGCAGGAGTGTTCAAAGTTTGAAGCCTTTGCATGGACCATATGCCTTTGAGATTTTTATCTTTTCTTTGTCCCAAAAGTTCTGAAAACTAAGAATATAAAAATTAAAATTCTGAGGGACAAAGGAATAGGTATTGAATAACGACCTAAAATTATTTTTCAAGTTTATCTTGAAGATAGTCCTAAACTATAGTGATTTAAGTTTTTTGCTCTTTTTTTTTTTTTTTTTTTTTTTTTTAAGATTTATTTATTCATTATGTATAGAGAAGAGGGCGCCAGATCTCATTACAGATGGTTGTGAGCCACCATGTGGTTGCTGGGAATTGAACTCAGGACCTCTGGAAGAACATTCAGTGCTCTTAACCTCTGAGCCATCTCTCCAGCCCCGTTTTTTGCTCTTTTGAGATAGGGTCTTACTATGTAGCTCTGGCTGTCCTGGAACTCACTAGGTAGACTGGAATGGCCTCAAAGTCACAGATTTGTCTGCCTCTGCCTCCTAAGTGCTAGGAACTAAAGGCATACGCCACTATATTGGACTTGTGATTTGAACTTTTTAAGGGGAATAGGGTGGAGATAGCTATTCTGTTTTAACATTAAGCCAGCATGGAGGTCAACTACATGGCAGAGGGGAGATTTAGAGAAAGGATAAGAAAGCCCAAGTGTTGGGGAAAGCATGCTTAGAACAGAGCTAGAAAGGAGAAAAGGAAATATTCAGAAAAGCTAGTGGCTTTACGACGCTAGATGGTTATAGCCTTATAGCTACTGAAGCTCAAATTGTTTCACAGTAGCTGAAGAGAGATTGCATGGCCAAGGTAAATGTCATGCAAGTTTTTATAATATGCAGGCTTACTTACTCCCCATGTTTTTACTCTTGTCACATGTACAGTCCCTAGTGCCCTCTTTTCAGCACCCACAGAGTGCCCTTGTATACAGTACTCAAAAGGTAGAAACAGGAGGATCAGGAGTTCAAGGCCATTCTCAGTTACTTATGAAGGTTTCATCTAGTCCCATGTAGCTAATTAAAGTATTATTTCAGTCAGTACTTTAGAGTACTTTCATTTCAGTTTTGTTTTGCTTTTAAAGTTCAGCACCTCACTATAAGGCCATACTTCAGTTCACACTCACTGTGCTTAACATGCACAGAGTAACTCATGGCCCAAGACCTCCATTGTGGATAGCACTATCTTTGTCCATTCCTAATAAAGACACTCTGCTTCAACCCTCCTAATGAGTATTACCTTCACAAACGACTGCATTGAATTTGGACCTTGCCTCTCAACACGCGCTACTTTTACAATGGATTATTGAGAAATGAAGACCATTGAGTCTCCAAATGGAAAGGGAGGACTTTTTTGTTTGTTTTTGAGACAGGATCTCACTATCTTTTGTTTGTTCTTAGATTTGTTTTGCATGTGAAACATCCCCTGTAGTGGTTTGAAAGAAAATGGCCTCCGAAGAGAGTGACATTAGTGGGAGGTGTATGACCTTGTTGGAAGAAATGTGTCACTGTGGGGGTGGGCTTTGAGTTCTCCTATGCTCAAGCTACTCAAAAAAACTGTCAGTATTTGTTGTTCCTAAGGAAACACGGGCTCTCAAACAAATGTTTAATTAGAACACACATGCGTTAGATACAGAAGAACTTAACTTACTCTGGTAGATGATCTGCACTATAAACACAGTCCAAAATGTACTCACCCATAGACTGAGCTGAGCTGGACCCAGACTTTCTACTTTCAGTGGGAAGTGACAATGCCTGCCTGAGATGGGTCAAGCCTCTTCTGTGGTTCTCACATCCACGCAGGACAGGAAATTGACTGATTGGTTGAGTGGACATTATATTCATATTCATGAATCCATTAAGAAATTATTGTGCGCTGGTTGGTGGTGGCACACACCTTTAATCCCAGCACTTGAGAGGCAGAGGTGCTGGATCTCTGAGTTCCAGGACACCCAATACTGTTACATATAGAAACCCTGTCTTGACTGCCCCCTTCCCCGCCCACCCCCCAAAAAAAAGAAGAAGAAAGAAATTATTGTGGCTGGGCATGGTGGCACATGTCTTTAATTCCATCACTGGGGAGGCAGAGGCAGATGAGTTTATAAATTTGAGGCCAGCCTAGTCTACATAGTGAGTTCTGGGCCAGCAGGGGCTAAAGGACCCTATCTCAATTCTAATTAATTAATTAATTCTCAGGCAAGCAAGATGGCTCATCAAGTAAAAGTACTTGCTGCCTACCATTCTTAATGGCTTCTTCAGTTCCAGGCCCAAAGACCCATTTGGTAGAAGGAGAGAACTGGCTTCCACAAGTTGTCCTCTGACCTCTATACATAATTTGAAAAAAAAAAAAAAAATTTTTTTTTTTTGAAAAATGTTCAAGGTTTTATCTTAAGCAATTTTGAAACTGCATGAGTCTTTGACCATCTGTTGACCAAAGATGGCTAAATATGATTTGTTTAGATTTTTCTTCTGTTAGGAGTAGTTGTAGTGTCAGAAACATTCAACCATTTTGGTCTTTAGAAACCAACCAAGATGAAGCTGCTTAAATTCCATTTTTTATTTTTAAAATTCTTACTAGTCTTTTAAACCCAAATCTATACGTTATATCAACAAGTATTGGCATGAAAAACCCTTGATAATAATTTGTTATTCTAAGCCCTTTCTGTGCATTTTACTGCAAATTTTTTTATGTAGAAATACTTGGTTATATAATTGCATTTTGATTACAAGCAGAATCATTAAGGATGAATTTTGAACCTAGAAGTCTGTTCATACAGTGCTCATCATCTCAATATATTTACCATGTCATCAGCTTGTAAATTAAAACTCCTGCGCTGTGAGGCAGTTTATCCTTCAACACTAATCTGGGAATGTGCTACTTCATTTGAAGAACCTGGACTGTTGCCAGCTGCTGCTTTTGAAGCAGGTGGTCAGTTTCTTAGTCGAGGTTATCAGTTCCTTTGAATTATGCCTGTACTTAAGTTTTGAACTTTTAGAAGTGGGGTTGTCTCATTTTCCTTCATAATGAATATCTCTGTATTTATATATGTGTGCTATTTTGAGATTTGTTTTAAGGCTTATTTCACTTATTATTGAAAACACTTTTTAATTAATATGGTAAAAATTAAAGAAACATTACAATGATATATTCTTTTGTAGGTCTTAGCTGCATTGGTAGGTTTTGTTTTGTTTTGTTTTTTGTTTTTTGTTTTTTTGTTTGTTTTGTTTTTTTGGGTTTTTTCGAGACAGGGTTTCTCTGTGTAGCTTTTGTGCCTTTCCTGGAACTCACTTGGTAGCCCAGGCCGGCCTCGAACTCACAGAGATCCGCCTGGCTCTGCCTCCCGAGTGCTGGAATTAAAGGCGTGCGCCACCACCGCCTGGCGCATTGGTAGGTTTTATAGATAGAAAAGATTGCCTACTGCTATTGTTACCATTTGGAATTTTATTAACAATTCTAGATCTCCTATTCTTTTCATAGAACTTAAGTTTAATCGTTTGGTTTGAAAATAAAGTCCTTGGATAATGCATTCTCAAAGAGAAGTGTTTTGGTCTGGATAGCTAGCTAGCTGGTCTTCAGCCTGTTCTTTCTTTGCAACTCCTCCTACTCTCAGGTAGGCTGTGGGAAAGACAGAGCAGGTGTGTGTTGGCTGTGGGAAGGTAGCCTCTGCTCCCAGGGTACTCACTGCTATACAGACTTCCAGTGTGGTATTTCCTGGAACTGCCTATAGTTCTAGGGTCCCTAGAGTTCTGTGGAGTGTGCATGTCTTATTCAGGGTTAAGGATTGTGAATCATTTCTGTTGTGGCCTGAACAACTCAAAAGCAGCAGTGAATTTGGGAGTATTAGAGAAGAGGTAAAAAAGAAGAATACTGATTCTGACAGTGGAAGCTTCCTGAAACCTTGGTAGGGAAAGTCGTGAGATTGAAAGTGTGAAATACAACTAATTCCCATTTGTTATTTCATAGGATGCTCGTAAAGCATGTGCAGATGCGACTCTTTCTCAGGTAAGAAACAGTTCCACCTGTCAGTCATTCATAATGCACAGTCTGGTGTGGGCATTCATGTGAAACTTCAGGAATGAGCTCTCTGTCCTGTGGGGTGAGAATGTAAAACCACTGCCAAGACTTTTTCTTTTGGAAGTTGATTCTGATGATAGGCATCGAGGACCAGTGAATGTTCTTTAAATGAAAATGAGATCTCTACCATATGACCAACAATTTTACTGCCAGACTCATGTCGAGAAGAATCAAACTGATTTTTTTTGTTGTTGTTGTTGTTGTTTTGTTTTTTCGAGACAGGATTTCTCTGTGTAGCTTTGCGCCTTTCCTGGAACTCACTTGGTAGCCCAGGCTGGCCTCGAACTCACAGAGATCCACCTGGCTCTGCCTCCCAAGTGCTGGGATTAAAGGCATGCGCCACCACCGCTCGGCCTCAAACTGATTTTAAAACATGTACAGGGCTGATAAGATGACTCAGTGGATCAAAAGCCTCAAAGCTTGACAACCTGAGTTCAATCCCTAGGGTTCACATGGTAGAAGGAGGCTCTCATAAGTTGTCCTTTGACCTCTGCACATGTGTGCCACTCCTCTATCCCAACAAATAAAATTTATTTAAAATACATGTATGGCTGTCAACTCTTGTTGTATAGTTCTGTTTGCTTTGGTAAAATACTTTGGCTAAGAGCAGCCTGGGTACGAAAGATTTATTTTGACTTACACTTCTAGATCATAATTCATCATTGAGGAAAGTCAGGGCAGAAACCATAGAGAGTATTGCTTACTGGCCCACTTTCTCAAACAGCCAAAGATAATCTGCTTAGACGTGGTATTGCTTACAGTGGTCTGGACCCTGCTACATCAATTAACAGTCCAGACAGTGCCCCACAGATATGACCACAGAGGAATCTGATCTAAGCAATTCTTTAATTGAGGTTCTCTCTTCTAAGATGACTCTAGGTTGTGTCAGGTTCGCAATAAAGAAGTTACTAGCACAACAGATAGAAATACACCTTCTCCTTGAAATTGGTGACTGGTCCTCAGACCTCATAGGTAGACACAGATTTTTTTTTTTAACTGTGTATCCATGAGGGTGTTAAAGTATGGTTTGCACATTAGATAAAGGTGCAGATAACTCACAATTTAATAAAGCAATAATAAAATTTTAACTATTCTAGAGTAGTTACATGGGTATACGCTCATGATCTTAAAATATCTTACTGTTTGCACTGGGATGATGTGGGATGACACGGTGCCTGCATACTGGATAAAAAGAAGGGAGCCGGGCGGTGGTGGCGCACGCCTTTTATCCCAGCACTCGGGGAGGCAGAGCCAGGAGGATCTCTGTGAGTTTGAGGCCAGCCTGGTCTACAGAGTGAGTTCCAGAAAAGGCGCAAAGCTACACAGAGAAACCCTGTCTCGAAAAACCAAAAAAAAAAAAAAAAGAATGGAGTGGCATAGGTACTGTGGCATGTAAGAACATGATGGCTACAGTATATTGCTACTAGACAAACATATGGACTCATTAGACAAAAGGGATTCACACCTCAGGCACTGCAGAATGAGCAGTTCAGTTTTGTTATTTAAGAGCAATGTGCAATTTAAAGTTTATGAGTTGGCTGCTGGAGAGATGTCTCAGCAGTTAAGAGCATTTGTTTCCAACACTCCATGGTGGCTCATAACTCTAATTCCAGATGCAATGTCTTTCCTGACCTCCTAGGCCTCCTTCAAGCACTTGTACACAAGCATTCAAGGACACCCCATACACATAAAATATTCTAATACAGGATTTTCCATTCAATATTTTTTGGTTGTCAGTTGATATTATGACAGAACCCACAGAATGCAGGTGGAAAGTCTATTTGCTGAAGTTAATCTGCACTAACTTTATATTTTTTAAGATCACAAACAACATTGATCCAGTGGGAAGAATCCAAATGCGAACCAGAAGAACGCTTAGGGGACATCTGGCCAAGATTTATGCCATGCATTGGGGCACAGACTCAAGGTACAAATGATCCCTTCCAAAACAGTGCTTGAAATACTGGTTGAAATGTTGGATTTCTGAAAGATAATGGTTAGCAAGTTGAGTTGGTGCTGGGCGATGGTGGCACATGCCTTTAATCCCAGGGCTCGGGAGGCAGAACTAAGCGGATCTCTGTGAATTTGAGAGGCCAGCCTGGTCTACAGAGTGAGCTCCAGGACAGGCACCAAAACTACACATAGAGACCCTGTCTTGGGGGGCGGGGCTGGGAGGAGTTGAGTTGGTATGGCCATAGTGGCACACACCTTTAATCCCAGTACTCAGGAGGCAGAAGCAGGCAGATCTTTGTGAGTTCTAAGCTAGCCAAGGCTACATAGTGAGACCCCATCTGAGAAGGCGGGGGTTGGGCTGAGTTAGAAAACTTGTTCCATCAGTTGCCTGGCAGCCAGGCGTAATGTTCACAGGTGCATATTCTTCATTCAAATCTCTATTTAACTGTCTGACTGCACTACTGTCTTTTTCATGCTAGCACCAGCTTTTCTTCACCCTTACCTTTAGATACTGGATCTTTGTTTTCCCAGTTACTCTGTGGGCTGGGTTATAATGCAAGAATTGAGCAACAGAAGGTAAAAGGTTCTAAGTTTTCAGCAGCAGACTGGTCCCAAAAACTAAATGTGGTCTCCAGTGATTTTTTTTCATCCTCACTGGAAGCCTTATGGAATGTAAATGAATTGCTATCCTTATCTTCCCACATGACCCTACCGTCTACTTGTTTATCATTTGAAGAGATACTCCATTTTTGCATTCGTATCTTTTATACATTGATAACTACCCTTTATTATTGGACCTCTGGGTCTCTTATTTTTCTTCTCCACTTACAGTGAAACATAGTGCAACATAGTTCATGTGACTGTAGCAAGCCCTTCCACATCCAATGGAATTTTTTGGTGTTTTTTTTTGAGACAGGGTTTCTCTGTAACAGCCCTGGCTGTCCTTGAACTCACAGAGATCCACCTGCATCTGCCTCCCAAGTGCTGAGATTAAAGGTATGCACCACCACTGCGCAGCTCCAACAGAATCTTAACATCCTTTTTTTTTTTTTTTCCATTTTCTGTTATCAGAGTGGAATTTCTGCTTGGCTTCTTTGTGAAATTATCTGCTTTAGGGTATAAATAGCTGGAGAACAAAAGATTCTATCTTTAGTTCTCCTCAGGGTTCCTATACAATTGCTTGTGCATATGAGCACTTTATGTGATTGTGATCGTTTAATGATGGAAGCAGTCCCATTAGAACAGAAAAAGGGAGTGGGGTGTTGCACTCTTGCTCAGAGGGTTTGGCTTCAGTTAGGAGTATGTTTCAGAGATCATGAATGCATTGTGTTGTTGCTGTCAGAATTGTTAAGAGTAGATTGATTGATTGCTTATTTTTTGCAGTGCTGGGCATTCAACCTAGGGTCTCATGCCTGCTAGGCAATTGTATATCACTAAGGTGCCCAAGAGTAGATTTGGGGGGAGGATGTCTGAGACAGGATTTCTCCATGTCACAGCCTTGACTGTCCTGGAACTTGTTCTGTAGACCAGGCTGGCCTCAAACTCACAGGTGTCTGCTTGCTTCTGCTTCCCAAGTGCTGGGATTAAAGGCATGTGCCACCACCACTAGGCTACCAAGAAAATAGATCTTAAATATTCCCACCACAAAAAGATTCTAAACATGTGAGGTAATGACTGTGTTAATTCACTTAGTTCAATCATTCTGTAATGTAAACATTAAGCAATTTATATAGTCCATAATTATTGTCATTTAAAAATAAAGATCATTCAAAATAAATAAAATTAGAAAATGGTTAAATTCAAAGTTACCCTTTAAAGATGTATAAAATTAAATATGAAATGAAAGAAAATATTCTTACTGATCCATCCGTCACAGAATGCATTATCAAAGGTAAGTGGTACCAGATAGGTTTTTTTCCATGTATGAGAACATTACAATAGCTGTGCATTAGTCAATAGCCCTGGACCTGGACTGGGAATCAAAGGCTGGGTTCTGGCCTCTTTAGGTACTATGTCATCCTTCATCAGTTAAGCTCTGAATGAGTTGTCTGGAAAGGTAAGTGTGTGCTGCGGGTAGGTGTATTCAAAGATCTGAGAACAGTTGTGTGGCCTGAGTAGTAAAGGGTAGTTAGGGTGAGAATGAAGCCTTATATTCCATCTAGTCTTAAGCATGAGTTTGCCTTGAAACTCATGGGTCAGAAGGAAGATGTATGTATCAACAGGACACCAGGTCCTGATATTCTTATACCAGGATCATGATATTCTTGTAAACAAGGAAGGCCCATAGGTGATTTTTAGTTTATTCTCTTTCTTGGGCAGTATGCAGGGAATATAACATTTGTTTTACTATTGTTCTTTCACCCTAAGGCTCTCAAAAGACCAATCAGTCAATAAACTGGAGCTGTTAATCTGACAGAGTACTTGCCTAGAATGCACTAGACCTGGGATATCGCTAGTATTGTGTAGCTAGGAGGTTGGGGGGAGGGTGTATGCCAATAATCCCAGAACTCAGGAGGTGCAGGCAGGGGGATCACAGAAGCCCAAGATCAATCTCAGCTACACAGCAATTTCTGGGCTATCTTGGGGCTACATGAAACCCTGTCTCAAAAAGCAAATAAAGCTGGGCGGCGGCGGCGGCGGCGGCGGCGGCGGTGGCACATGCCTTTAATCCCAGCACTCGGGAGGCAGAGGCAGGTGAGTCTCTGTGAATTTGAGGCCAGCCTAGTGTACAAAGTAAGTTCCAGGACAGGCTCCAAAAGCTACACAGAGAAACCTTGTCTCGAAAAACAAGCAACAACAAAAAAAGGCAAATAAAACCTTCCAAAATGGAATTTAGGGATTGTTTTAGATGATCATACTTTCTGGCTCAGACATAGGGTCCTACAGAATGTGCTGTTTTGTTTCAAGGAAGGGTAAGAGGTTCTTCCAGGTCCACACAAAGCTATTTTTCAATGTGATAGTGACATCATATAGGTTTTAATTTCAAAATTTTAGTCGATATATATATATATCGACTAAATTTCCAGTTATATATATATATATATAACTGGAAATTTCAGCTACAAGAATATTAGGGCATATTTGGAGGTAAAACTCAGCCAGTCATTCTGAGCCTTTGACACTTTCATCACACATGCTTGCCTTGCTTGCGCGCCTCTCTGCCCCTCTGCCCCCCCCTCCTCTCCCTCCTCTCTCCCTCCCTCTCCCCCTCCCTCCCTCCCTCCCTCCCTCCCTCCTCCCTCTCTCTCTCTCTCCCTCTCTCCCTCTCTCCCTCTCTCCCTCTCTCCCTCTCTCCCTCTCTCCCTCTCTCCCTCTCTCCCTCTCTAGTAGCTCTGATTATCCTGGAAGTTACTATGTAGACCAGGTTAACCTCACATTTACAGGGTCCAGTTGTCTGCCTCCGAAGTGCTTGTGTTAAAGCTGTGCACCATCACACCCTGCCAAGCCTTGTTTTGATATATAAACTTCCTTTATAAAGAACAATGCATATTGTGACAAAATATATTGTGGCAGGACAATTTCAGTCCTTTGTCACAGAATTGATCACAGAACTAAACTGGGCACAGGCATCAAGCCTGTTGGTACAACTTTTTTTTCTTCCGTTCTACAGATTCAATTTGAGGTTTCCTGCATAGTAAATTGTTCTTCACAAATGAATTGCACCTTAGCCCTCTGGAGCATTGAGCATACAAGGCAAACTCTTGACTATTAAGCCATCTCTTTACCTCCTTAGATGATTTCTTTTTCCTTTTCTGGAGATAGGATACTGTGTAGCCAAGGCTGACAGTTGCTCAAGCTCCCCTTTTATGATGCTTCAAGTCCACTCCTCTACCCACGTTCAGTCATCATATATAAGGTGCTTTCACCTTATTACAGTATAAGGGCCCTCTGCTGCTCTATTTCTGCCTGGTCTTTTTGAGGCTCTGAGAAACGGTATTAAGAGACATCTATAGTAGCTCATCCTCCAAGTTAAGGGGTCACCTTCAGAGAGCTCAATAATTGCTGACTCAGTGAGGAATTAGACAATGCTAAGCCGTGAGCTGATCCTCCAGAAGGTGAAAGAAGACACACATTCTAATCTCAGGTCATGTAACTTGGAGGAACCAACATAGTTCACTGTGCTGTCTGAAGTCTTTCCCATTCTGATCTCCAGTAGTGATAGAAACTGGGATCCAGCCAAAGAGCTGCCTGGAACAGAAAGTGGCAATCACATCCAAACCCCTCACATCTTCTTGAGTTACTCAGAAGAACCCAGCCAAAGAGACTTCACCAGGCTCTGGGAAGGAGAGAGGGGGACAAATACCCACAGGAATGAGAAAGCATCTCAAATATTATTACAAGTTGAATTTTAGGGCCAGCAAGATGACTCAGCAGGTAACAGTGTCTGTCAAGCAAGCCTCCATTAAATTGATCACCTGAGCCAGGTGTGGTAGCACTTGCATGCTTTTAATTCCAGCACTCAGGAGGCAGAGGCAAGAGGATCTCTGAGTTCGAGGCCAGCCTGGTCTACAAAGTGAGTTTAGGACAGCCAGAGCTGTTACACAGAGAAACCCGGTCTCAGAAAAACCAATAAAATAAAATAATTGATCCCCTGGAACCCACATGGAGGTAGAAAAGAACTGATTTCTTGGTGGTGTCCTCTGATCTCTACATGCCTGTCCCCTCTCCCATCTCTCTCTCTCTCTCTCTCTCTCTGTCTCTCTCTCTCTCTCTCTCTCTCTGTCTCTCTCTGTCTCTCTCTCACACACAGACACACACACACACAAAATTGAATCTTAGTATAAATTAATATTTATACTAATATTAAAATAATATCTGCTAAACACATTACATACATACATGCATACATACGCACATCCCTGTTCAGAAGCCAAAGGAGGGAGGTTGGTTGGCCTGCTCGATCACTCTCTGCCTTACTTTACAGCCAGATCTCTCACTGAACCTTAGATCACTGTTTAGATAGGCCAGTGATCCCAGGGGTTCTGACTCCACTGCAGCACTGGGGTTACCAGTATCTTCTGGCCATGACTAGTTTTTACATGTGTGCTAGGCATCTGGTCTTCAAACTTGTGCTGCAAGTATTCTTACCTATGGAGGACATCTTTCCACTGCACACATGTATAAAATCAAATTGCCAGTTACCACAATGAACAAGGATGTAGTCATAAACTGCAGCTTTGAGCCATATAAAAAGATTCTTGTCGCCGGGCGGTGGTGGCGCACGCCTTTAATCCCAGCACTCGGGAGGCAGAGCCAGGCGGATCTCTGAGTTCGAGGCCAGCCTGGGCTACCAAGTGAGTTCCAGGAAAGGCGCAAAGCTACACAGAGAAACCCTGTCTCGAAAAACCAAAAAAAAAAAAAAAAAATTCTCGTCAACAACTTTTCTCGTTTTCTCTCCTTTTTGGTAGTTTCAATATGCAGCCCTGGCTAGTCTGAAACTCACTGTGTAGACCGGGTTGCTCTTGAACTCATAGCGATCTACCTGCCTCTACCTCTGAAGTACTGGGATTAAAGGCATTTAACCTTCACACCCAGCTCAATAACCTTTTACTATGAAGGAAAAAAATTATGAAGATGATGTAAGCGGGAGGGAGAATACATATCCAAAACACCTCCCTAAATAGCTATTTGGGATTTTAAGATGCAACCATGTTGCATTTTAAGATGATCCCAGAATTGCTCTCACCCAGATTGCTTTCTAGATTACTTAGATTTCTTTGCCTGCTAGTCATGTTTGCCTTTTACAGTATCCTGCCTTAATTCTGCAAATACAGAGAACAGATTCCAAACTTAGCACAGCTGCCCTGAACCAGGACAGAGTCACAAGCAATTCATAATTAATTCGTGATAGTTGGTAGTCTCTTTTGCCTGACCATGTACAATTCTGTCATTTGTCATCTTACTACTGTGAAGGTGCAGACTCCTTAGTTTTATAGAAACTAGCATTCTAATTTGATCTCAGTCTGGGAAGTTTTATGATGTTTGTTTTTCCTTGGCTTTTGGGGATAGAATCTGGGCCTCAAACTTGTTACATAGTCAAGCCTGGCCTTGAACTCTCAATCACAATGTCTCCACTTCCCACATTCTTGGATTACAATGTACACTACCATCCCAGCTCATTCAGTGTATTCCAGTTTGCTTTCTATTAAACACCGTGAGCAGAAGCTCGAGGAAAATTTTATTTCCGCTTGTAGTTGTAGTCTAATCACAAAAGGAAGTCAAGGCAGAAAACTGAAAACAAGAACTGAAGCAGAGGCCACAAAGGACTTACTTAGCCTGCTTCCTTATACCATCCAGGACCACTTGCCCAAGCATGGCACTGCCCAGTTATTGATCATGAAAATACCCCACAGGCTTACCTGTAGACCAATAGAGTGAAAGCATTTTCTCAGTCAAAGTTCCCTCTTCTTTAAATGACTATAATGTGTGTCAACTCCCCCCCCCCAAAAAAAAAAAAAAACAGGACAGGAATGGGGAGTATTTCAAGCTTTTCCTATAATATTCAGGTTTTCTCTATCAGATGGAACAAAATGGTATTCTAAATATTTGATACTACTTAAGGCTCTGGACCAATAGTTTAACTTGGAATAAAAAAGAAACCTGGCAGAACTAAGTAGAGGTCAGTACCACCTCTCAGTTAACAGAGGAGCTGGTAGTCTGATCAGCCAGGTGTCCCTAGGGCTGAACTGTTATCTGACAATCATGGTGTCACATTGGTCAAACATTTAGATCCTCTTTTTGTTATTATTAAGTGTATTTGATTTGAGCAAATAAATATAGTTTTAAAGCTCTAGTTGGATATCACCAAGATTTGTTTGTTTCCTTTATTTTTCTCTAGGCTCCTTGTCAGCGCCTCTCAGGATGGAAAACTCATCATCTGGGATAGCTATACCACAAACAAGGTGGGTAAAAAGGCAAGATTCTTTCTGGGAACACTAACAGTCTGCTCATGACAACTCAAGAAGTTTTTGTTCAGTTATAATGTCTTCTTGAGGGTGATGGAAGAGCTCATGTTGCTAGTCCCTGTGCTTGACACATAATTGTGCTGTGGTTCCTGTCTTAACCATGTAGAAAGGAGCTGAATGCTTCTTTGTGTTCGTAGAAGAACTGCGTTCCGGTTTCCTGACATATTTCTAGAATACTGAAATGCAGATTCCATTTGGTTAGTAGTTTGTTTAGTTTATTAAACAAGATATAATCTAAAACCCGCTATACTTGAAATTTAGTTATGGATTGTCAATGTAAGTCAGTGGTAGAGTACTTACCTGTCAGGCATAATTCCCCAGGTTTGATTCCCAGAACCAGAAAAAAACAAGAACAAAGTGTAACCTAGCAAAGTGCTAAGAGTGTAATTCTAGTTACTCAGGAGGCCCAGGTAGGAGTATTGGGTAAGCCCAGGTGGTCAGACTTACCCTAGGTAACATAACAAGGTACCACCAAAACGGTGGGGACAGGAATGGAAGAAAAACAGAAGACAGATACTAGGTAGAATGTTTGCCTGATAGGGACAAATCTCTAGATTAAATCTTCACTTTACTTATATTGAAATAAATTATACTGGGTATGGTGGTGTATGCTTGTAATCTAGCATTTGAGAAATGAAGATAGGAGGATTAACGCATTAAATACATCCTTATCTACATAATAAAGTTGAAGCAAGTCTGAACTACATGAGACCTTCCTCAAAAAAACAGTATCAACAAAAAAACAGAACCCAATTAAATGCTAAGTGGGTATGGTGACCATTCTGTAATTCCAGCATTTGGAAGACAGAGACAAGGAATTCCCAAAGCAAACTTGTCATATAGATGTGTTCTAGATACAATTGTGAGTCCCTATCTCAAAGAATAAGGTGGAGAATGGTCAGGAAAGAGTCCGGACATTAATTAGCCTCAGGCCTCCATATCTACCTGCACTGGCATATGTGTGCACCCACATGCGTGCACACATGCACATACACTTTAAAAAAAAAGTTCTCAGGCTGGAGAGGTGGTGCAGTGGTTACAAGCACTGGCTGTTCTTCCAGAGGACCTGAGTTTGATTCTCAACACCTCACAGCCATCTGTAACTCCAGTTCAAAGTGGAATCTAGGTACTCTTCTCGCCTTCCCAGGCACTACATTCACATGGTAAATATATTTAAGCAAATCCTCATACACATAAAATTAAAATAAAATAAAACCTCAAAAAATTGAATGCTGCCTTCAGTCCAGGAAAGGTGAATAATCTTGAAGTCAGTTGTGTTTTCCTAAGAAATACTAGGTACATGTAAAAGATTGCAGAAATTTTAGCAGCTCTATCTAAATGACAAGATTAATTATACCACTGTACAACTTGGTTATTTCAGAGTGTGTGTGTGTGTGTGTGTGTGTGTGTGTGTGTGTGTGTGTGTGTGTGACAGAGAATGAATGAATGAATATGAATCAGTTACTGTCTCCTAAACTGACCTTATATTTGCAGTTATTGACCTGCCTCAGCCTCTTTAGTGCTGAGATTAACATGAATCACCCTGCCTGGCTCTCTTTCTTCTTCCTCCCTCCTTCCCTCCTTCTTTCCCTCCCTCCCTCCCTCCCTCCCTCCTTCCTTTCTTTCTTTCTTTCTTTCTTTCTTTCTTTTTTTTTTTTTTTTAAACTCGTGGCCATTTTGATGGAATTAAAGGGAGAAGTAAGTAAATCCTTAAAAATCTTATTAACATCCTTCTCTCCTTAAATCATTAAAAATATAAATGTAATTTGCTTTTTCTTTGAGATAGTATCTTACTATTTGTAGCCCAAGATGTCCTCAAACTTGTCATCAGGGCTGGTGATACAGAATATTTGACTAGTAGACAAGGCTCTGAGTTCAATCCTCAGAACCAAAATGAAAAACAAAACATAAAACCTCTTGTTCTTCCTCTCTTAGTCTTCCAAGAGCTAAACTCACTGGTGTATGCCATCATACCCATCTACTCATTAATTTAATTTTTGTTGCTGTTTTATTTATTTTTGAGAAAGCCTCACTATGTAGTCCTAGCTGGCCTGGAAGTCAGTATGTAGACCAGGCTGGCCTCAAACTCAGAGCTCCACCTACTTTTACCTCTTGAATGCTGGGATTAAGGGCATGTACCACCACACCCAGCCATGTAGTTATATTTTCTTGAACTTGTCTGTCTGTGTTGTCGTTATTTAGGTTCATGCCATCCCTCTGCGCTCTTCTTGGGTCATGACTTGTGCATACGCTCCTTCTGGGAATTATGTGGCCTGTGGTGGCCTGGATAACATCTGCTCCATTTACAATCTGAAAACCCGTGAAGGGAATGTGCGCGTAAGTCGTGAGCTGGCAGGACATACAGGTACACATCTCAACCTTCCAATAATGTTAGCTGCTTATAGGGTGTGTAAAGTGTTCCTTTGATTTGTTGATTGTGGTTCAAGTAAAAGTTATGGTAAGGGCTGAAATTTTCTGAACATAAAGCCAAACCAGGCCCAATATGCCTTAACCTGTAAGAAACCTGTAAATTGGTTACTTAAGCCAGTTTCTGAATTCCCAGCTACTTTTTTCTCTTTGAACAGTTAGCAGCCACCATTCTTGTTTATCACTATGATGGCATTTCAGTCCTGTTTTAAACTGCCTTCTGTCCTTAGACCTTAACATGAGTAGTCTCCTAATTATGTGTTCCTGTGTACAGCCTTTTCTGTTTATGGACTTACTGGTGCTCTTTTAGAGGCGACAAAAGAGAATTTGTGGTCCATTCAGATCTTTCTTTCTTTCTTTTTTTTTTTTTTTTTTTTTTTTTTTTTTTTTTTTTTTTTTGGTTTTTCGAGACAGGGTTTCTCTGTGTAGCTTTGCGCCTTTCCTGGAACTCGCTTTGGAGACCAGGCTGGCCTCGAACTCACAGAGATCCGCCTGGCTCTGCCTCCCAAGTGCTGGGATTAAAGGCGTGCGCCACCACTGCCTGGCCATTCAGGTCTTTTGAATGTGGTCAGCATTAAAATATTGGGTGCATATTGTTTTGCCAGGAATTAGTTCGCATTGCATTTAGAACACATTGCATTTTCAAGGAAGATAGCCTACTGGTATTTTCTTTTCATGGCTATATTTTCTGTTCTCAAAAAACCTATTTCTCGGTGTGTTACTGACAACGCACCACTAGGATTCTCTTCACATTTGAGCAAAGGATTGTTCATAATTGACTGTCATGAAGAGCATTGTTTTTAACCCTTTACAATTCTGGTAGAAGAGTTAGTTTGGCCAGGTAAGTTAGTTACACTGTCAGTGTTCATTACTTTGGGGGATGTTTTCTTAATATTCTGGCTTCTTAGGTGGAAGCTTAAGCAACTGGTTTTAGATCTCTTCTTTCTCAAATGTAAGAGCTTAAAATGGCAAAATCCCTACAGGTATACTTCCTGTAAATTTTGATCAGTTGTATTTAAATTACTGTTCTAGGGGTTGGGAATATAGTTAGTTGGTAGAGTACTTATCTAGCATGCACAAATCCCTAGGTTACATCCCAGCACCATAAAGTATTCTTTTAATACCATCATTAGTGACGTGGAGGTAAAAAGATCGAAAATTCACAATTGGCTACATAGTGAGTTTGAGGGCAGTCTCGGCTACATGAAACCCCATCTCAAAAAAGAAGCATTATATTTAATTTTCACATGTCTAAAAGAACAAGCCGGATTTGATGGTGCACACCTTTAAACCCAGCACTTGGGAGACAGAGGTAGATCGATCTCTGAGTTTGAGGCCAGTCTGGTCTACAAAGCGAGTTCCAGGGTCACCATGCATGTGGAGATCAGTATGGAGTCAATTCTCTCCTTCCTTCTCTATTTGGGTTCTGAAGATCAAACTCAGGTGTGGCCACAAGTTCCTACCCACTGATCCATCCTGCCAGCCTTTGACCTCTATGTGGGTGCATGTGAGCATTCATTCATGCGGGTATGTAGTTAAGAGAACAACTTGTGGGAAGTTGATTCTTCTATCATGTAGATCCTGCAAATCGAGCTCAGGTGGTCAGGCTTGGCAACAAGCACCTGTACACACTGATCCATCTTATTGGCCCTTGACCTTTATTCCTGAAGGATATTTTTGCTGGACATGAAGAATTTTGGGTTGACATTGAACTTAATGTGTATGGGTGGTTTTCCCTGCATGAATGTTGATGCACTACATGCATGGCTGGTGCCCACAAAGCCAAAGAGAGGATGTTTGATCTCTCCTGGAATTGGAGTTACAGATAGTTATGAGCCACTGTGTTGGTGCTAGAAATTGATCCTGAGTCCCCTGGGAAAGTAGCCAGCATTAAAAACAAAACAACAACAGAAAAAAAAAAAAACTCATTAAAGGTGTATCTTTGATTTTAAGCAGTTTGTGATGTGCCTGGATATGTGACTTTCTTTGTATTCATTGTGTTTTGGCATTTGGAACCCAAAAATTTTTGTTTTTTGCTAAATTGGTAGAATTTGAGCATGTCTTAATTCCCTGGTTTCTAGGGCTTTAAGAGGTAAGTTTCTTCAGTTTCCATTTCAAGTATTTTGTTTCTGTTCAAGTAAGTTCAGTTGACATCAACTGTAGGCAACAGCTGTTCTTTTGTCAGTCTAGTAATGGCCAGCATTTGAGGGAGGCTCACCCGAGAATAAATGCAAGAATGCAAATCATGCTGGTCAGACATGGAAGGAGGGTCAGCATAAACTTTTGTGTCACGTGCTCTCTTAAATTTGAGAATTCCTCTTTGTTTCTATTTTAAAATATCCTACACACACACACACACACACACACACACACACACACACACACAGAGGCTTTATTATATCAAGATTATTTCTTGTGTTTCTGAGTAGTTACAAAAGCTAACTGTAAAATGTCTGCTAATTGTAGCATCTGATCTTGAAGTATATCTTCTATTGGCAGTCAGTTGTATGTCCTATTATTCCCAGGCAGGAGCTTCATTTTACAGGATAAGGAAATCCTGGAAATGGATCCAGTGGGTTCATAGTAACAGAGTGCTCATTATTATTATCTTATTTATTAAATATTAAAAATTTTTTAAATTTACTGGTAGAATACATATTCTAAATTGTTTTATTGAAAACAATTAGCCAGGCATGGTGATGCACACCTTTATTTCCATCACTCAGGAGGCAGAAGCAGACAGATCTCTGAGTTGGAGACGAGCCAGGGCTACAAAGAGAAACCCTGTGTCAAAAAAATAAATAATTATGAATGTACATGCATGTGTGTATACACCCACAGATAAATAGCAATATATATTTGAAGGTTAATTTATTGCCTGAGTACTATTTTTGAGGAGACTGGAACTAAGACACAAATTGGTCTCAATGCTAATCCCTGGGGACTGATAAAGAGAGAGTGGAAGCCAGTGTTCAAAGTGACCCCTTTGATAACTTGAGTAACTATATCCTTTGCTGGAATATTCTGGCCAAAAGGGCCACAGTTTGCCCTCCTGGTGAAGCATGGCATTGCCATTTAGTATTGGAACCTTGTGGAGTGAGTGACTAAAACACTTTATGGGTATAATTTCTTCATCTAATGAGAAGTTGAATATTTTACATTATTTATAACACAATGATACCCCCCCATCCCCCTTCCCGGGTACTAGTGACCTTAGATAACATAAGAAAAGATTCTGTCTCCCTGTTAAATCTTCTCTGAAAGTCACAACTGGACAGTTAATAACTTACTTCTGTTTCCATCGTTTTGGTGTCCCACTCCCAATGGCCTGTCAGAATCACAGACTGAAGCAAAGTCCAGGTGCTTGTTCCTCAGCTTCGCTCTGTGTCACTCCAGCAGGCATCTGTCCACATATCTGGGAAGTTCTCAGTGTCCTGGCTCCTGTTGCATAATTTCATGTAGCCATTTAAAATTTGTTCCTTTACTTAGCAGATTCCACCACTACTCTCTAGTGAACTAAGTGACTTTCAGATATCAACCTACTTTATTTTCAGTGACTTATTTTTTTTTCTTCATCTTTCTCAAAATTTTTATTGTATTTTGAGACAAAGTCTCACTGTTCCCTATACTATCCACAGCTTCCGGTGAGCAAACTCCATATTATAGTTTTTGAGAAAGCAAGCCCAGTAATATGCATTTTTTTGGAGCCTTCCCACTGGACATTTCTAGTGTTCTTGCCATGGGGCTGCCTATTCATCTTTTCCTGTTCCTCTTGGTTGGCTTGTAAGCCCTTTCTACCCTGATTTCATTCCTGTCTTTCTTCCTGTTGAGCTCTGAGCTCCTTTTGTCCCAGTTGGCAAACAAATGAGTATAAAAGGAAAGGGACTCCCTACCTTAAGATAGAAAGGCAGAACCAAGATTCCATAGGCATGGCTTACTATTTTGTGTTGTTCAGGGAATGAGTCTGTCCGAAATACTGTCCCATTGTCCTGGCATTGATTCTGTCTAGCTGTAGTTTCACCCACACTGTGATGTCCCAAACAAAACAGAATTTCTGAGTATTTTCATTACCATAGTTTTTACATTGAGAAAGGGGCTTGCTAGACTTGAGTCTTCATTTGGGTCTGCTCTTTTCCAGGTTATCTGTCCTGTTGCCGGTTCCTGGATGACAATCAGATAGTCACCAGCTCTGGAGACACCACATGGTGAGTACCTGGCAAGGCTGAGAATGAGGTCTGAGATTCACTGTTCTTGTTCACACTAGTAGGGTAAAACTTTTGGGAGATGGTTCTCATCACTGGTTAGGAATATCTTGGGCTGGGCAGTGGTGGTACATGTCTTTATTCCCAGCACTCAGGAGACAGAGGCACGTGAATGGATCTCTGTGAGTTTGAGGCTAGCCTGGTCTACAGAGCAAGTTTCAGGACAGCCAAAGCTACACAGAGAAACCCTGTCTCAAAAAGCAAAACAAAACAAACAAAAAAATATCAGGCGGTGGTGGCGCACGCCTTTAATCCCAGCACTCGGGAGGCAGAGGCAGGCAGATCTCTGTGAGTTCGAGGCCAGCCTGGTCTACAAAGTGAGTTCCAGGAAAGGTGCAAAACTACAGAGAAACCCTGTCTCGAAAAACCAAAAAAAAAAAATATATATATATATATATATATATATATCTTGAATTTCATTATGGCAGGTGATTAAAACCACAAAGTAGCAATAAGTAATTCATTGTACTGTCTATAGGTACAGGTTTAGTTTTGAACAAAGAACTAAATATAAATATTTAGTCTAAAATATTTTAGTCTAAAAATATAAATATTTAGACTTCAGTTGTATATCAAGACCTGCTATTCTTTTTACTTCTCTCCATCTATTTTTACTCATGTGGCATTCTTCTGTTTTACTCTGAATCCACCTCAATATATAGTGAGCATGAGTACTACTTTCAAACAACAGCTCTATCAGAGTTCTTTATTTTAGGGTGTTTGTTTACTAGTAGATGGAAACACACTCAAGTTCCCTTCATTCAATAATAAAATGACCAGATAGTTGGGGTTTTTTTTTTTTTTGTTTGTTTGGTTTTTTTTGGGGGGGGCGGTCTTCGAGACAGGGTTTCTCTTTGTAGCTTTGCGCCTTTCCTGGAACTCACTTGGTAGCCCAGGCTGGCCTCGAACTCACAGAGATCTGCCTGGCTCTGCCTCCCGAGTGCTGGGATTAAAGGCGTGCGCCACCACCGCCCGGCTCCAGATAGTTGTTTTTAAGAGAGTAATTTTAGACTTAAGCTGCCTTTGTGGGTTGTGCTAGTCATATTTCAGCTGGTCTTCTGTCTACAGTGGAAACCTGGAATAGGTTTTAATACCAATAAAGGAATTCCTCAGCAGCAAGATAGATACACTCACCAATGAGAGTGAAGACAATCCAGTATAAAGCAAAAGCTTCCTTTTTCTGTGTGAGTCTCACCAGAAGCTGTGACCCAGATTTAGTTAAGGTGGGCCTTCCCAGTTCAAATGATCCAATTAAGAAAACCCTTCACAAATGGACCTAGCTGGTTGGGCTTTAGTTGATTCCAAACGTAGTCAGGTTGACAATGAAGATTAGTCATCACAAATTTCATGTGTTGACCATTTTCTTGGATGATGTATAAGGCTTTTGTGTTCCCTGCCTCTTCCTTTCTGTGTCCCTCATGCCTAGTAAAGATAGCCTGTATTGATTATGTTGAAATTGGCTGATTGGATTTGTGTCGCTAGGCTAAGCCAGGCTTTCTGGTGAGGTTTGACAAGAACTGGCAGTTCACCATACTGTTGCTTCTGCAGGTTGCAGCCAGAAGTAGCATATAGCTGTCGCTTTGGGAGCCAACTTCTGCTTGCTGTCAAGCAGGCCCTTGGAATACTGTGTGCATGTAGCTAGAGTTTTCCTGCCTGGCCCACAGTCAGGACAAATCTCTGTCACCCGCCAGTCCCACAGCCGCTCAGAACCAACTAAGTAAACACAGAGACTTATATTGCTTAAAAACTGTATGGCTGTGCCAGGCTTCTTACTAACTGTTCTTATATCTTAAATTAATCCATTTCTATAAATCTATACCTTGCCACGTGGCTCATGGCTTAACGACATCTTCACATGCTGCTTGTCATGGCGGTGGCTGGCAGTGTCGCCCCCACTCAGCCTTCCACTTACCAGAATTCTCTCTCCTTGTCCCGCCTACTTCCTGCCTGGCCATTGGCCAATCAGTGTTTTATTTATTGACCAATCAGAGAAATTTGACATACAGACCATCCCACAGCAGTGTGCATCCATGAAGACCATCTTGGCTTATGACCCCTAAGGAAGGGAGTTCGAGCATCACAGTTACTCTGAGCCATTTATTTAACTAACATTTCCTCCCTGGTGTCTAGGAATGTGGGAAATGAGGGCATAAAGGAAATACTACAAGCCAAACAGGCTCTTCTCTTTCAGGCCTTAGCACTTTCTGCTGCCCCCACAAACTGCCCATGAATGTGTGTATGTGTGATAACCTCACATGCCCTGCAATGGAAGTGAGGTGACCTGAAAACAGCAGTTCTGAGGCGTGGCCCATATGCTCATCTATATAGTTGTTCTTTGCTTTGTTTTTCCTGAATACAATCTTACTACAAAAGTAAATGTATTTTTACAATGGCACAGGGGTCATAAGTGATCCTGGGTAGTTTGAAGGATATTGTTGTAGGTAGCTGGTGGTCCCAGATGTGTGACTGATACCTTATTGTCATTTGCTTATGCTCCAGTGCCCTGTGGGACATTGAGACCGGCCAGCAGACAACGACATTTACTGGACACACTGGAGATGTCATGAGCCTGTCTCTCGCTCCTGACACCAGACTGTTTGTCTCTGGTGCTTGTGATGCTTCAGCCAAGCTCTGGGATGTCCGAGAAGGGATGTGCCGGCAGACCTTTACAGGACACGAGTCTGACATCAATGCCATATGTGTGAGTTTAAATTGTATCTGTATCAGATCTTACCTTTTTTAAATTATTATTAAAGATTTGTTTTTTAGGGGCTAGAGAGATAATCCTAATTACTTTTCTGTTTGTTGCTTTGGTAAAACACCACGATCATGGCAGTTTACAGAGAAAAGCATTTAATAGAGGCTTACAGTTTCAGAGGGTGAGTCCATGACCATTATGGTGGGGACCATGGCAGCATGCAGGCAAGCATGGTGCTGGAGAAGTAGCTGAGAGTCTACATCCTGAGATACAACCACGAGGTAGAGAGAGGGAGGGAGAAGGCTAACTAGGAATGACTTGGGCTTTTGAAACCTTGAACCTCCAACAATGGCCCCACCTTCCAATCCCTCCCAAACAGTTCCACCAATGACCAAGTATTTAAACCTATGCGCCTGTGGGGACCATTCTCATTCCAACCACCACAGATACCTTAAAAGTAGTTACAAGTGCTGGCTGCTCTTCAGAAGATCTGGGTTTGATTCCTAGCACCCACATGGTGGCTCACAACAATCTGTAACTCAAGTCCCAAGGAATTTTCACCCATGTGATGTACACATAAAAATAAGTAAACCTATTAAAACATCTGTACACATAAAAATAAGTAAAATACATATTTTAAAAAATAAGTATTTTTAAATGTATGTATATGTGTATATCTGTGTGTGGGTATGTGCATTTGTGAGTGCAGGTGCCCACAGAGTCCAGACATTGGATACCCTGGAGCTGGAGTTAATAAGCTGTTTGGAACCACACGATGTGAATACTAGGAACCAGACTTGGGTCCTCAGCAAGAATCATGAATGCTCTTAACTGCTGAGCTATTTCTCTAGTCCTTTCCTTTTTAAAAAAACATTTTTAGGTTCTTGTTTTGTTTTGTTTATTTGGTCGTTGTCTTTTTTTTTGTTGTTGTTGTTGAGTTTGGTTTTTTAGTTTGTGTTTATTTTGGGACAAGGTCTAGTAATATAGCACAGACTGACCTGGAACTCAAAGTCCTCCCCAGCCCTGAGACTACAGGCCTTTGCCACCATACCTGGTTTGTCCTTTGCTTTGCAGAGTCACAGACCAAATTGAAGCACTGACTTGACCTCTAGAGGCCAGCTGAATTCTGTGCTGTTTATTTGTTTCAGACATTGATGATTCTGCTAGGTGCTAGCTCTACTCCTTTCCTAGAGTAACTGTTAGTTTAGAGCCTGAATACACGAGTGTATCCTCTGCTAGCCAGGGATTGGCAAATTTAAAGTCTGCATTCTTGCTAGCACCTCAAGGGATGAGTCTGGTTAGCTGGAACAGGGATTTGTTCCTTCCTTCACAAGTCTCTCCTGACTGCTAGTGGCAAGCCCTTCAGCAGTGGCTCATTTTCATGGCTTCTTTGTACTGATGTCTACCTTGGTGCACCCCCCATTCACTCTTTGATGCCAACCCTTGTTCTTGCTGGAACCTCAACCTGTTTTCCTTTCCACAGCAGCCAGGCCACTAATTGATTAACATCATTTCTTATTATTTATTTATTTTGTCTGTATATGGGCTAGAACTTGATATGTACTTCAAGTTGACCTTGAATTCACTGTGTTCCTGATGCCCTAATGACTATATACCCCATTCCATGCTCACTTACAGACAGGAGCCACTATACTTTTCCACACCCCCTTCAGTGCTTCCACGTGTTAGGCAAGTATTGTATCAGCTGGCCCCTGTTCCAGGCCTTAATGCTTATTGATGTCTTGACTTACTTGCCTTCTCTTTCTAGTTCTTCCCCAATGGCAATGCCTTTGCCACTGGCTCAGACGATGCTACGTGCAGGCTGTTTGACCTCCGTGCAGACCAGGAGCTCATGACCTACTCTCATGACAACATTATCTGCGGGATCACATCTGTTTCCTTCTCCAAGAGTGGCCGACTCCTCCTTGCTGGGTACGACGACTTCAACTGCAATGTCTGGGATGCACTCAAAGCTGACAGAGCAGGTCAGTGGCCACATGACCTTTTTGTGTTCTTGGGCACTAATTTGATTCCTTTTTTCCCCATTTGGTGGTGGTGGTGGTGGTGGTGGTGGTGGTGGTGGTGGTGGTGGTGGTGGTAGTTTTGAGACAGGTTTCTCTGTGTAGCCCTGGCTGTTGTACTTAACTCTTGCCCACTTGAGACAGAGGCAGGTGAATCTCTGAATTCAGGGACACCTAGGGCTACATAGGCCTTGTCTCAAAATAATAATAATTATGGTCTTTGGCATTATAGACCAGGGAAGTCAATACTGAACTGCAAAGTGCCCTCTGGCCCTTGTGCTTAGTTGGTACATCATTAAAGACAGGAATTTGAAATTGTTTCTGAAGCTTCAAACCCTTCTGTGGTGGAGCGAGTATTTTGGCAAGTGGTTTGCTTGCCGCTGTGCTTCATGATAATCAGTTTTAGGCTCTGTGTACTCATTTGGTCAATTGCTCTGAGATTTTAGATTTTTTTTTTTAAGATTTATTTATTTTATGCTCATGAGTGTTTTGCCGTTGTGTACCTCATGAGTGTCTAGTACCTGCAGAGGTTGAAAATGAGGTGTTGGATACCTGAAACTGGAGTTACAGATAGTTGTGAGCCACCATGTGGGTGCTGGGACCCAAACTTAGGTCCTTTGCAAGAGTAACAAGTATTCTTAGCCACTGAGACATGGATGGATTCATAACTGTAGTTTGTACTCTGTGATTTTTCTTTTGTTTTGTTTTGTTTGAGACAGGATTTTTTTGTGTAGCCCTGGCTGGCCTGGGAACTAGCCCTGTAGACTAGGTTGGCCTCATACTCAGATACATCTGCCTCTGCCTTTGCCTTTGCCTCTGCCTCTGCCTCCTGGGTGCAGGGATTAAAGGCATGTACTACCACTATGCCAGGCTTTCTATGATTTTAACTTCTGTAAGTGTACATAAGTTAACACAAGGGGGTCTGGGTTTCTTACTCTGCATTTGTGTGCATGTGCATGCCTATGCATGTCACCTTGTTACCCTCTTTAGCGTATGTCCATGTTCTCATTAGAACATGGACCTAAGGATAATTTTTACTTGAGGGAGCTGGAGTTAAGGCTCAGTAGTTAAGAGAACTGACTACTCTTCCAGAGGACCCGGGTTCAGTTCCCAGCATCTATATGGCAGCTAACAACTGTCCATAATTCCAAGATCTGACACCCTCACACAGACATACATGCAGGCAAAACACTAATGCACACAAAGATAAATTACTTTAAAAAATTTTTTTTACTTGGACAAAACCTTCCTCCATGGTGTCCATGGTGTCCACCTCTTTTAGGTGTTGGCTATAGCAGAGTCTTGGAGTGTTGTGTGTCAAAATGAGCCGTCCTGCTCTTGTCACAACATCACATGTGTTTGTTCTCAGGTGTTTTAGCTGGACATGACAACCGCGTCAGCTGCTTGGGGGTAACTGATGATGGCATGGCTGTGGCAACAGGGTCCTGGGACAGCTTCCTCAAGATCTGGAACTAAGGCCAGTAGGTAATGTAGTTACCCATTAGTGGAATTGAATATATTTCTCAGGGCATGAAATTTTCATGCGTGGGTTGTAGATTAACAGAGATATATTGTTAATCTGGTATTGTAGTAAATCTAAAGTGATGGGTGTGATCCCGAGAGAACAGTGGGAAGAGCTCAGATTTTTTTTTCTTATGCACTGACCTCAAGCTCTGTTTACAACAACAGGTGGATACCATGGTGACTGGAAGACCATTCCAACCTTGAAGCGTTACAGTGATAGCATATCCTATCCAACCATACTAACGTGGACACCCACACCTCCCCTCAGAACTTCAAAAGGGCAAGATCTTTTTTCCTTCACTTATTGCTGAAACCAAGAGCACAACTCCCATTAAGAGAAGGATCTCTGTGCTGTAAACTAAAACAAATTGTGCATTCCTTTCGGGGCCATTGTCTTTGTTTTCTTTTTCTTTTTTGTCTTGGGTAAATTTTAAAAGGAAATACTACAATAAAAATGTTAACCAGAGGTAACCCTGAGTGTGATTGTGAGAGAGACACGCCTCTTTACTAGTTCATTTGCATTTTAGATCAGTGATCCTGTTCTGTGGCATTCATGAAAAACAAGTTGAAGACTTTATCTGTAATTGTTTCTAAATCCGAGTCATTTGTAGCAGGATGTTGGAAGCATTCACACTTCTTTCTTAAATATATTCCTTTATGTTCAGTAATTAAGAGAACCAGAGCCCATGATAGTCTGATTTGTTAGTGATGGAGTTTTGTCCCTGGCTTTTTTTTTTTTTTTTTTTTTTTTTTTTTTTGTCTCATGTCACCGATGACTGTTTCGTACAAACATAGCATAGTGGAAGAAAAAAATTCAGAAGCAAAGTAGCCAAGCACATGTTGTGATGGCCACGAATGCTTTATTGGAATCCTTCCCCTTTGCTCAGCAGTAAACTTATTCCCAGCACCCTTCCCTCCTGACTTGTCCTCCTCACTGTCTAGTTTCTGCTCTTACCTTGGGTTTCCTGTGAAGTTGGAGGGAAGTTTGTTGTCATGTGACACTAGCCGTCCTGCCCCTGCTGTCAGAGACTTGTTCTCCAGAGAGGTGCCTGTCCTGTGCTTGGATAGTCAGTTGGTTATTTGTGTATGAAACCATGTACAAATCAATGTTTTGAAAATAATGATCTCAGACTTTCTAAGTTAAATTTTAAACAATTTGATTGTTTGCCATATTGGGTGGGTTTACTCTTAGAATCGCATGCTGTAGAAATGCTCTAAAGTGCATATAGGACTCAGTCCTTAGATGTTCTTTTTCTTTTAAGAAATAACCTCTTCAAGTTGTAACCGTGGCGGCTTTGTCCATTACTGTTGCTACTCTGCATACATATCAGAAGCAGCAAGCGCTTTACACGCTTGAGTAGTGGGATAAGTCACTGTTTTCTTTACTTTAAAAAACAAAACAAATAGTCCTGTTGGGAATGATTGCTGTTGGATTCAGGAGGGGAGGGGGAAAGCTGCTCTGCTGCCTCTTTGTCACTTCCTGGAAGCCTGCCTCCATGGAACAGCCTTTTGCATCTGAGGCAACAATTTTTACACCATGCAGATCTATGTGGTTATCATCTCAAGCCATGTTCAGCAGCAGCGTTTGGACAGCAGTGTTCTGTGGGCCCTCCCCTCCCCCTGTATCCTGCACCCCTCATAGCAGTAGTGGCTTCGCCATTCTGTTTTCTGCAGTGTCCCGTACAAAACTGTGCTGTGACTGTGCAGTAGGCCTGGACCTGGCAAAGAGAACACAGCGAAGCCCCTTCTCTTCCTACCAAACAACTCTGTAGAGCTCTCTGCACCCTGTACCCTTTTCACCTTTTGTATTTAATTTTAAAGTCAGTGTACTGCAAGGAGGCTGGATGCAAGATAGATACTATATTAAACTGTACTGTTATTTAAGATGTAATAAAGCAGTTTGACATGAGGGACTCTGGTGTGATGATTATTTGATAGCAGTTTCAATGTGTGAAGGTATCCACATGCCCCAACTGCTGAGTCAGCAGTTATGTAACATCATGAGAGACCCCTATAAAGTATCAGCTCAGGCTGAGTATGGTAGCACACACCTTTAATCCCACACTCAGGATACAGAGGCAGGTGGCTCTCTTTGATTTTGGGACCAGCCTGGTCTACTTAGTAAGTTTCAGAACAGCCAAAGCAATATAATAGAGGAAAATCTATCTCAAAAAAAAAGCGGGGGGGGGGGGGGGGATAAGGGGGCGCTTCTGAGAGGTTCCTGATAAGCTGGTTCCTACACATCTCAGGCCTTGCAGAACCACTTGTTTTCCAGGACAAGTGGCTTTCTCCCCTCAGCATCTGGGCCCTGTCTGCCATCTCCTCTGTTGGCCTCTACCAACCAGCTGCTTTGGCTTCCTCTTCCTATTTCCACACTAAAATATCTGAGGATCTCCCCCTCCAAATACACTCTTTCCTTCTGACTAAGCAGCATTTCCTTCTCATTGAGCAAAGTCCACTATATCTTGAAGGAGTGAACATCAACCTCAGAGGTGTTGGAAGTAAAGCTTGGGGTGCTTTTACTAAAGTGCCTACTTCTAGGATGAATGACAATTTTTCTTAAGTTTTAAGATTATAAGAGATGGGCTGGAGAGATGGCTCAGCAATTAATAGCACTAGCTGCTCTTCCAGAGGACCCTGTTTCAATTCCCTGCACCCACATGGCAGCTCGCAACGGTAACTTCAGTTCCAGTGAATCCAACACCTCACACAGACATACATGCAGGCAAGACACCAATGCACATAAAATAAGAATTTTTTTTTTAAAGGAAAGATTATAACTAATTTTCAGCCTTAGATAGCCTATGTACTGACGGGGCCAAGCCCCCTTTGTTTGGTGGTGGTAAGGAAATCAATCCACCTAGGGCCAGTGGTGCCCCCTTCGGAAGAGACTCCCCTAATGTTGCAAGCTATGGTGTGGTGATTGGCAGGCTGAGCAGATGGGTTTGCCTAGCTTAATCCTCCCCCAGTATCCCTGAAATAAATGTATTCTTCAGAGACAAAAACCCTTTGCTGTAAGCTTTTATCTACCTCAACCCCCACTGAGAAGAGTACAGGGCATTTGAGGTTCTTTCTGAACTGGATGGAAATACTGGTGAGGTTGACCATACTCCCAACACTACCTTCTTTCTGTCTTTGAGAATCCGTATCTTAACCTGCTTCTACCTTGATTGCCAGCAGGCCCAATGGAACTGGAGCAGGTCTGTCTCTGCCTCAGAGGGCTGGAGGTTGATTGTTTCTCAGCCAGCATCAAGGCCACTGCCCACCTTTTAGCAAACAGTCATTGAAAACATGCCCACTTTAAACATGGGCAGCAGTACTGGCTGAACAGCATACAAAGAAAGGCCCAAGGCACAAGCCTTTTCAGACCAGGTTTTCACAGCTTGCATTCACCATTAAATACTACACATGCCTTGAAGGGTGACGGGAAGTGCCAGGCTGCCCTGTGTGTAGTCACCCAGCCTGCTGCCCATGGTGGTGAGTACACCTGTTCAAGTACACACGGGCAGCTGAATGGCTACTGCATCTTAGGCCCACTTTCAGTGTGTCCCTCCATTTGCCTCCAGCATATGAAATTACCCCTCTGTGGCAGTAAGATTCCAGTTCTGCTGGCTTGTAAAGGGAGCCACCTCTACATTTGCCCATCCTCTACTTCCTCACATCATACTTTTGAATCTACCTCTCCCCGTTCTTCCTTTCCCTTATCATTTAACCTTAGCAGAGGGTAAGTCTTGGTGTTGGAGGCTTGAAGCAAAAATGTGTATAATTGCCTTGATTTCCTCCTGACACTTCACCCCATGTGACCTTTGATCTACTTTGAAGCCAGCCCAAATTAAACACTGGGAATCTTGAGTACCCTCTGGCCATTCCCAGCCATTGACTAGGTTAGTATCATCAGCCCTGTGTCAGAATGAGCACTTGGTTCCCAAGTCCTCTGAGTTTGCTGGGGCCCACTAAAACAGTGCACAATGTCAGCTTTGTTCCTTCCTCTGAAATGGGGAAGCCACCTGCACAGTCAAAATCCTCAGCCCCACTGTAGACAAAGAGTTTCCCAAGCATCCACTGGACACCTGATATTTTTATGTAAGTGTACACAGAAAGGTTTCTTGCTGTTCGACCCTGGACTGCAAACCACAGGCAGGATCCTTTGCAGGAGATGATTACTCCCACTTGGAAGTCTCTCCAGGCCTGGCTATGTGCCTGGAATGTACCACTAGATACCAATTGAGTATTATAGTACAAAACAATAATAACCCAAAAGCACAGTTCAAACCTCCTGTGGGTGTGGCTGGTGCTCACTCTGGGGAAGGAGCTGGACTTACAAAACACATGAGGAAGTTACAAAACTTAAGAAATCCCCTCAAATTCTTGTCATCCTCCCTACCCCCAATTTTGGGTCTTCACTGTGCACTGACCTGTGCTTTTTGGAAGGACAGGACACAGACCTCAGAAGTCCTGACCAGAGAACATCCTGACTGCAGCAGGTATTGGGGCTGTGGGGAAGCCTGGGGATTGGGCTGTACAGGAAGGGCAAAGCCAAGGGTGCCAAGTCCTGCCAAATGGAGCATAGAGTGAACATCTGAAAGCCATGGTGCTGGGAGTCATGAGACTACAAAACACCTACGGGTGCACTATCCACACCGCTGATGTTCTAAGGCCTGATTGTGAACCGGGTATCCAGTTCAGCATACCCCTGGACCAGTTACAAAGTCAGCTCTGGTGGCCTTTCTCTGGGCCTCCCTTCTTCCCTCCCTTGAAGCTGTAGATGAGGTACACTGTCACCTCTCAACTGTCAGAATATCTCACTGTGGTACCCCTGGCTGGCCTCGAATTCCTAGATATCCTGGGCTCTGAGTGCTGGGATTAAAGTAGTGAACCACTATGCCCAGCCAGCTGTCAGGTTCTTTACCGTCAGGCTTAAGACCACAGGCCCAAATTCTGGAGACTCTGAAAAAAAAGGCCACGTGAAGTGCCTCACGCCCAAGTGAGCGCCCCCAGGCACAGCTGGCACTTGAGTTCTGATTCTGAATGCTATCAGGTCCATGTCCTGGTTATTAAGAACAACCGGGGCGTAGGAACCTGTTGGGCAGCCCACGTTCCCACCAAGCTGGCCCGCGTTGTCCCACAATGTCCTGAAGACCTCGCCCGCAGAAACAGGGCGGGACATAGGTCAGGGATAAAGATCAGACCCCAAGGCAAGGAGGCAAAAAGCGGGACGGGTCTGGTGCTGGTTGCTCTTCTCTGGCGGCTGAGACAGTCAAAAGGCCCAAACAGCAGCTTTCTACCTCTCTGGCCTGTGTTCCGCTTCCCTATTTTGCTTCCTCTCCCTCTGCCCCACCTCCCCGCTCTGCTCCGCCTTCTTCACTATTTGTCCCCGCCCACTCTTCCGCTCTTCCTCTGCTCTCCGCCTTTTCCGACCTGCCCTCCCCACCTCCGTCTCCTCCCCTCTACATTCTTCCCAATCCCTACCACAACACCCCAATTCCTCCCTTTGGCCCCTCCCGTCCTGTGCTGTCCCGCTTCCGCCCCTTGTCCTCCTCCAGTTCCGTTACTCCCCGCCTCAGCTCCTTTGCCCCGCCTCCTCTGCCCTGCCCACTTCCTCTCGCCCGGCCTCCTCCCTTTGCCTCGCCCCTCTGTCTTCAGGTCTCTCTCTCTGGTGTGAGAAAGGCGTGTGAGAAACCCGAGGTTTGGGAGCCGGTCTCTCTAGTTGCGGCTGCGCGGACCTCCCCACGTGCTCTGCCGCGCATGCGTGTGTCTCGCGCTTGCGCACTGCCAGCCGCGGCGCCCTGCTGCTTGGTGTGCCGGACTCTGGACCGAGCGGCCATGGGGTGGCGGGCGGCCGGGTCACTGAGGGCCAGGTAGCAGTAGGGCGGCAGGGACCGCTGGCTCGGCCCAGCATGTAGACGTCCACGCGGGTGCGCGGCAGCCGACGGTGAGTGCGGGGCCTTGGGTCGCCCTCTGCCCGGTGTCACTTGCCGCCGGAGGCCCGAGGAGGCTGGGTCACTGCGCCGGCCCTGCCCCACCTGCCCGAGGCCGGACGCTGGTGGTACTGACGCGCCTCTCTGCGTCCGAATGTGGTGTGGGCTGCGGCCAGGATGACGCGCGGTCTCGGGGACGAACCTGTGGGACAGATCTGAGGATCCGGCCGGGGGATGGGTCCGAGGGACGAGTCAGAGGTTCGGGTCCCGGGAGAAGCCGGGGAGGCCGCTCTTCTGTCCCTGACCCTGACTGCTTCAGCGCGCAGCACCGCAGCCAACTCGGCACCCTGGTCTTCCTGGGGCCTTAGCACATAGGAGAGGGCTTGGCATGTGAAACTTCAGAAGCCCAAACTAGTGCAAAGTAGTGAGTTAAGCGTTGTGTAAACAATCGGGGTGTGGAATTCTCCAGAGTCACATTTTAAACTTGCTGTCCAGTACTTGCCAGAAAATTCCAAAGTCCTGAAGAGTTCCTAAAGGCAGGTGCCTCTCATGACCCATATGTCACAATAACAAGCCACTAGTCTTGTGCTCTGGCAGCTTTCTTAATTGCGGGAATAGGGCGTGCCCATCACAGTCCCGGGGTCTGTCCTTCCTTGGTCAAAAACCAGCCTCTCATACCAGCTCTCCTCCCAAGCAGTGGGCTTTCTCCTGGCTTTGATTCTGAATAGCAAATTATTTTTCTTATTTGGTAACAGTCTCTATTTCAGTTCAAAACTTACTTGGCTTGGCTCTTGAGAAGAATGTTTTTCAAAACTATATTCATTTATTTCATGTATCACTGCTGGTTTTCACAGGCCCTGATGGTGGCATCCTTGCCTTAGTAATTTAAGCATCTTGCCGGATGACACACTTCAAGAACCTCACTTTCCCTCCCAACATTGCTCTCTCCTCAGTCTTAGTGACCTCATGTCCCTTGGAGTTTCTTTTTTCTTTTTTTTTTTTTTTTCTTTTTTTTTTTTGCTTTTTGAGACAGGGTTTCTCTGTGTAGTTTTGCGCCTTTCCTGGATCTCGCTCTGTAGACCAGGCTGGCCTTGAACTCAGAAAGATCATCCTGACTCTGCCTCCCGAGTGCTGGGATTAAAGGCGTGGGCCACCACCGCCCGGCCAAGGAATTTCTTGTAGCATGCTTGTCCTCAGCAGTCACTTCCCTATGACTTACTCGTCCAGCCCCATCTTGTGTTCTGGGACAGTCACCGGTGCCAATACACTGCCTGACCAGGTAACATCATTTGGAAGTGGCATTCTAACCTGTTTCTGCCTTTCCTCCTTTGTGAGTTTATTTTATTAAAACAATTGTCAGGGCTACTGTTTTATTGATTTTGTCTTGTTTGAGGTTCTACAGATCCTCCCCAGATCCTCACACATGATAGACAAAATGCTGTCCCACTGAGCGGAAATCCACCCAACACCCCTTCTTTGGGGTAGAAAAAGCTAACAGATAACATCAATGTTTAGATTAAGTTAATAGTTTAACACTCTAGGCTTCACTTGGAGAATGGAGAGAAGCAAGTAGATTTCTTTTACTTTTTAAAAAATGTATGTTGTGGGGGGTGGACATGAACATGCTATTTCTCATGTTTGAAGCAACTTTCAAGAGTTAGTTTTCTCCTTCCACCTTGTGGGTTCCCTGGGTCAAACTCAAGACACTGGGCTTGGCACTAAATGCCTTTACCTGCTGAGCCATCTCTCTGATCTTTCCTTTGTTTTTAGACACAACCTCATGTATCCCAAGTGGGGTTCTAATTCCCTATGTAGCCAAGGATAACTGAACTTCTTGTCCTCCTATATGACCTCTGCATGCTGGCATTACAGGCGTGTACCAGCCATATCCAGTTGGGCTTTTTCTTGTTTTAATGTGATGTTGGGGTTCAAACCGAGGGCTTTGTGTGTGCTAGACAAGCACTCTACTAACTGAGCTACATTTCCAAGCCTCAGGTGGTTTTACTTTTTAAAGATTTATTTTATTTTGTATTTATGTGTATGCATGTGTGTCTGTGTGGTTATGTGCACATGAGTACAAGTGCCTGGGAGGCAGGAACAGGGTGTCAGATCCACTGGAGCTAGAGTTATAAGTGTCTGTGAGCTGCCTGACGTGAGTTCTGGGAAGGGAACTCAAGGTCTCTGGAAGAGCAGCAAATGCCTTTAACTGCTAAGGCATCTCTCCAGCCCTGCAGGTGGCTTATTATAAGGAAGTGGATTTATCTGCATCTTTATTACTTCAGATCTATCTTTTCCTGGTACAGTAGCAAGAGAAAGTTCTGTGCAAAATAACTCAGCACTTCCAGGAGTGGCCTTGGGAGGACAAGATGATGGGCTATGGCCTCAGGCTCCACTTTCTATGCTTGATTAGATCTGTTAGCAGTTACCATGGAGCTCTAGCCCTCCTGAAGAGGGAGATGTCACTTTTCAGCCCCAGGAAACCATACTATGGTTGCTTATCATTTTCCATATGTCCTGACTCATGACTGCCATGCTTCTAGGGCTACTGCGTGAGAACAAGTAAATTCATAAAAATGAATATTTGGATTAAGGTAGAGTTGGTACCACCTGACCACTCAGCCTCCTAGACCTGTCTCCTGTCTGCACTCATTTGGTGGGGCCTCAAGAACGCCTCCTTCAGGTCTGTGATCCCATTCCAGAAACAGCACACCTCCCCCACCTCTCTGCTAGCCAGGGTATCATTTATTTGTAGAAATGAGGTAGATGCCGGGTGGTGGTGGAGCACACCTTTAATCCTGAGGCAGAGGCAGGTGGATCTTTTGAGTTTGAGGCCAGCCTGATCTACAGAGTGAGTTCCAGGGCAACCAGGACTGTTACACAGAGAAACCCTGTCTTGAAAAACCAAAAAAAAAAAAAAAAAGAAGAAGAGATAGATATTAGATAATCACTAAGACCTGGACAATGTGGCTTACAGTAGTGATGCCAGCCTGGTTGATATAGCAACACCCTGTCTTTTTTGTTTGTTTTTTTGTTTGGATAGAGTCTCTGTGTAGCTTTGCGCCTTTCCTGGAACTCACTCTGTAGCCCAGGCTGGCCTCTAACTCACAGAGATCCACCTGCCTCTGCCTCCTGAGTGCTGGGATTAAAAGCAAAAAAATTCCAATAGATTTAGCCAAATGTACCCACCTCCACCAGCTGCCTCAGCATCTACTGACCTTGCCTAGCAGTACCTTTCACTTTCTAGACCTTGCTTGGAAGAGTCGCCTAGAGAAAAGCTGAGGACAGAAGGCAACAGCATTTAAAAAAAAATAGGGATGATGGTTCAATCTGGATAGCCTGAACTCAGTCCCAGGAACCCTCAAGATAAAGGAGAGAACAGATTTACAAGTTGTCCTCTGACCTCCACATAGAGACCATAGCATGTCAGCATGTGTGCAAGAGCCTGTAAATATATAAATGTGTTTTTCTTTTTAAAAATTTATTTGTTTGTTTGTTTGAGACAAGTTCTGTGTAGCTAGCTCTGGCTGTCCTAGAACTCACTGTGTACACTAGGCCTGGCTTCTTTTATTTATTTATTTATTTATTTATTTATTTATTTATTTATGTTTGTTTGTTTGCTTGTTTTAGTTTCTTTTTCTTTTTTTTTCTTAAAGATTTATTTATTTTTATTATGTATACAGTGTTCTGCCTGCAGGCCAGAAGAGGGTGCCAGATCTCATTATGGATAGTTGTGAGCCACCATGTGGTTGCTGGGAATTGAACTCAGAACCTCTGGGAGAACAGCCAGTGCTTTTAACCTCTGAGCCATCTCTCCAGCCCTTGTTTTAGTTTCTTGAGGCATGGTTTCTCTGTGTAGCCCTGGCTGTACTGGATCGCTGTAGACTAGGCTGGCCTCCAACTCGGAAATCTACCTGTGTGCCTCTTGCTGGGATTAAAGGCCTGGGCCACCACTGCTTAGCTCTTTATTTATTTTGGTTTTTTCGAGACAAGGTTTCTCTGTGTAACAGCTTTGGCTGTTTTAGAACTCACTTTGTAGGCCAGGCTGGCTTAGAACTCACAGAGATCTGCTTTCTTCTGCCAGGGTGCTGGTATTAAAGGCTTAAAGGCATGCTCCACCACCACCTGGCTTCTTTTTATTTTTTATTTTTATTTTTTTTAATTTTTTATTTTTTGAAACAGGGTTTCACTATGTGGCCTGAAATTCACTATATAGGCCAGATTGTCCATGAACTCACAGAGAGCCACCTGCCTCTTCCTCCCAGTGCTGAAATTAAAGGCATTCTTCCATACCAGACAAATGTAATTTTTTAAAAAAAGACTTGGGGAAGGGGATAGATGACTAGTGGTTAATAGCACTTGTTTCTCTTATAGACGAGAAAATAGGTTTGTTTCCCTTGGCATCTACTGACATGGTGGCTAGCACTTGTAAACTCTAGTTCCAGAGGATCCAACACCCTCTTCTGTTCTCTGTGGAACTGTACACACATGGTACACACACAAGCTGGCAAAATACCCTAACATAAAAATAAGTCTTTGTTTTTTATTTTTATTTATTTTTTGGTTTTTTTGAAGACAAGGTTTCTCTATGTAACAGCCTTGGCTGTCTTGGAACTCACTCTGTAGACCAGGCTGGACTTGAACTCACAGAGATCTACCTGGCTCTGCCTCCTGGGTGCTAGGATTAAAGGCAAGTGCCACCACCGCCTAGTGTCTTTGTTTTTTTTTAAGGCTCCAACGGGATTGGAACCTGAGAGCCCAGGTGGTGGCCACTCTCTTTTGCCTTGAGAAACTATCAGTCCAACCCCAGTGGACACAAAATAGGGGACACTATATTCTCTTGATGACTCTTCCTCTGCACTTTCATTCTGGCCGTGATCTGGAGTCTTAGTCTCCTCTCCTGTGAAGCAGCACCACAGTCCACCCACAGAATGTGTTTGCATGTCAGGATGGTATTGTATCTTGCCTTGTACATGTTCTGTCCATCTCTATCTTTAGAGTCTGGGAGACCCAACAGCCCATACTGTCCAGCTGCTTGGACAAAGGCCAAGTGAAGAATGTACCAGGGTCTGTTTAACCTCATGACCAGGACAAGGCTGTGCATTAGCCCAGCCACATTCTGTTAGTGGTGTTCCTGGAATTACTGTAGGGTCTTTTCAGCCCTAACTTCAGAGATGCCTATGGCACCCATTATGTGTGATGTGCTATCATCCCTCACCTGGTCATCAGCTCGATGGTGATGGGGTGAATTTGGGCTTTCACACTAGAGCAGAACAGGCAGTCAGGCAGGGGGACCCAGGCTCCATCAGCAGATCTGTGCTGCTGCCCACCACATGCAGAGCAGGGCCCAGGGAACCCTCATATGCCAGTGTAGACACTTAACCCTAGCACACAGTCTTTTTGTGACAATTGGCATTTTGACCAACCCCCCACTCTGCCCAGTAATGACCTGACAAGGCACTGTGAGGAAGGCCGGTACAGGGCACAGAAACTCCCACAGGCCTTGGCCAACATAAACCCATGAGAATCACCAGGCAGCTACTTTTCTAATTTTTTTTTTTTTTTTTTTTTTTTTTGTGGTTTTTCGAGGCAGGGTTTCTCTGTAGCTTTGGAGTCTGTCCTGGACTAGCTCTGTAGACCAGGCTGGCCTCAAACTCACAGAGATCCACCTGCCTCTGCCTCCCGAGTGCTGGGATTAAAGGCATGCGCCACCACCGCCCGGCCTACTTTTCTAATTTTTAAAATTACATTTGTTTACATAGTTTTTGTGTGTAGGGGTGGGTTCAGATGTGCACAACATATCTATGGAGGTCAAAGGAGTTGGTTTTCTTCTTTCAGAGTGTGGGTCAAAGGGATTGAACCCAGATCCTCACATTTGAATGTGGGTGTCCAGGAGTGGACTGAATCCCAAGGAGGCTAATATTTGTGCATCTGGTCATGGTGAGAGGATGAAGAACTATATGATGAGGCTCTGTCTCAAAAAAACAAACAAACAAACCTGTCAGTATATGCATGTACTTTCATTTTCTTTTTTTTTTTTTTTTGGTTTTGGTTTTTCGAGACAGGGTTTCTCTGTGTAGCTTTGCGCCTTTCCTGGAACTCACTTGGTAGCCCAGGCTGGCCTCGAACTCACAGAGATCCTCCTGGCTCTGCCTTCCAAGTGCTGGGATTAAAGGCGTGTACCACCACCGCCCGGCGTACTTTCATTTTCTTAACTGTCACATTAGAAGTAAAATGGATGTGGCAATATGGGTCTTTAATCCTGGTAACTAGGGAGATAGGCAAGAGGACAGGAGGATCACAAGGTCAAAGACTGCCTGGATCACAGGATGAGACACTGTTTTGTTATAAAAAGGCCAATCTGTGGTGGTACACACCTTTAAACCCAGTACTTGGAAGCCAGAGGCAGGCCAGGTGGATCTCTTGAGTTCAAGAACAGCCTCATCTACAGAGTGAGTTCCAGGACAGCCAGTGTTGCACAGAGAAAATCTTATCTCAAAAAAACAAAAATGGAAAAAATACACATACACACACACACACACACACACACACACACACACACACACACACACCAGGCTGGGAGTACAACTCAGTGGTAAAGTATTCCATAGCAAGTGTAAGGCCCTAACAACACAGGGTAAAAGATTTTAAAGTCATTATGATTTTTTTTTCTCCTAACACTTCTAATAGTTTGATTCTACACATCTGTAATCTGTTTTGAGTTAATGTTTGTATGTGATAAGAGGAAATAGTTCAGGGGCTGGAGAGATGGCTGAGAGGTTGAGAGCATTGGCTGCTTTTCCAGAGGTCCTGAGTTCAGTTCCCAGCAACCAAGTGGTGGCTCACAACCATCTATAATGAGATCTAGTGTCCTCTTCTGGCCTGCTTGCTGTTATACAAGCAGGCAGAACACTGTATACATAATAAACCTTTAAAAAAAAAGAGGGCGGGGGCGGGGGAATAGTTCAGTTTTCAGTCCTCTTGACTGGCTATTCTGTTTAACACAGCTTGAAGGTTCTCCTTGTTGAATCACCTCAGCACCTGTTAAAACCCATTGGCTAGGCTAGTGTGTATGTCGGGGAGCATATGCATTCATACCAACACACAAATAGTGGTTGAGGTCTATTTCTCGACAATCTGTTCAGTTGTTTAATATTGGAATTGAGCCGTGGTACCTTGTAGGCACTCTACCATTAGACTATATCCTCAGCCTTTTTATACTTTGAGACAGTTTTGTTGCCCAGGCAAACCTTGAACCTTTTCAAGTAGCTAGGATTATGGGCCTGTGTCAACAGCCCCAGCAGTTCTGTTTCTTTGCTACATAGATCTAGCTGGCCTCAAATTTTCAGTGGCCTTCTCCTGCCTCTGCCTCCCAAATCCTTATTGTGATGATTTATTTAGGTAGGTGAGACATAGAAATTGTCTGGGTTTTTTTGTTTGGTTGGTTGCTTGGTTTTGGTTTTTTGAGACAAGGTTTCTCTGTGTCATTTTGATGCCTGTCCTGGATCTCGCTCTGTAGACCAGGCTGGACTCCAACTCGCAGAGACCCGCCTGGCTCTGCCTCCCGAGTGCTCGGATTAAAGGTATGCACCACTGCCACCCGGTTTTGTTTTGTTTTATAGAGCTCCTCTGGTGAGTATCCAGTGTAGCCAGGGTAAGAACCATATCTATTCCTTTATCTTTGACCTTAGCATGGGCTCCAAAGGTTTGTCCATAGTCAGTGGATTTTTCTTCTGCTTTCCCTGCCATGGTTATACATGCCCTAGTTGTTTGGACTACTATAACAAAGCAGCACAGACTGAATGGTTCAGAGGAGTAGATTTATGTTCTCACAATCCTGGAGACTAGAGTCCAAGATCATCAGGTACCAGCTCACTGGGGGAGAACTCTTCCTGAGCATCTCTGTGCAGCTCGTGGTGGACAGGTTTGAATCTGGAGGGAAGCCGGGCAGTGGTGTTGCAAGCCTTTAATCCCAGCAGAGGCAGGAGGATCTCTGTAAGTTCCAGGACAGCCAGGACTGTTTCACAGAGAAACCCTGTCTGGGGGTGGGAAAAAAGTGGAGGGAGATCTCTGGTATCTCTTTAAAAGGCACTGATGGCCGGGCGGTGGTGGCGCACGCCTTTAATCCCAGCACTCGGGAGGCAGAGCCAGACGGATCTCTGTGAGTTCGAGGCCAGCCTGGGCTACCGAGTCCCAGGAAAGGCACAAAGCTACACAGAGAAACCCTGTCTCGAAAAACCAAAAAAAAAAATAAATAAATAAAAAAAATAAAAAAAAAAATAAAAGGCACTGATGAGGGCATTGGTGGCAGACGCCTTTAATCCCAGCCCTCGGGAGGCAGAGGCAGGCAGATCTCTGTGAGTAAGTTCTAGGGCTGCCAGGGCTTTACAGAGAGAAGCCTTGTAGTGGTGGGGGGCACTAAATGGACATCAGGGCCCCACCCTGTGACTCACTTCCTCAAAGGCCCTTCTCCAAATACAGTCACAGTGGTAGTTAAGGCTTTAAGATAACTTCGAGCACAGTGCTGGACTTGGTGGTGCAGGTCTGTTAATCCCAGCTGCTCTGGAGGCTGAGGAAGAAAGATCACAAGTGAAAGGCCTGTGTGGGTAACAGAGAGACTGTTTCAAAAAATAAAACAGCTTGGGGTATAGCTCAGTGGTAGAGCATGTGCCTAGCATGAGTAAGGTCCTGGGTTCAATCCCGTTACTGCTAGGGAAAAAAAAAGAAGCATTTAGATCACAGCACAGCACTATTTCATCTGGGATTTATACTTACTTTCTTTTTTTTTTTTTTTAAAGACAGGATTTCCCTATGTAGACCAGGCTAGCCTTGAACTCAGAGATCCTCTTACCTCTACCTCCTGAGTGCTGGATTAAAGGATGTGTCACCAGGTCCAGCTGTTTCTCTTCTTTGATGGCAAAATATTTGTTTTGTTTTGTTTTTTTTGACACTGTTCTCTATTTGCTGTACAGTGATTTTCTTATTAAGGATGGGTTATGTTTGAGTGCATGCTTGTATCCCACTCTCCATCCAGACTTCTAGTTATTGAGGACATTTTCACATCAATGTTCCTAAGCAGGAAGCTGTGGTATTTATGTAGGTTTGTGTTTTGCCCTTGCAGGCTTCCTGAGGTGGAGCAGCAGGTCTGGGGTTGTCATTGACCACATTGCCTACAATCATGGCCCTGTGTCTGATGTTTCTCTCCATCACAATCCTTTCTAGAGGTTTGGGGGGTTTTTTGTTGTTGTCTTTATAGTCTCCCCTGTAAAGCAGGCTGACCTGATTCTATTCTGCCTAGTTCCTTAGTGCTGGGATTTCAGCCATGTAACACTATGCCAGGCTCTCTGAAGGTTCTTTACCATCTTGTGGGCTAGAGAGATGCCTTAGCAGTTAAGAGCAAATACTGCAAAGATGTAGAGAATCAGAATTTGGTTCCCAGCACCCCTATCAGGCAGTTTACAACCACCTGTAACTCCAGCTCTAGGGACTCTAACTCCTGGCTTCTATAGGCACCTCCACATGCATGCACATTACCACACAGAGACATACAACATATTCACCTAATTTAAAAAAAAAAAAATGAGCCTGGCCATGGTGGCAAACGCCTTAATCCCAACACTTCAGAGGTAGAGGCATCCTGAGTTCAAGGCAGCCTGGTCTACAGAGTTCCAGGACAGCCAGAGCTACACAGAGAAACCCTATCTCGAAAAACCAAAAATAAATAAATGAATAAAAATTAAAGGTTTAAACTAAAAAAAAAAAAAAAAAAGTCATCTTAAGGACATGGTGGCTCACACTTGTAATCTCAACCCTTGGGAGCCGAAAGCAGGAGGATCACTGAAGGTGAGAGGACAGTTGGAGTGAAAATGATGTGGAGGCTCCAAGGTTGGAGGGTTTTATTGTAGCTGTGAGGGAGAGAACTAAACATGGCCAGCAGAATAGACCAGGCCTTGAGAAGAGAAGGGGTGGGGAGTGGGGGAGATCCAGAGAGAAAGAGAGAAGGGGCCAAGAGGACTAGGAGGGCTAGGAGCCAAAATGGCATTTACATAGGAATCAGAAGCTGGGAGAAGGGAGGCAAAGCTGAGCCCCTAGGCTGGAGAGTGTAAGGGGGGGGGGGGAGTATGAGATGTGCTGGGAGGAGCCACAGGTACTGAATGAGACTTGACCTAGATTTCTTTGGGCCCTCACAAAAATGAGTTCTAGGACAGCCCGAATTTTAGTGTGAAGACCTTGTCTCAAAAAAGAAAATGGGGTCAAAAGCACTTGCAGAGGACCCAGGTTTGATTTCTAGCACCCATATGGTGGCTCACAACCATCTGTAATTCCAGTTCCAGGGCATCCAATGCCCTGTTTCTGACTTCCTGGGGTACTAGGTATACACATGGTGCACATACATACATATAGGCAAAACGTATATACATAAAATAAATCTTAAAGAGAATTTTAAAAGTCACCTTGATCAGGTTCTCAGTTTAGCCCAGCATTGGGTGAGTACCTGTAATCCCAGTACACAGGAGAATCAACAAGGTCATTCTTATTAACATAGTGATGTGTGAGATCAGTCTAGACTACATGAGACCCATCTCAAAAATACTCCCACCCCCCCAAAAATGTTATCAATGTGTCCTAGTTCACATCAACTTAACACAGCCCTAGCCTCAAATGACTCATCAGGTTGGTCTATGGGCATGTGAAGGATTGTCCTGACTATTGATATAGGAGGGACCAGGCCATTGTGGGTGGTACCATACCCTGGGCAGGTGTTCCTAGGTAGTTATATAAGGAAGCTAGCTGAACATTAGAACAAGCCAGTGAGCAGTTTTTCTCCATAGTTTCTCCAGGCTTTTGCATGACTTCCCTCAGTGATGGGCTGTGAACTGGTTATGGATATGTAAGCCAAGTAAACCCATTCCTCTCTTAAGTGCTTTTGGTCAGTGTTTTATCACAGCAACAGAAAAGAAACTAGGGTCCAGTTCTTTCAGTCTCTTAACTGAAACAAGTTTATTATAGTTTCTCTCCAGACTCCGCTCCTCTTTGTGTTCTTTCATTTTCCTCTTTGTTTTTTGTTTTGTTTTTGAAGCAGATAAAATGTGTCCGTGGCTGAACTGGAATTCACAGAGCTCTGCTTGTCTCTGCTAGTTTCCTTTTTAGATTATTTTTAAGACAAGGTATTCTGTAGCCCTGGCTGTCCTAGAATTCTGTCAAACTCAGAGAACCTCCTGCCTCTGCCTCCTGGTTTCATGGGCTTTCATCCCCAAAGCTATCCTTCTTTGTTGTTTTGTTTCAGAGACAGGAGTCTCACTGTGGCCCTAGCTGGCCTGGAACTCAGAGATCAGACTGCCACCGCCTCCCAAGTGCTGAGATCTAAGGCATATGCCGCCACCGCCAGGCCAACTCATTTTATTCCTTTCCAGTTTTGTTAGTTAACTACCACTCATCCTCAGAAAGTCCAGCTTGGTTCTAGGGGAGTAAATAAACTTTGTGTTTGCCTGGTTTCACTGTCTGGGTGTTGCCCATGTGACTTCTCATGCTGGCTTTGACCCCAAGAGTGCCGGGAAAATGTTTAAAAACTCTAGGTGAGAGAGATGACTTTTTTTTTTTTTTTTTTTTGCTTCCTTTGTCTTTTCTCGATTTTATTGAGCCATGGTGTCAGAACTATGTACCTTCATGACATTTGGATGTGAAGTTTTCTTTCAGAATTACTACAGTTCAATTCTGATGACTTTCTTGGTACTGGACTGACCTTGCCGACTTTGTAGGTGCACACCCCAGTGCATACCTGCTGTTCTGCAGCTGTTAGGGACTGAAAAGTATTTTGCTGTGCTGCTGTCTACACCATAACCTTACATTTTGATCTTACTTGTTTGGCCACAGGGCTGCTATGTGGTGCTCTGTGTCCACCCTTCCAGGGACCCTTTTATCTGGCTTGTGATGGAAATGCTACTACTCTGTCTTGGTTATTTTGTCCTTACTCTCCTCTATCTTTAGATTGATTGAAAAACACCAGTGAGGAGTGAAAGGTGCATCTTAGTCATAGAGCACTTAGCTAGATTGTGCTAGACCCTGGGTTCAGTCTCTAGCACTGAAGAAAAATGACAACAGGAAGGATTCTGAGTTTTTAACTGTCGTTAGGGTAAAAGTAGCATATTTTTTAAAAACTTTGGAAAATGGAAACCTGGCAGTTTTTTTCCTGTTGCTTGTGACTTTTCTTAGGGAGTCTGTTTTCTGTTCACCCAGATAGAGAAGGTGGTGACAAACGGGCCCAGCCAAGTCCAGCAGTGAGTTTATTGAGGGTTACTCACAGGAGCCTAGGTGACTCAGACAACTGTGTCAGTAGTCTTTTCCCAGCAGTGTTTACTTATATATCTTCAGGGAAGGGTGGGACCTCAGGAATCGTCCCCATCCCTCCACAGGTGGGCTTTCTAGTGAGGAGCCACTTTAAAATCATGTCCTGAGGGTCTTGTGGGAGAGCCTTGTGCAGGTGACCACAGTTGTTCAGATAATCACATCCAACATTTCCTTGGATACACTGAATGTTTGTTACTACTGCTCATGTACATTGACTTTCTTTATTTTATCAAATTAAGGCCTCAGTGTTTTTCTCATATCAACTATGGAAATGGAACCAGGAAAGATGAATGTGAGTAAGGAATTGAGCCCTGATTCAGCCTCATACCACTGCTCAGCATGTCATGGGGATGAGACCTGGAGCTACAATCATCCCATCAGGGGCCGGGCCAAGTCTCGGAGCTTATCAGCCTCACCAGCCCTGGGCAGCACCAAGGAGTTCAGGTAGGATCAGGAGTGCTCCCCTCTCCTCTCATGCCATGATGGGACATGTTAAGATCCTTACAGAGGACACAGCCTGTATCAGTGTAGGTCAACATTGCTTAATGTTAGTTTTGTCCATGGGGTGGGGCTGGGCACTGCCCAAGTGGTGCTGACCTTAGCAGAGGGATCAAACACTGTCCACGAGACTTGTGCTGGGCACTTGTTATGTGCCAAATATAGGCTACACTATGTTTTTCTTTCCTTCTCAGCACAGAACCACCCAACTAGAACCGTGCTGACTTGGGGTTAAGCTGATAGGAAAGCATGGTTGTGCTCAGTAAAAGAAAGAATGCTGCTGGAGCAGAGATACTGTTGTGACCTAGAGCCCTCAGCTCCTCATATGCAGGCCACTGGGTCTCAAGTGCAGGTTGTGGGGCACTCACTGCCTTCCTCTGCTGTGGCATAAAGCCTCAAGGGGAGTCACCTGACAAGCATGGGGTTCCGCTGTCATCAGAAGGTGTTCTCACTCCCAGTGACAATAACCATGTTAAGTTTTAGATGGAAGCTTGCCAGAGACTGGCAGTGACTCCAGAACAAGGGTCATACTTGTGAAATGTGAAGGTGGGCTTTCTAGTGAGGAGCCACTTTAAAATCAAGGGGTCCTTTCTGTGAGAGAATGATCTCACAGAGCTCCTACGTGTAGCAGTGGAGGAACAAGCGGCTGCTTCAGGTTCTGTGTAGAAAGTTCTGTCTGTGAGAGATGGTTATGGCAGAGGCCAGGTGGCTGACGCTGGTACACAGCTGGTCACAGAGTACCCTCTGTTGCCTGTGCCTTCACCACTAGGTCTGTGCCCTGCCAGCTTTGGGCAGAATTGCCGTAGTTTCTGGTTTGTGTGGGTTTTGTCATAACATATTTTTTTGTCTCAGGGATGTTGAACCTGTGAAAATGACTGTAGGTCAGGGCAGCTTCTGTAGCTGGTGGCTGATGCCCTGGGGCGGTATGGGGACAAGCAAGTTTGCCCATCCTTTAAGGACGATAGAGGGAGTGCCAGTTCTGAATCTTGTCTTTTGCAAGCTCTAAATTTCCTGCCTGGTAACCTTTAAGTTCCAACAAAAGTTGATATTTGTGATATTCTGTATAACTTTTTAAAGGCTTATGTAAATCACCCAGGCTTGGTGATTCACACTTGTAATCTTAGCACTTAAAAGGCTGAGGCAGGAAGATCACAAGTTTAAGGCCAGCCTAGGCTATATAGGGAGGCCCTGTTTGAAAAAAAAGAAAGAAAAAGGAAAAAGCTTTATGTAAAACTCCAGCACTTGTTTAGTCCAGAAAGGTCTTCAGCAACCAATCGACTCCTCTCCAGTTGTCAGCTGTCTAGTCTCCGTGACCATGCCAGGCTCCATGACCCTGGACGCTGCCCATCCCCCAGAAGCAGAGCAGTCTTTCATCTGTGTCATCAGGATTGGAAGGTTTTGTGGGTTTGGAGACAAACAGCTGAAGGAGAAAGAAAGTTTGAAGGCTGCTCTTGCTATCAGGGTTGTACTCTTTGGACCTGAGCCGAATGACCCAAGAAGAGAAGTCACAATACTGTTCTAGTCTTTGTGCTGAACCCCTAGAAGCATAGGGAGCATTGACTGCTGCTGTCCCTAGCCAAGGCAGGCTGCAGTGAACTTATGTTTGGATGCTCAACTGGCTGGGTCACTTTTCAGAAGGAGAGAAGGCTGGGTTGCTCAATCAGTATCTATGTTGTAGACACATGTGCTCTAGAGCAAATATTTCTGCTAGAATGTTCATCTAGATTATTCAGGGTGGTGCCAGGTTTTGACTCCCGATTATAGCCCACAGACCTGCTGAGAGGTACTGCCTTGGGTCTTAGGCTTATGTGAAGCCAGTGTTTTCTTGGCTGTTACTAGACCTGTTCCTTCTTTGATTTGGGATCAGTGTCCACAGGAGCCTATCCAGGTCAGCTTCCATGTCTCAGTACTGCTACAGGGAACCTGGGCAGGATCTTCTGGACTTGCCATGTGAATGCTGTGTACTATGGGGCTAATGTCATTTGGGTTTCTTGGAGACTGACAGGGCCTGACATAGCCCATGTCTGTCTTGCTGCCTGTTCCCTTCTACTTTGACACTAACTCCCACTGTGCTCCACAGGAGGACCCGCTCTCTCCATGGACCGTGCCCAGTGACCACATTTGGACCAAAGGCCTGCGTGCTACAGAACCCCCAGACCATCATGTGAGTTTACCAGACTTGGGGGCTGGGGAGGTTCCTTAGGAGTATTATGGGATTGCCCTGTGCAGGGTTCTGAATTGTTTAAAACAAAAGCCAAGCAGGTGTCTTTTAGAACCCTCTGTGTTCAGAGACTCCTAAGTAGAGATGCTCAGCTGGTGGTTTTTCCATGGCTTCTAGAGGCAGAGGGCAACTTTCTGTTTTGGTACACACCTGTAATCTGGCACTCAGTTTGAGGCAGGAGGATCTCCAGTTCCAAGCCAGCCTGGGGTGTTAGTAAGATGCCAGCCTCGGCCACAGAGTCAGACCCTGTCTGAAAAACAAAAACAAATAAACCAAGGAGAAAGAGAAAAGCGCTGGAGAATAAGGGTACCAGGTCTCTCACTGTGCCTGTCCTGCACGGATGCTGGGTCTCTCACTGTGCCCGTCCTGAATGGGGCAGTGTAAGATGCTTAGTTGTTTCTTATAGTGAGAATTCCATCCAACAAAGAGGTTTCTCCTTTAATTGTTCCAGAAGTAGAAATGTCAGTTTTCTTTCTTTTTCAACCTCATTTTAGTTGCTTGAAAGATGCTTCTCTTTATTGGTGTGTATGTTTGAAGGGGTTGGTTTACCATGCTAGAGATGGAACACAAGCCATATGTGGCCCACCCAAGCTCCCCAGCACTCAGAGCTGTAGGCAGCCCCCTGCTTCCTGGCTCCTGGCCTGATGTCCACATGCCAGCCCACCACTTCCCAGTGTCCTACTGGTCTCCTATGTTTGCCCAACTACCAGCTGCTTGCAGCCCCTTCCTGCACAGCCTAACACTTGCCACTTACTTAAGCCTCTCCAACAGCCAAATTTTGTTTGTATAATTTATATATATAATTTATATATATATATATATATACACACACATATACATATATATACATATACACACACACACACACACACACACACACACACACACACACATGCCTGTTTGTATGTTTGCTTGCACCAGCTTCTGTGGAGGCCAGAAGAGGGTTTTGGACCCCCTGGAAATAGAGTTTCAGACAATTGTAATACCAGATGTTGGTACTGGAAACCAAACATAGACCCTCAGCAAGAGCAGTATACGCCATTGGCTGTCCTGGAACTTGCTCTGTAGACCAGTCTGGCCTTAAACTCAGAGATTCAGCTATCTCTGCCTCTCAAGTTCTAGGATTAAAGGTGTATGCCACCACACCAGGGGAGCATTATGTACTCTTTATTTTATTTTATTTATTTATTTTGGTTTTTCGAGACAGGGTTTCTCTGTATAGTTTTGGTGCCTGCCCTGGATCTTGCTCTGTAGACCAGGCTGGCCTCCAACTCACAGAGATCCGCCTGGGTCTGCCTCCCGAGTGCTGGGATTAAAGGTGTGCGCCACCGCTGCCCGGCACATTATGTACTCCTAACTGCTGAACTCTCTCTCCAGCCCCTCACAGCCAGTTTTACTTAGATATCAGTTACTTAGGCCAAGACACAAAGTGGTCTCCAAGCCATTCTTTGAGGTCAAGAAGATCAAGTGGCGGACTTTATGACTGTGGTTAGTGTCTAGGACAGGCACTAACCTGCCTGGGATCATTTGCTTTGGGCTCTGGATTACAGAGTTCTGTTACCTACATCTCTGTAAACTTCCACATGTCGATGTAAAGGCACATAGTACCTATGTTATAAGAATGAGGGCTTCATACATTTCCCACATATTCCCAAGATAACATGGAGGCCTTATCATGAGGAATTTTCATTTCCTTCTTAGTTTGAGACTTTACTTTGAGGCTGTGTTTTCCTTATGGGGATACGTTAGGCTGTCAGCCTCTGTTAGTTGTATGGCACAGTGATCAAGCATCCCTGGCTGGCATGGCAGGTCACTCAGAGCTGGTTCTGACAGGCCATGGCCTGCCAGCTCCACATGGCACCTGAAGCTCAGACTGCCTGGAATGGCTAGCATTCCCCTTTAGATGACCCAACAGGAAGTTGAGGAACTGGTTTGTGGTCACAGGGAGGGCTTGGCATCTTGGCCTGTATATATTAATGCTGGTGGCACATGCTGAATCCTTCCTGAGCTTTGGGGCTAAAAGTCACCGGCTGGGCCTGCCTGGGGCAGTCGTGACACACACATGGGCAGGGCAGGCTGCTGGGTGTAGGGTGGGGACTTGGAGCTCTCATGGCACAGAAGGTTGTGATCACTCACATTGTCTGGAGCCCAGAGACTGGTAGGTTCAGGAAGTGATTGCCTTTCACCTGTAGCCCTTTCACCTGCAGGTGGCCTGAGAACTCCTCCCTGTGGGCGGGCCGTGCCATTTCCAAGCTCCCAGTTCCCTAAGCAGCCAGGACACTGGCCTGCCAGAGGCCTGGTAGGCAAGTGATCCTGGTACTCCATTAAGAGCAAGGAGTTCAGGCTGGCCCTCTTCACTCTTACAGTTAACCTCCTGTTTTTTTTTCATTTTAAAAATAGATGGTTAGGCAAAATGATCATGTATTCAGAAGGAAGTCTACATATTGTTTATTTAATCTTCATAGTTTAGCGAACACTTCTGTAGGACCTTTGACAAGTCTTTTACATTTTGCTTTCAGTTTTGAAGATTAAAAAAATTAGACTCACAGTGTAATACACAACTAGGAGCATGGTCGCCACACAGGGTTGTGTGTGTGTTTGCTAGTGAAGTAACACTGAAATGCTGGGGACATGCCTGCTGTCTCCTAGAAGGTGGAGACCGCCTCAGGAGTCGTGAGCACTACAGGCAGGTGGTGAGGCAAGAGGTGGCTATGAGCGGCCCCTCCCCTCCCAGAAATGCCAGAAACAGGTGAGTGCTGTGACCAGGGTTCCATGGTCATTTTGTGACCTTTGTTTTTAGTAGTTTGTGTCAAAATTTTGAAAGTTGGTAGTGGGTTCTCATAAACTGCCAGGACATGGAGTCTTTTCTTAATTGGGAAAATTGTGTTGGACAGGGAAAATGGTGCTTCAGAAACTACTGGGCAGACATGGTACCAGGTTGTACCTTTAATCCCAGCACTCAGGAGGCAAAGGCAGGTAGATCTCTATGAGTTTGAGGCCAGCCTGATCTATATAATGAGTTCCAAGCCAGTCAAGGCTACATAGTGAGAACCTGTCTCAATAAATAAATAAATGAATAAAGAAATAAGCTAATAATTAAGAGCCAGCTAAGTTTATGGCATAGAGAGGTAGGCCACATACCTTCATGTACATCAAAGGAAACACATGTCCTGAAGGGTCCTGGGACTGGAAACTGTCCACAGTAGACCCCAGGACAGAGTTCTCAAACCAGGTGTTCTGTGAGGAGCTGGTGTCCTCAGTTGCCTGACAGACAGCTCAGGCTTTTCCTTCTGCTGCTCCGTGGCAAGGCTGTACCCACCAGGGAGTATCAGTAAGGAAATGAACATAGCATATGTAATCTAGCCCATGAAGGTGATTACAGGTACAGTGGGCAAGCAGGGTGGACAGTGGCTTGGCAGAGGGGTCTTCAAGGATGGTTGCTCTGGATCCATTGTGTTCCTGGCGCCAGGCTGCAGGATGGCTAGCAGCTGTCCCTGGTGGGATCCATTGCTGATTCTATGTACACAAGTTAGCGATGCATTTGTATTTGTTTTTCCAAATTGCATGTCTCTTTCCTCAAGGAAAAGATAACTGCTGGTATGACCTCTCTTATCTCTCCAAAGGCACATCCAGGACCCTGCAAGCCAGAGGTTGACATGGAACAAGTCTCCCAAGAGTGTGCTTGTTATCAAAAAGATCCGAGATGCCAGCCTACTGCAGCCCTTCAAAGAGCTCTGCATATACCTCATGGAGGTAAGGCAAGCAAGGTAGGGCTGTGCTCTGGGGGTGATGCATCCTCCTCAGGAGTGGGTGGAGACTTGTCTAGGGCGGCAGAACAAAGGACTCATCAGGCCTCTTACTTAGATGTCTGAAGCATTTTAAACAATTCTTACTAGCCCACAGTGCTGGTGCTGGGAAACTTAAGGTGGGAGAGCTGTATCTGGCGAGATCCTTGTACTGTTCATGAGGAACCTGCCCCATGCTCCACTTCTTTTTTTGTTTGTTTGTTTGGTTGGTTTCGGTTTGGTTTGGGTTTGGATTTTTTTTTTTTTTTTTTTTGTTGTTGTTGTTGTTGTTTTCTTTTCAAGACAGGGTTTCTCTGTGTAGCCTTGACTATCTTGGAACTCACTTTGTAGACCAGGCTGGCCTTGAACTGACAGAGATCGGCCTGCCTCTGTCTCCTAAGTGCTGGGATTAAAGGCGTGCACTACCACCACCCGGCTACCCCACTTTTCTAAGATACCAGCAATGCTAGCTCGCCTGACCTCAACCCCTCCAAATATGCTACCTCCTAAGTCATGTTGCAGCAGCTAACCCTCACCTGAGTCCCCTTCTTGTTGTCTGTAATACAGCTCCCCAGTCTGGGTAAGTTTTAACAAAAAGATTTGTTTTAGCTTGTGATTTTGGAGATGCAAAGTCCAGGGGCCACATCTGATGATGGCCATCTTCTCTGCAGAGCCCAAAGGGATAGGATAGCATATGGCAAAAGGTGGTGTGTTCTTGTGTGTGCACAAATATATTCTGCCCTTTTCCTCTTCCTGTAAAACCACCAGAAACCAGTGGTGTGGCTCTACCATGATGACCTTACTCCTAATCGCCCCCTAGAGGTGCCACTTCTGAACATCAAAAATTAAGTTGCCACCCTCTCAACACCTCAAAAATCATGTTCCTTTCAGTACATGACTTAGGGAACTCCCTCGAAACATATCCAACCATGGTACAGCTATCTGATTCCTGAGCCCCACTGGGTTAGAAAGTGCCTATTTGGGAAGAGACCTCTACGATGCCATGAGCCACAGAGTTTCTGGCTACATAGCAATGAAGTGAGCAGGTTGGAAATGACTTGCTAGCTAAGAAAACAACTTTTTTACCCCTGTCCGAAAGTGGAAAAGCCAGCATGACCTGGGCTGGGCTGGTGAGGGCTGTGTGATGGCTCCCATACATGCTTTGCTTCCAGGAGAACAACATGATCGTGTATGTGGAAAAGAAAGTGCTGGAAGACCCTGCTATAGTGAGTGATGAAAACTTTGGACCAGTGAAGAAGAAGTTCTGCACTTTCCGTGAAGGTATGCTCTCTTGAGCTCTCTCAACTGGCAGAAGTCATTGGCATTTTGCCCTGTTGGCATTTGCATGCTTGAGCACTAGGGCTTTGTATGACAACATTTCCCAAATTTTGTGTCTGCGTTCTAGATTATGATGACATTTCCAACCAGATAGACTTCATCATATGCCTTGGAGGAGATGGTACCCTGCTCTATGCCTCCTCACTTTTCCAGGTAAGGCTGTGTTTCAGGGTGTTGAGGTATTATTTGGGTATAAAGTGAGGAGGTGTTTTCAGAGTGTAAGTTCCCCCACTCTTCATCACACAGCTTCATACCAGAAGGCCACAAGCTTCTTAGTGGTCTTACTCTAAGGCAGTGGTTCTCAACCTGTGGGTCACAACCCCTTTGGGGTCAAACAACCCTTTCACAGGGTCACCTAAGACCATCGGAAAACACAGATGTTTATATTAAGATTTATAACGGTAGCAAAAATACAGTTATGAAGTAGCAACGAAAATAATTTTGTAGTTGGGGTCACCACAACATGAGGAACTGTATTAAAGGATCACAGCATTAGGAAGGTTGAGAGCCAATGCTCTAAGGAGGTAGAAATTTTTTTCAGCCCAATTATTAGCAGTAAAGCAAGTTTGCAAGTAACTAGTCTCCTGGGGTGAGTAGAGATGAATGGACATGCTCTGACAGTGTTGAGCTGGTGAGGAGGGAGAGTAGTGGTGTGGGGAGACTCTCCCTGAAGTGTGACCACATGGCCACAGACCAGACAGTCTGGGAGAGATCTGGCACTGCAGAACTAGTCTAGAAGCCAAAGCCCTAGGCTGGTAAGGGCAGCAAGAGGACATTGGAGCCTCGCTTGTCTCACCCTCAGCAAGGTAGGACCTGGCTCATGGTATGCTAGAAGAGTGGGCATGGTGGCCTGGAAGAGGACGGTATGCCCTGGTGGGATGCCAGGACAGAGCCCATCTAGCTGTGTGGAGCCGAGGGTGGAATGCGGGTTGGGGTTCTCCTGGCAAGATGTCATCCCTGCTTTGCTGTAGAAATTGCTGGCCAAGGACTGCAGGCAGCTTGTACCTAGTAGAACCTTGGTTTTGGCTCAGCCCCATTTGTATTTAGATGGGGCCTAAACCGTCTCCATTTTTCTTCTTCCATCCCCCAGGTCTCTGCCAAGTCTGCCTTCCTTCTAGCCTATGTATCTCTACAGTCACAGCCTTGTATCTGGTACTGGCCAGATCTTTCCTGTGTGACCAGTGAGCTGGTCTGGTCTTGTTGCTTTTGTTTCTTTTTGGCCCTTCCCACCTTTTTCTCACTTCTTGGGGAGATGGCACCATCCTACCCTGTTCTGGCTCTTGTAACCTCTTGCCTGGATCATCCCCAAGGTCCACAGCTATTGACAGTTTAGTGGTTCCTGGGTAGCCTAGCAATGCCACCTGGTCTCCTCACCCACAGGGCAGTGTGCCTCCTGTCATGGCCTTCCACCTTGGCTCCCTGGGCTTTCTGACCCCGTTCAACTTTGAGAACTTCCAATCCCAAGTGAATCAGGTGATAGAGGGTAAGTTGGAATGTTCCGGATCTCACAAAACAGCTCAGGGTTTCCCTCCTTCTTGGTTAGGTTTTTGTTGTTGCTGTTTTTGTTTTTCAATTTTATGTGTATGGTTATTTTGCCTACAAGTATGTCTATTGTACAACATGTATGCTTTGTGCCTATGGAGGTGTAGGATCCTCTGGGACTGGAGTTATAGATGGTTGTGATCCATCATGTGGGAGCTGGGAATTGAAACTGGGTCTTCTTTTTAAAATCAGCCAGTGCTCTTAACCACTGAGCCATGTCTCCAGCCCCCTTGGTTATTGTTGTTGGGTTTTTGTTTTGTTTTGTTTTGTTTTTAATATTTTTATTTAATGATGGAGTTTCAAGATTTGGGGATTTCTAAATTGCAGATATTTCAAATACTCCTTACTAAAGTGGGAAATCTGGCAGCACATAGGCTGCTCAGGGTTGCTTTGGTGAAAGGCACTGAAGGTCACTGACATAGGAACATAAAGGAGAAGGGTCCCAGCTTCCTTGGAGGTGGCCCCAGCCTCCCTGAGCTGGATCCTGCTGACCCCAGGGAATGCCGCTGTTATCCTGAGGAGCCGGCTGAAGGTCAGGGTGGTGAAAGAGCTCAGAGACAAGAAGATAGCCATCCATAATGGTCTCAGTGAGAACGGCCTGGACACAGAGGGCGGAAAGCAGGCCATGCAGTACCAGGTCTGTGGAGAAGTCCCCAGCTAACTAACCTCACCTCCCAAGGAGGGGATCAGGGTGGGATGAACTCGGGGCTGGAATCCCTGACACCAGGATAAGAAACTTCTGGTAAGCCTTAACTGCTTATGGTAGAGCCATGACCCCTGAGTGCAGTGCCATGGCCTTGCCATCTCTTCCAGGTCTTGAATGAAGTGGTGATAGACAGAGGCCCCTCCTCATACCTGTCGAATGTAGATGTCTACCTGGATGGACACCTTATCACCACTGTGCAGGGCGATGGTAAGGCCCATGTTGCACCTGGGGACCTGAGAAACCCACATGGGCCCAAGAGTGATGCCTACACCCTGTCCCTGCCAGGAGTGATCGTGTCCACCCCGACGGGCAGCACAGCATATGCAGCTGCAGCCGGGGCTTCCATGGTCCACCCCAACGTGCCGGCCATCATGGTTACACCCATCTGCCCCCACTCGCTGTCATTCCGGCCCATCGTGGTCCCCGCAGGGGTCGAGCTGAAGGTCAGAGCAGTCTCCCTGTATCTCCTCTGGTCTGTGAGTCTTTTGACCCTGAGCCAGCAGAAAGCAGTTGCACCTGCCACCTCCTAAAGGCCCACTTCCCAGCACCCTCACATGTCAGCCCTACCTGTTCATGGTCTCTGGTGGCACAGAGAGCTGGCCAGCCCTCCATGCAGGGCCCTCAGTTGCAAGAAGTATAGATGGTCCCCATTGGGAGGGGATGGCATAAGTGTCTCCATGTGATGAAAGACCCCTGATTAGTGTCCTCCACAAAGCCTCTGACCTGGTCTCTGGCTGATCTCTGAGTACCCAGTCTCAGCCTCATTTTTCTCTAACCTTCATCACAGGCCACTCAAGCTAGTTTGTTACTAATATGAGTTCTAATGGCTATATTTATAGGAGGTAGCAACTATTCTTAGAGCACCAAAATGTGGCTAAAGTTGTACCCTGTAGGAACTCAGGAGGACCCAGAGTGAGCTGGAAACACACCCTTCATGCCTAGAGCCCACTTTTGTTCCTGTTTCACCCCTTTAGATTATGCTGTCACCAGAAGCCAGGAACACTGCATGGGTGTCTTTTGATGGACGGAAGAGGCAGGAAATACGCCATGGAGACAGGTGTGGGCTGCAGTGCTGGAACATGGGCTGACCTTGTCTTGTATCATGTGGTATTAATCACTAGTGGGTGGCCTATTACAAAGCATGGTCATGTATAGATGCAGTAGGCTTGTAGCAAGGCCCTGTTCCTTGGTTCTTGTTATACACCCAGAGACAGGACTGGTCTCAGCCTAGATCTAGGGTGAGTCACCTCTGCAAGGCTGTGGTGCTGCCTATGGCTTGCCGTACCTGAGATGAAAGGTCCACGCCAGCCCTCAGTCCACTGCACAGCCTCAGAAACAGCAGGCGCCCTGACTCAGCCCACCCCTTCACCTTCCTGGGTGTGCGTGTGCTGCCCAACAGTTACATGGGGCCTATCACAGCATCTAGGGTGGGCCAGCAGAGCTGCTTATGTATTTGTCTGGTCATTCACCAATCCCCACGCTGCCTCACTGCAGGAGCAGTTTCCCAGACCCCTGGGAATCAGACCGAGAGTCAGGTTATCAGTACAGTGACAACAGGAGCAGAGCCTGTGTCTGTGTACCCCTCAGGATCCAAAGTGGCTGCTGGCATTAGGACACAGTGAGGCCCTGGGAGAGGGCTTTGGCCTAGGGAGAACAGTTTTTTACTTGAAAAAGTACCTGGCTTACCCAAACATATTTCTCTTTCCCTTCACAGCATCAGCATTACCACCTCCTGCTACCCGCTGCCCTCTATCTGTGTGTCTGACCCTGTGAGTGACTGGTTTGAGAGCCTTGCCCAGTGTCTGCACTGGAATGTTCGAAAGAAGCAAGCTCACTTCCCAGAGGAGGAGGATGAGGACCAGGATGAGGAGGACAGCTAGGCCTCACTTCCCAGCCTCCAACCTGAGCCCTCAAGCCCTTGGGGGCCTTCCTTCTCTTGCTCTCCTGCTGGCCTTCTGGCTGACCTGGCCTTGACAAACCACATGGCTGTCCAGGCATCTGTGTCCTGCCTGCCTTGCTGGGAGAGCTCGGGTCTGCCTTTTGAAGAACAGATCAGCTTTTTAATGTTTTTAAACCTCTTTTTCATTTCTAAAGAAGCAAAATGAGAACTGGGCTGGGTGTCCTACATCTCTCCCATGGGCCCCCTGAGATCCCAGGTCAGGAATTCCCATAAATCAGTCTGTTGAAATTCCGAGGGGGTCAGAATGAATTGATCTTCCCTTTGATACTGAAATAAATGTCTCAGCCAGAACTCCTCCGTTAGCTGCAGTGCTTCTCCCCAGGTCCTGTACCTCCCCCTGCAACTCTCGGGGTCACCTGGCAGCCTTGCTAGGGGTTGGCAAGGCGTGTGATGACTAGGTGTCTCTGAGTCTGGCCCAAGGCCTCTGACTCCTTCCAGAGCAGTCAGAGGCAACACCTTGCACAGCCATCCAGCAGCGTCACATTCCTCATGTCGCAGGGCAGCAGCTCCTGAGACATTTTAAGTCCTGTGTACACCTTTTAGAGGTTATTTTAAACTTTCTGAAGTGATTATGTACATATTCTCTTGTACACGCTTTGTGAAGATTTAGAGGGACTGCCTGTTGTCCAGGTTTACATTGCATCCAGGACAGGGCTCTGCGTTTCCACTCTTCCCTTACACAGTGGCCACAAGGGTTTTGAGACCAACTCACTATTGACATCAGGCTTGTGGGCCTGCCCTCCTCCTTCCACAAGAAGTTTTAGGTTTGCATCTGAGCAGCAGCCATTTGGAGCCCTGTGTGCAGCGCGTGTCTGTAACACAAGTAACGCACATGGATGCCACTCAGGCCCTGGAGCCTTTGTGGAGTCAGTGGTCAGCCAAGGTGCCTCAGTTAGGAATCTGCTTTCAGTTTTGTCTTCACCTTTGATGGCAGCAGTAGGAAGGGAGGACTGCCTATTCTGGCTTCCAGGGTAAAGTCAGGTTTCTGTCTCATGCTGCTGAAAAGGGTTTACCAGCTTCTATAGAGCTGACCACACTGAGCTTTCTTCTACCCGTTAAAGTCAGGACCTACAGGGCCCTTGTTGACACAACTCAGCAATGGAGCCCTAAATTGTCTGGCTTCAGTGCTGTTAGGTTATGGTAGCTTGTCCCCAAGATCTGTGCTGTTCATCTGTGATTGTGAGCACAGTAGGCCTCTGCTGTGATCCAGAGGAGAGCAGGGTCTGGAGTGTGGGTCATGCATCTAAAAAGCAAGTGTTGACAAGCCTAGAAACAGCTGCTACCAGACTGATCTAGAACACATGGAGTTTTCACGTAAATTCTTAATGTTTCATATTAATATCTTAAAATTTGTTAATTGTTAATGAAGGCCTTATTACTATTTTCAGATTCTTTCAATAAATAAACTTGTTTAAAAAAAATAGGTTAAGTAGCAGCTTTCTCTGTCTCTTTGTAACCAATTCCAAGTCTCAAGGGCATCCAGCATAGTCTCCAGAGGCCACCCTATCCACAAGAGAAACCCTTGCCCTCACTGATAGCACCATGGCTCTGAGTTGGCCAGGTGCCCACCCTAAAGCAATATAGCATGGTCTCTTAGGGGGAGGGGCACAGCCACCTCTGCAGAGAGAAGGTCACATGTAGTGCCCAAAGCTGGGATAGAAAAGTAACTACCAAGGCCAAAGACCATGGCCATGCAGCGTCTCAGGTGTAGTGTCCTCAAGTCAGGCTGCACTGTCATCAGGAAGAGCACTGAGACCAAAGTGGAAGTGAGTCTCAGAGTCCCAGTGCTGCAAGGGGGTGAGGGAAGCCACCTGACCCTCACCCACCATCCATCCAAATACCTAGTCTAGGTCGGGGTAGCTTTAAGCCAGGCAAACCTCTACCAGCCCCTAGCAGCCTGGATGTGGTGGGCACTGGCACTCCAGACTACTTACTGCCTGTGTGTCGAGAGCTTGTTGAGTACTAGAAAAATAATATGACCACTGGGGTGCCTGCTTCTATGCAGCCCTGACCCTGTCTAGGCCCCAGCATGGTTCTCAAGACAAACAGTCCTGTGCTGAGCAAAGGGCCAGCCAGTGGCCCTTATACACCCACCTTGTAGGCCAGCCCAGGCCCCAGGTGGTCATTACCTGCTCTGTTTAGACCCACTTTGCTTGTTAGGACAATGACAGTGTCAAGACTCTCAGGTTCACTTTTAGTTAGGTCTACATACCTTTTACCTCCCTACTGAACCGCCATGAGTACTGACCCTGAGGGCGCTAATCACAGATGTAGTCAGAAGAACTCAGGAACCCACTGACAGCAAGAATGACTGTTGTTTGCTGGAACATACCCAGTACCTGGGGCCTCACCTTGTGAAGTGAAGCGTCTCTCCGAGCAGGGTGCCAGTGTTCCTCAAACTGCTCATTGTATGTGACAGCCCCACATTACCCAGGACCCATAACTCAGTCTCCTTGTCCAGAGCCTGCATCCCTTCCATGGCCTAAAGGACACTTGGAGGCTGGGAGTCAGACCCAGCACTGCCCAAAGACTCTGAGCCAGAGATGTGGCTCATTAGGAGTGTTAGAAACCTGCTCCCAGGGCCATCCACACTCCTGGCAATGACTGTTGACCTTGGACCCTTGACCTTCTTTGTTTTGAGAAGCAAAGGTATGAGAGAGGAGAGAATTAAGAGAGGGATCACATCAGCCCTTTAGACATAACTGGAGGCCTAGGCATGGTGTCCAAGCAGCACCCAGTGTTTAACCCCATGCATAACTTTAATCCCAGCACTTGGGAGGCACAGACATGCAGATCTCTGTGAGTTCGAGGTCAGTCTGCCTGGTCTACAGAGTGAGTTCCAGGACAGCCACATCTACACATCCTGTCTTGAAAAAACAAAACCCAGCTGATGGTGGTGGCACACGCCTTTGATCCCAGCACTGGGCAGGCAGAGGCAGATGGATTTCTGTGAGTTCGAGGCCAGCCTGGTCTACAGAGAGAGTTCCAGGGAAGCCAGGACTGTTACACAGAGAAAACCTGTCTCAAAAAAACAAAAAAACAAACAAAAAAATTCAATTAATTAATTTTTAAAGAAAAAACAAAACCCAAAACAAAAAAAGTAATATGTAATCTAAGTGTTAATATTAGTAATTAAGACTGGAATAATGGCCTGGATGTGGTGGCACACACCTGTAATCATAGAACTTGGAAGGTTGGAGACAGGAGGATCGTGAGTTCAAAGTCATCTTCAGCTATATAGCAAGTTCAAGACAAGTTCTGGGCTATATAAGAACCACTTTCCAAAACAACTAAAAAAGAAACTCATGGTTGCCAATGGGAGACATCTAACAGATTAAATCTTTATTAGCTGGAAAAGCCAACAAAATTGACACAACTTTTGGATTTACTGCTTCTCAAATTCTGATGTTGTAGAAGGACACAACTATGTCTGTCTGATTTTCTGACATAACTTGATCATAATAAAAGGGTGGTGAGGAACACTGGGTGTTGGCCTATGCTCAGTACTGAGCCCAAATGAGGACAGACCCAAGTGGGTCCTATCACCCACCCTCCTGTTCAGGTCAGAAGTCTTACCCCTTGGGAACTGCCTGCTTCCTAATGCTTTGAAGGTCAGCAGCCTGGCCTCCTAGAACATTACCTGAGGCACAGCCTCATTCCTTCCCTACTGTCTGCCTCCAAGAGAAATCCTGTCACCTCTGTGTAGAGGGAAAGCAGCAAGATACCAGAGGTCAACCCAAAATAATAGATAATAACCGGTGATTGGGGGAAAAACAATTAAGTCAATACCCGAGCTAGCTTGGAGAATAGTGTTTACCTAACATTCAAGAAGACCTGGGTTCTATCCCCAGAACTGTGTAAACCAGGAATGGTGCCCCAAACATGTAATCCTAGCATTGAAGAGGTTTGGGGAGGAAAATCAGTAATTCAGGGTCATCCTTAGCTACATAAGAAGATTGAGAGCTGGCTGGTGACAGTGCACACCTTTAGTCTCAGCACCCCAGAGGCAGAAGCAGGTGGATCTCAGTGAGTTCAAGGCCACCCTGGTCTACAAAGTGAGTTCCAGGACAGCCAGGACTGTTACACAGAGAAACCCTGTCTTGAAAAAAAGAAGAAGAAGAAGAAGGAGAAGGAGAAGGAGAAGGAGAAGGAGAAGAAGAAGAAGAAGGAGAAGAAGAAGAAGGAAGAAGATTGAGGCTAGCCTGTGCTACATGAGATCTCTCTTAAAACAGGTATACATATAAATAAGCACTCTACCATGAGCTACATTCCCAGTCTTGTTTCTACTTTTTGAAACAGGGTGTCACTAAGTTTCCCAGATAGGCCTTGAATTCACTGTGTGGTTCAGGCAAGCCTTAAACTTGTGATCCTCTTGCCTCAGCCACCCAAGTAGCTGGGAATACAGTCCTGGGTCACCAAGCCCAGCTTTAAAAAAAAAAATAGCTAAAGAAATGAAAACATTAAGATCTCCATAGTCAAATTATCTAAGAGGTTTAAAACAGACTTTTATTTTCTTTGTAAGAATCTGTATCTGACGGATGTAGGCCTTGGCAGATTTCAAGATCTCTGACGTCTTCTGCAAACTAAGTTTGGGCGACATAGAGTTGCCCTCCAAATGTTCAGGGGTTTCTGTAGCAGTAAAGAATCATTTCACTTCAATTTTTTTAAGATACAATTTTATTATTTTTGACTATGTGTACATGTTTCTTCAGGTCCCTGAGCCATCTCTTCAGCCCCTATTTATTTATTTATTACTTTGTGTGTGTGTGTGTGTGTGTGTGTGTGTGTGTTGGTGTGTGTGTAAATTAGGGGTCAATTTTTTCTTCCTGTCTTGTCAGTTCCAGGGATCAAACTCAGGTTGTCAGGCTTGGCAGTGTCTACCCACCGAGCCAGCTCACCAGCTATGACTCTACCACATTTTTGTTTAGGCTTTTTATTACAGTGAGACATATCTGTTGCTGGCAGCACCAATCTACTTCAGAAAAGATGATGGGCATTGAAGAAACTCCATGTAGGCAAAGAAACTGCCCTTGCCTTAATTGCTGACAGTTACTGTCCAAACTGGACCAGTAGGAGGCAAAAAGGGTGACTACAGAGCTTTGCCAAGACAAGGTAGGACAGTCCTTCAGAATTCCTGCTTCACAGGAAAGTCTGTCAGATATTCTCGGCCTGTAGGCCAAAGCTGGATGCCCCAGTGTTACAGAGGAACTTTGGGTGACTTTCCAGACAGCCTGATGTCCCTGTCATTAGATAACATTTCGTCTTTCTTGAGTCTTTAATGGAGTTGAAGACTAGTTTTCCTTAGTTATAATAAAAAGTAAATTAGGGACAAAACTTTAGACTCACCAAGATAGGATAATTGAGTGTTTTCTCTAATTTTGTCAAATACAAATAGACTGGAGATTGTAACTGTAATTCTTAATAACTTTCTCTTGTATATAATCTTACTATGATAATGTTAAAACCTTCCTCTTTAATTAGACAAAAAGGGGGAAATGCTGTGGAATAATCCTTCTTTATACTATGAATATGTATTACTCTCATTGGTTAATTAAAAAAGCTTACAGGCTAGTAGCTGGTCAGGAATTCAGGTGGGAAAGCCAAACTGAGGATGATGAGATGAGGAAGGGCAGAGTCAAGGGAGATGCCAGCCATCTGCTGAACAAAAAGGATGTATAAAAAAAAAATGAGGTAACAAGCCATGAGCCATGTGACAAAGTATAGATAGATACATGGGTTAATTTATATGTAAGAGTTAGCTAGTAACAAGCCTGAGCTATCAGCCTAGCATTTGTAATTAATACAAGCCTCTGTGTTTATTTGAGACGGGCTGTGGGACAGGAAAACTTCTGCCTACTTATGGCACCAAATGTGGAGCAGGAATTTCCACATAAGACCTGAGAAAGCTTAAAAAAAGGTTCTAAATGCACAGAAACGGAGCCACACTAGGCTTCCTTGTCTCATGCCAGCCACATCTCCAGACAACTGCCTGCGAGATGGAGCTGGCCGCCAATGGCCATGAGCCAAGTGCTGGGCAACATATGTAGATGGGAGTTTTCCTGCCCCACAGCCACAGTCAAACACACAGAGGCTTATGTTAATTACAGAGCCTCAGTTGATGGCTCAGGTTTGTGATGGATTAGGGCTTCATTTTCATTTTGATAGGTGATGCTATCCATGTGCTAAGATCACAGAGTCCATTGTGCTAAGGTCTGGCTCCTATTAAGGCCCTGCTTACAAGTGCTGAGATTAAAGGTGTGTATCACCATGCCTAGCCCTTAGCCTTCTTGTAGAGATCAGATTATACCTGTTGCTCCGTGTCTTAATTCTATAGCTGTGAAGAAACTCCATGACCAAGGATCATTATCAAAGGAAGCATTTAATTAGGGGCTTACTTATGCCAATTTGTACTATACCATTTAAATGAAGCAGTGTTCTCATCACTGAAGATTACAAAATCAAAATATCAACTCTGAAAAATGCTGAAGATACTCATGTCCTGCAGTATCAAATATTCAGCCAAGACTTAATTATTTCTGTGAAAATAAAGAAGCACGCCTTCTTATTCATAAGCCAGTTTGCTTTCATCTTTAGAAAGTGGTAAAATTGCATGCTTACCAAACGAGAACTGGTTTTTGTTCGTTTGTTGAGACAGTTCTCCCTACATAGCCCTGGAACTCACTAAATAGAGCAGTCTGGCCTCTGCCTGCCAGCAAAGAATTGTAATTTAAGGTTGATTATCAGTAAATGTTTGATTTGTATATGGAAAGGGTTTTCCAGTGGAAAAGCTTTAAGAAGCTCCATTTTAACTGATTCTGGGTGATATTTGAAGGAGAAACCTTACTGACTTTCAAAAAACCAAGAAAAAAGCAAATAAAGGAAGGTTTGATGAGAAGTAGCGCTTTACAGGCCGATCTCCAGCTGAGGAAAGAGGCAGCCTCAAACCTTCCCACGAAAGAACCTTCAGTGATAAAACGGCCTGCAGGAGGAACCTTCCCCGCCACAGCTCGTGACTCGGCGTCATCCGAGACCCAGAGAGTTCGGTGCAGGGGTTGTTCCGGGTGTTCGCCTGTAAGCGCTTTGGTCTTCGCTAAATTTGACTTTCCAGTCAGACTTTAGGCTCCTTCATTTCAAAATCCAGGTTTGACTTACAGTTTGCAGCCTGAGCGAACCGACCCCTCCCCTCCTGGTCTCGGTGGAACGTTCTGGGATGTACCAAAAGGTGACAAGGGGGAGACGTCGTTCGTTCAGCCTTACGGGCCTGGAGTGGTGCTGTAATTTAAGACTCGGCCCTCCTCTCCCCGCCCCACCCCGCACACACGCGCGCACGCGCCTGCGCCCGGTGGTTTGCAGCCAGACATCACCGCGGGTGCCGGCTCCGGTTTGGAAGGTGCCAATGTGTGCCTGCAGGGGGCGCTGCCTAGCGGCTCGTCCTCACTAACGCGCAGGAGTCCTGAGGCACCCGCTTCCGTGGTGGCGAGTCGTCCGCCGCAGCTTCCTGCGCGTCACGTCCGGTTCCCTCCCACGCCCGTGTGCCCTGCCAGCGGGCCGCCAGGGGGTGTGTAGCCCGGGCCCTCGGCTCGGAGGCGACTCTCGTCAGTGTGAGGCCGCTCGGCCCCGAGTCGGCGGCGTCGGGAACCTGGCAGTGTCGTCCATGGGCACGGGCGGAAGGCACTGAGTAAACTCCGGTGGCATCCCTCAGAACTGAGTCACCAGGTCAAGTCGGAGGCCGTTGGCACCCGGCGCCCAGGTGGCGGCGGACTCGCAGGGCTGGACGCACAGGTAGGGTGGAGACTGGGGTGGGCGCCGGCGGCATCGCGGGCGGGCTGTGACCGCGTTAGGCGTCAGGGAGGAGGCGCCGCCCGGATGGCAAGGGCAGGCACCCTGTCATCTGTCGGCGTCTACTATATGTGTTTATATGTGTTAATTTATATGCTGTGGAAGGGGCCAGGTCCCAAGCTGCAACTTCATCTTTGCGAGCTGGCGGTTTTTTTCTCAACTGGTACTTTCTCGGCATAAAACAGACAGTTTGGCTGTAACGTTGATGGTTTGAATCCTTGAAGCGTGCAAAAGAATAAAACAAAAAGCAAAACACTACCGTTTAGAGGTGGGTTCCTTGTTCACCGTTTTTGTTGTTGTTGTTTACCTCCCCCCCCCATGAATGTAATCTACTAAAAATAAACCTGAAAACATTTTGTTGTTGTTTCTTTTGAGACAAGGTCTTTCTTAAGGGGTAGCCCAGGCTGAACTTGAACTTGTGACCCTTCTGCCTCAGCCTTTCAGTACTGGAATTACAGGACTGTACTATCACTATCTATGGGTACAAAGCACATTTGAAAGGAGAATGAAACAGTTTTAAATTTAAAGGGGGGGGGCATTAAGTGAGGAGATAGGAAAGCTTTTAAAGTGACTTTTTTCCGGTGTAAACAAATGAGAACAACATAAAGGTCCTGTCTGCCACATGGAGGTGTTGTGGCTGGTAATGTGGATGCCCTCAATTATTTGTGCCTTTAATCTGAGCATACCACACAAATGGTCCGGAAAACATCCATTCCTCAAAAGTGATAAACACTTCCTTAGAGCCTCAAAAGTTGCAGTGTGTTGCTGTAGTCAGGAGTGACTGTCCCTCACTCAGTACAAATTTTTCACTACTGAGTAGTCTGAGGTTTCCAGTGTCAGTGTTAGCAGCAAGATGGGGTGGACAGAATGTTAGTCTATGCAGGCCCTTTTCTTGGTGGTTTCCCTGAGATAAACTCTCAGACATACATGATACAGATTTTATATATTTTCTCTAAATCACCACTGACCAATCCAGATGTCCTGGCCAGGTATTTGAGAACATCCTCAGTCCTCCATTTCAAAACAGACATTCCATTCCATCTATCCCTATTCTCTTCTTCCTTGCCCCTCCAGTTGGTGCTGGGCTTTGAGCATGCTAGGCTAGCCTTCTACCAGTGAGCTACATCCTCCACTAAGGACAGGCTTTTTTTGTTTTGTTTTGTTTTTCGAGACAGGGTTTTTCTGTGTAGTTTTGCACCTTTCCTGGAACTCACTTTGTAGACCAGGTTGGCCTCGAACTCACAGAGATCCGCCTGCCTCTGCCTCCCAAGCGCTGGGATTAAAGGTTTGTGCCACCACTGCCCGGCCCAGGCTTTTTTTTTTTTTTTTTTTTTTAAAAATTTGTATGTGAGTACACACATGCCATGGCATATATGTGGAGGTGGATTGGCAGAAAGTCCCTTTCCCCCCTGAGCTATCACTTTAGCCCAAGAACAGACATTCTTAACCTGGGATCCATGGAACTAGAATATGGAAAAATTAAATGTTGAATGGGGTGAAGAATGGTATCCTGAGCCAGGCATGGTAGTGTATGTCTATGATTCTAGCATTCTGGAGGCTGATACAGGAGAGCTGACACATTCAGGGCCAGCCTGGGCTACCACTCAAGATCTTGTCTCAAAAAAAAATTGCCTGCTAATCTCAGGCAATGACTGTTGGTCCTTGTAGCTTTGACTTCATGTCTTTGCTGCTGGTCTAGAGCACTGTGTGGCTTGTTTTCCTCTCAGCTCTGTGTACACATTTTTGACAGCCTGTAGTAGAAGCTCATGAGCCAGGTCCTGCCAGCAAGGTGGTCTTTTTGTTTGTTTTGGTTTTTTGAGACAGGATTTCTCAGTGTAGCTCTGGCTGTCCTGGAGCTCTGTAGACTAGACTGGCCTCAAACTCATAGATCTGCCTGCTTCTGCAGTGCTGGGATGAAAAGGTGTCCACCACCACTGCTTGATCAGCAAGAGAGTCTTAATAAACCAGTGGAAGGGTAGTTACAGCTTAGTTTTTATCTGTTCTCCTGGGACTGTACTATATAATCTGAGAGGGACATGGTGACTCAGACCTTTACAGTCAGTGATAGGTTAGTGTGGCTCTTGTTCTACACACCACAAGATCAAGCTGACCAGCTCTAACTGGCTCCCAGGCCCATGTAGGTCAGATCACCTGCCAGTTCTTAACTGCAAGCAGCTTGTTGCCAGATCTCTGCTGACTTTCGGGTTTTTGCAGGCCAAGACTTTATCTCTGTAATGGATGTGAATTGTGGGCTGGGAAGACAGAACTGGATCAGGACTAGGTGAGTCAGACTCTGTCAGGACTAGAGCTGTGTAGCCCTTGGTTCATCTATAGAGCCAAACTTGGCCCCCAAAGGTCTTTTCTGCTTCATCAGGAGCTTGTCCATGTGTTATTATAGTAGCCAACAAATAATCTTTAATTTTTTTTAAAAAAAATTATTATTTTATGTGTATGAATGTTTGTTTCCTGTGGTTGTCTCTGAACCTTGTGTGTGCCTATTGCCCTCTGAGACAAGAAGAGGGCATAAGCATCGGATCCCCCGAAACTGGAGTTACAGATGGGTATATGCTACAGTGTGTGTGCTGGGAACCAAACCTGGGTCCTCTAGAAGATCGGCCAGTGCTCTTAACCACTGAGCCATCTCTGCAGCTCCAAACAATCCTCTAATTCTACCATCCTTACAGTGATTAGGGAGCCCATAGCTATCTTAATCCTAGTGACTGCATGCTACTTGCTCTGTTCTGTTCCCTCTGGATTGGTAACTGTCTTTTGTGCTTTTGCAGGGTAAAAGGGAGAATAGTTTGTTGAGCACTGCCTGGGAGAAGTGAACTGGGCAGTCACTAGAGTGCTCCTGCATCTGATAACTGTCTTCACTACTGAATCTGGCTTCCATTGTCTATAGTATTTGCTTACTGCTCAATTTGGGATTCCTGACCTTTGACTCTGCAAGATAAACAGGGCTGTACTCCATGCTCAGTGTTGTTCAGAGTTCTTTCCGTCTTCAGCCTGATGTGAATAACTGCTCAGAAGTCTCTTCTCTTAATATGATCATGTGTATATGTGTATCTGTGCACTACTTTAGTGCCTGGTACCCACAGAGGCCAGAAGAGTACAGAAGAGTACTGTAACTGGCGTTACAGGTAGCTGTGAGCTGCTGTGTGGTTGCTAGGAATTGAATCTGAGTTTTCTGGAAGAACAGCCAGTTCTTACCTGCTGAGCCATCTCTTTGGCCCTGATAATTTCTTTTTTTTCTTTCTTTTTTTTAATGGTATTGTGATTTGAACCTAGGGTCTCAAATATGCTAAATAAGTACTCTATCACTAAACTATACCCTTAACCTTCTCCCCCACCCTCCAGAAGCTGAGGACTGAACCCAGGGCCTTCAAGCGCTCTACCACTGAGCTAAATCCCCAACCCACCCACCCACCCTTTTTTTTTTTTTTGCTTTTTATTTTGAGACAAAGTCTCACTCAGTTGCCTATGCTAGTCTTGAACTTGCTTTGTAGCCCAGGCAGACCATGAATGTGTGATTCTCCTGGTAGCTAGGATTATAGGCCCTTGACCAAGCCCAGCCCTTCTGGAACTTGTATTCTTATTGCTTCCCCCCAGATTCTGGTAATGTCTCCTTAGTCTTTTAATCTGCTACCTCTGTGCTGCATTCTAGGTGGTGAACATAGCTCCCCCCCTTCAGTAGAATAACTTTTTCTTTTTATGGGTATGCTTATTTTTAAAATTAATCATTCATTCATTCATTCATTCATTTATTTATTTATTTATTTATTTATTTGAGACAGGGTTTGACTACATAGCCCTACTAGGTTGGAACTCATTATGTGGAACAAGCTAGCCTTGACCTCACAGAGCTCTATCTCCCTCTACCTCCAAAGTGGTGGGATTAAAGGTGTGTAGTAGTCAATTTTTTTCTGTCCTGCCTGCCAGCTCTCCAATAATGACATGGAGACTTATTATTAATTATGAAAGCTCGGCCCATAGTTTAGACTTGTTTCTAACTAGCTCTTATAACTTAAATTAACCCATTTCCATTAGTTTACATGCTGCCTTGTGGCTCATGGCTTGTTACCTCTGCTCCTGCACATCCTGCTTCCTCTGCATCTGGCTGGTGACTCCACCTTCTTCCCAGTGTTCTCTCTGCCCCGAAATTTCTGCCTAGCTATTGGCTGTTTAGCTTTTTATTAAAAAAAAAAAAAAATCCCAGTGACATATCTTCACAGAGTGTAAAGGAATATTTCACAACAGTGTAAACACCATGGCTAGAAAGTTTTTCTTTATTTTATTTTCACTATTTTTAAGTTATGTGTAGGTATGTGTCTTAGTTATTTTTCTTTTTTCTTTTTTTTTTTTTTTTTTGTTTTGTTTTTTGAGACAGTGTTTCTCTGTGTAGCTTTGCGCCTCTCCTGGAACTCACTTGGTAGCCCAGGCTGGCCTCGAACTCACAGAGATCTGCCTGGCTCTGCCTCCCAAGTGCTGGGATTAAAGGCGTGTGCCACCACCGCCCGGCTCTTAGTTACTTTTCTATTGCTGTAATGATACACATGACCAAGGCAACTTGTAAAAATAAAAACATTTTATTGTCTTGCTTATAATTTCAGAGGATGAGTTCATGACTATCATGGAGAGCATGGCAGCAGGCAGACAGGCATGGTGCTGGAGCAGTCACTAAGAGCTTACATGCTGAGATAACATCGAGGCAGAGAGAGTGAGTGTGTGCATACACTAACTGGAATGGTATGGGCTTTTGAAACCTCAAACCCACCCCCAGTGACACACTTCCTCCTGTAAGGCCACACCTCCTAATCCTTACCAAACAGTTCCACCAACTGAGGACCAAACATTCAAATATATGAGCTTGTAGGGGCTGTTCTCATTCAAACCACCACATTCCACTCCCTGGCCCCAAGAAGTTTGTAGCCATATCATAATGCAAAATGCATTCAGACCAACTTTAAAAGTCTCCATAGTCTTTTAATCAAAAGTCCAAAAATTTTGAAGTTCAAAATATTGACTGGTGTATGCCTTTAATCCCAACATTTGGAAGGCAAAGGCAGATAGATCTCTGTGAGTTCAAGGCCAGCCTGGTCTACAGAGAGAGAGTTCCAGGACAGCCAGAGCTGTTACACAGAGAAACCCTGTCTCAAAAAAAGCCAAGAATCTCTTTTGAGTAAAGCAGTCTCAATCAATCAATCTCTCTCTCTCTCTCTCTCTCTCTCTCTCTCTCTCTCTCTCTCTGTTTTTTTGTTTTTTTGAGACAGGGTTTCTTTCTGGAACTTGCTTTGTAGATCAAGCTGGCCTTGAACTCACAAAATCCACCTTCAACACAGTCTCTTAAGTGTAATCCCCTGTAAGGTGAAAAATCAAATCACATGCTTCCAACATACAACGGCACAGAACATACATTTCCATTCCAAAAGGGAGGAAGGGGGGACAGTGAGGAAATACTGAACCAGAACAAAAGCAAGCACGGCAACTCCAAATCCTGTTGGTCATGTCTGCCGTCAAAAGGCTTAGAGGACCCTCCGGCTCTCCACTCCTTCCTAGCTTGGTTGACTCCAACAGTGTTTGTATGCATGTGGGTGTGTGCGTGTGAGGACAGGTGCCCTCTGAGGCTAGACTTGAGATACCTGGGAGCTGGAGTTAGAGGTGATGGTAGCTGTTCATTGTGGGTGCTGGGAACTGAAGGCTGCTGAAAAGCAGCAAGCATTCTTAACGTCTGAGCCGTTTCTCTAGCCCAACTTTATGTGTATGAGTGTTTTGCCTGCATACATATGTGTGTGAACCACATGTGTGCATGGTGCCCATGGAGTTCAGAGAAGGATCCCTGGAACTGAAGTTAGGGATGATTGTGAGTCACCGTGTGAGTGCTCAGTCTGGGTCCTCTGCAAGAACAGGTACTTTTCAACCACTAACCCATCTCTTCAGCCCCTGGCCTTGATTTCTTGATCATGCTTCGGCCTACTAGTATTGCATGTTTATGACACCATGCCCCCTCTAGCCCTTTTGTTACTCATTTTTAAAGTTTATTTAATTTTTTTTTTTTTTTTTTTTTTTTTTGGTTTTTCGAGACAGGGTTTCTCTGTGTAGCTTTGTGCCTTTCCTGGAACTCACTTGGTAGCCCAGGCTGGCCTCGAACTCACAGAGATCCTCCTGGCTCTGCCTCCCGAGTGCTGGGATTAAAGGCGTGCGCCACCACCGCCCGGCACTTAGCCCTGTCTTGAAAAAAATTGATTATTATGTGTGTGTGTGCATGCCATCATGGCATGTATGGAGGTCTCAGGACAACTTACAGGAGTTGGTTCTCTCTGCCATGTGGATTCCTGAGATTGAACTCAGGTTATTATGCTTGGCAGCAAGCACCTTTACATGTTAAGCTGTCTTACCATCCCTCTAGATCTTGATCTTTTGGAGTAGGGTCTTGCTTGGTAACCTTAGCTGGCCTGGGATCCTCCTGCTCAGCCTCCTTGAGACTTGAGATTACAGATGTGCATCAACATACCTGACTCTTATAACTTTACTTGGGGTCCATTGTTTTGTTTTGTTGTCTTGGTTTGGTTTCTTGTTTTTTGTTTAACCCATCATTTGAAGGTGTTTCTGGTGTTGTTTAAACATTTTAGGCCTGCTTTAATCCTAGCACTTGGGAGGCAGAGACAGGTGGATCTCTGTTCAAGACTGGCATGGTCTCTATAGTGCGTTCCAGGCCAACCAGAGTTACATAGTGAGATCCTGTCTGAAGAAAAAAAAAAAAAATTAAAACTCACAATTCTGAGACACATTTCTATTTACAGAAGAGCTATATGGGTTTGCCAGTGCATCCTCAACTCAGTAGATTTCTGGATCAGCATATTATTGGTATAAATGTTTTAGAAGTTAGAAAAGTAGCTGCCTGGTGATTCTCATGGGTTTATGTTGGCCAAGGCCTGTGGGAGTTTCTGTGCCCTGTACCGGCCTTCCTCACAGTGCCTTGTCAGGTCATTACTGGGCAGAGTGGGGGGTTGGTCAAAATGCCAATTGTCACAAAAAGACTGTGTGCTAGGGTTAAGTGTCTACACTGGCATATGAGGGTTCCCTGGGCCCTGCTCTGCATGTGGTGGGCAGCAGCACAGATCTGCTGATGGAGCCTGGGTCCCCCTGCCTGCCTGCCTGTTCTGCTCTAGTGTGAAAGCCCAAATTCACCCCATCACCATCGAGCTGATGACCAGGTGAGGGATGATAGCACATCACACATAATGGGTGCCATAGGCATCTCTGAAGTTAGGGCTGAAAAGACCCTACAGTAATTCCAGGAACACCACTAACAGAATGTGGCTGGGCTAACGCACAGCCTTGTCCTGGTCATGAAGTTAGACCCTGTATCTTAATCATTTTTATTGCTGTGAAGAGACACCATGACCACACTCTTACAAAAGAAAGCATTTAGTTGAAGCTTGCTTACATTTACAACGTGTTACATTTACAAGGCCATTGCTGAACCCATACAGGCTTATCTGTTGACCATTTTAAAGGTAGAGCTGTTGGTGTTTTTGGAAAATTATCAGTTGTGCCCTGTTCTTGTATGACATGGATGGCTGGTGAGCACTCATTAGAATAATATCTTTTAATATTTCTCTCAGAAACATGTACTAAGTTCGGAGAGGTAGGACCACTGCAGGAGGAAGGGTAAGGTTTTAGCTCTTAGCTCTGACCTCTTGGCTTTCTTCTTTGCATTGGTTCTGTGTTTCTTTTTCTTTTTTTTTTTTTTTTTTTTTTGGTTTTTCAAGACAGGGTTTCTCTGTGTAGCTTTGCGCCTTTCCTGGAACTCACTTGGTAGCCCAGGCTGGCCTTGAACTCACAGAGATCCGCCTGCCTCTGCCTCCCGAGTGCTGGGATTAAAGGCGTGCGCCACCACCGCCCGGCTGGTTCTGTGTTTCTTATCTAATAAGAAGGTTGGTTACATCTACAACAAGGTTTAGTCCATTATCACTGGCAGGGAGCATGGCAACACACACAGACATAGTGCTGAGGAAGCAGCTGAGAGTTCTACATCCAGATCCACAGGCATCAAGAAGAGAAAATATAGCTGGGCACTTTAATCCCAGCACTCGAGAGGCAGAGGTACGTGGATCTCTATGAGTTCCAGGCCAGCCTGGGCTACAGAGTGAGTTCCAGGAAAGGTGCAAAGCTATACAAAGAAACCCTGTCTTGAAAAACCAAAAAAAAAAAAAAAAAAAAAAAGAGAGAGAGAGAGAGAAGAGAAAATGTGACACTGTGCGGCAATCTTGTGTCTTTTTGACACATCCAAGTGTACTTGGAATCTGTTGATGTAGGCAGATGTGGCAGAGGTCTTGTTCTGTGAGGAAAGGACAGTGCTTGCTTTCTTGGGTAGATATTAGGTGTATTCTGTTCTGTTTGATTTGTCGGCTCCCAATTGTGTGAGATACCCATTGTCCACGTCTCCATGGTACAGCTTGACTCTTACTTAAGTGTCTCTCAGTGAAATGCCTTGTTGATTATCTCCCTCTTTCCCTTCCTTCCTCCTTCCTTCCTTCCTTCTTTCCTTCCTTCCTTTCTTTTTTATTCTTTTGTGGAGAGGGGCAAAAGGAGGGGTGGGAGAGTTGAAACACATCACTACACTTCCCAAGTTGGCCTCAAACTTAGGATCCTCCTGCCATAGCCTCCCCAGTGCTGGGATTACAGACTTGCACCACCATCCCTACATACACTGACTCTTGAAAGGTCCTGTGTAAACAACTGATGTGAAATCTGTTTGCATTTGCACTGTCAGATAGTTCTCTGATCAGTGGAGTGAACAAAATCCATCCATGTCTCTGTGGGGGTGGCTTCTCTCAGTGGCTCCTTGCTTGGCTGCCCTTGAATCATCAAAGGGCATGAAACATGATCTGAAACTTGGACTTTTCTTTGAGGTTCTCTTACTTCACTGCTGGGGATATTGGGCCCCTTCTTTCTGTCTGCTGCTTATAGATCCTGGGTCTTCATTTGAATCCACAGTTGGTGGTAGGAATTTCTACTGCTTGGTACAGTCAGAAATGCTTACATTGGGGTAGGTTAGGCTTTATTCTGTGACCTTGACTGTGGCAGCATGCATACTGGGGTGCAGATGTTTCATGATACTAATGCCCAGCAGTGAAGAGGGAAACAGGAAGAACTGTGTTTGGCTGGAGGGTCTTAGACAAGCCCAGCAGAAATGTGAATGTAACATCTTATAATGGTGAGCATATGCACATGCCATGATGGGTGTCTCCACTCCTGAGGGCAAGCCAGCAGAAACACTTGGAGAGGATGAATGGATAACCCAGGTGTTGGTTCATACAGGATGCATGCACCATTATATAAATAGGGAGATGTTGCATGTTGATGATGTGAAGGAATGACTTGCTATGTGAATGAATCTGTTTAAAATTATTTTCTTGCTTACGTTATTGTTACAGGAAGTTAGTTCCTGGTTCCATGAATGTCCTAACCAGGCATGAGTGTGAAGGCTGGGATGTTGGGCTTTGTAAGGTCTCTTGATCCTTATATACTGCCTCCTAGAGCTCCTTGGTGTGCACACTGCCTCACCAGAGAACAAGGACCAGTTGCCTAGAATGTCGTGAATTCCTGATGAAAGCTAGTGAAATGATTGTCCTGGGAGAAAGAAATGGTTGAGCAAGGGTGAGTACATATTTGAACTCAAGCTTTGTTTTGTAATATTTGTAACCTGCTTGAATTATCTGCCGATGCTGAGAACACAGAACTTCACTCATCTCTGTGTTTGTAGACCGGATAGATGTTTGTTGAGTGTCATTTTACACATTTTTTAAAAATTAGATTTTACTTATTGTGTATATGTTGGCAGGTTGGTGGTGAAATGTGTGCAATGGTGTGGGAGCAGAGGCCCAAAGACAACTTGTAGGAGTCAAGTTCTCTGTTCCACTGTGGGGAATCCCGGGAATCCCAGGATTGGTGATACCCACTGAGCCATCTTGCTGACTCTGTTGAATGTCACTCTTGCTCTGCAGATGAGTATAGTGTTGGAAGCTCAGTGGTAGCTACAGAATATATATACTGTTTATATACTGTTTGTTGGGTTATGTAGGTGGAAGTTTCTCTCCCTCCTGCCAGTTCCCAAATACCCAGCAGCCGCTTCCCAAATAATTGACTCGGAGGCTTAATATTACTTTATAAATGCTCAGCTCAGGCTTATTACTAACTAGCTGTTACCCTTAAATTAACCCACAATTCTTATCCATGTTTAGCCACATGGCTTGGTACCTTTTCTCAGTACAACATTCTCACCTTGCTTCCTCTGCGTCTGTCTGGTGACTCCTGACTCCACCCTTCCTCTTCCCAGAATTCTTAGTTTTTTCACCCCACCTATACTTCCTGCAGGCTACTACTGGTCAATCAGCGTTTTATTAAACCATTTCAAGTGACAAATCTTTACAGAGTACAAGACAATTATTCCACAGCATTTCCCCCACTTTTGTTTAATTAAAAATGAAAGTTTTAACTTTAACATAGTAAGATATACAACAAAAACAATTATTAAGTAAGAATTACAGTAACACTATCTAATTCATTTGCATTTGGCAAAATTAGAGAAAATAATTTATCTTAGTGAGTCTAAAGTTTTGTATCTAATTTACTTTCTATTATAACTAAGTAAAACTGTAATTATAATTATTTAGTTTTCAACTCCATCAAAGACCCCAGGAGGGTGAAATGTTACCTAATGACAGGGACCTCGAGCTGCCTGGACAGTCACCCAAGGTTCCTCTGCAATATTGGGGCATCCATCTTTGACTTGCAATCCTAACATATCTGACAGACTTATCGGTGAAGCAGGAGTTTTGAAGGACTGTCCACCTTGTCTAGGCAAAGTTCTGCAGTCACTTTGTTTGTGTCCTGCTTGTCCAGTTTGTACAGCATACTGTCAGCAGTTGCAGCAAAGGTACTTTTTTTGCCCACGTGGCTAGCTTTTGCCATAAAGAAAACAAACTCCGTATGGAGTTTCTTTGATGCCCATCATCCTCTTTGAAGTAATTGGTGCTGCCAGGAGCAAACATGTCTCCTTGTCATGAAAAACCAAAGTTATTAAAACATTTTAAACACCATATTCTGTAAGTTTTTGAAATGTTTGAAGATTACCTATCTATCTGAAATATATCTCTGTATACCTAGAAAACCTAACTAACGTGACTATAAGTTTGACTATTAAGATGACTATAAGGTTGTATTTCTTAATTATATATTACATTTTTAAATGAGCTGCATAAACATAATACCCTAAACAAGAGTATAAATATACATACAGTATAATAAAATTAACTTTAAATTTGTATCAGTAAACCAAAACCCATACTAATGTAAAATATATAAGATTAACAGTTGTTTTTTAGATTAAAGTAGATTCAATAATCTACCCTTTTTTTCTATCGTTTCTATATCCCCTCTCTTCTTTTCAGAACAAGATCCCTGAATCTAATCTCCTTTGTTTACCTTTTTTCCTGACCATTATCCATAACAACTGTAACTAACCCCCCTAAACTATGACAAACATTTGTAATTTTTTGGGGGGAATGTGAGCGTGGGTCTCTAGATTACTTCCTGCTGACTGGGGGCACTGGTAGTCTTTGGGTGACCCTGAGAAAATTTAGGATTATCGTCAAGTCCTGACTGGAGAATTCTGAAGCCGTTCTGGATACAGAACTCAGAGGAAACTGCAGCAGAGGCACTCTGAAACACTGGATCATCTGGGCCATCTGTTCTCACTGGAGATTTTTCAGGGGGTTTTCCTCAGTCAAATCTGATTTTTTTTTTTTTTTTTTTTTTTTTTTTTTTTTTTTTGGTTTTTTGAGACAGGGTTTCTCTGTGTAGCTTTGGAGCCTGTCCTGGAACTCACTCTCTAGCCCAGGCTGGCCTCAAACTCACAGAGATCCGCCTGCCTTTGCCTCCCGAGTGCTGGGATTAAAGGCGTGCACCACCACTGCCCAGCCAAATCTGATTTTTCTTAACCCAGAATGAATCCACAGCTTCTCATTTCCTGTGGAGATAAAAGCAGAACCTCTTCTCCAAAGTAACATATCTTTTGACTTAAATTTTGAAGTCAAGGCATTTTCAAAATATATAGGTTGGATTAATCCAGCAACATTTTCTTTAAAGATTTATTCATTTTATGTATATGAGTGCTCTATCTGCATGTACATCTTTATTGCAGAAGAGGGCATCAGATCCCACTATAAATGGTTCTATGCCACCATGTAGTTGCTGGGAATTGAACTCAGGTCCTCTGGAAGAGCAGTCAGTGCTCTTAACTGCTGAGCCATCTCTCTAACCCCCAGCTACATTTATAATCAAATGCCTCTTAGCAGCTGTTCCTGCTTCCTCAGCAGTAAAACAATTCAAAGACAACACAATAACATACAGTATCCAGACTCTCTGTATATTTTCCATCTTTATGTGGCTTTTTAAAATATTACTTTACTCCCCCTTTAAGGTAATAACTATATATTTTGCTGGGCAGTGGTAGCACACACTTTTAATCCCAGCACTCAGGAGGCAGAGGCAGGCAGATCTCTGTGAGTTCGAGGCCAGCCTGGTCTACAGAATGAGTTTCCAGGACAACCAAGGCTACATAGAAAAACCCTGTCTCAAAACAAACAAACAAAAAAAACTATATATTTCTTTTTCATGACTGTCTATACCTTCTGTTTTCTCTCCCAAGCCTTTTTTAAACACCTTGTGAACTGTTTAGAGGTTGTATGTTTGTTTGTTTGTTTGTTTTTTGAATCTGTCTTTACTGCACATCTTTATCTTTTTCTGACCTCATGAGCAATTAATCTGCTAAGCAGCTAGCTAGAATTAAAATGGCTGGCTCCATCCCATTCCTTGGCTTCTTGAGAGTCTAGCTTCATGGCAGAGGGAGCGACGTGTGTCACCCCCAACTCTGGGGAAGTTTTAGTTCCATGCCACCATTGAGTAGTGTTCTGCTGGCTGCTCATAAACACCATATAAGTGTTTGGCAGCAAGGCCTCTTAAAAGAGCCATGTGGTTTTTGCCACTAATTCTGAATCAGGAAGCTGTCTCTAAGAAGCCGCACCTCTGCACGCCACCAGCAGGCAGAGCCTACCGGAGAAAAGACTGTTACCAAGAAGCTGGATTTGACTCTGTTTTTATGTGCTTAGAATACTTTTTTAAGATTTCTCAGGTTTTTTGTTTTTGTGTTTTTCAAGACAGGGTTTCTCTGTGTTGTTTTGGTGCCAGTCTTGGATCTTGCTCTGTAGACCAGGCTGGCCTCGAACTCAGAGAGATCCGCCTTGCTCTGCCTCCCGAGTGCTGGGATTAAAGGTGTGCACCATCACCACCCAGAGATTTCTCAGGTTTTATGTGGAAATTCTTGGCAAATGTTTGGGTGCCACATGTAGGCAGAAGTTTCTCTCCCTCCTGCCTGTTCCCAAATACCCGGCAGCCACTTCCCAAATAATTGACTCAGAGGCTTTATGTTACTTATAAATGCTCAGCTGGTAGATGAGGCTTATTACTAACTAGCTCTTACACTTAAATTAACCCATAAGGGGTAGGGTCCCCTGGAGATTGGAACTGTTGGGAGTCTTGATATTATGGATCTGACAGGGAAAGTGGAGCCCATCAACAGGATGGTAGATGAAGGCTGGAGCTGCAGGCTCCAGTATAAGAGGGTTTTGGGGGGGCTAGCATAGAACAGAATCTGGCTACCAAAAAGTCTGTTGGAGGGGTTCTCATACGTTATTTAGCTCCTGCAATAAGAAGCCTAGAAGGGTTGATTGAGGGGTCCTGGGTGTCCTGAGGTACAGACTTTGCTCCAACACCTTGGCAGTGACTTTTGTTTCTCAACTTTTTCTTCCAGATAGTAAAATGGCCACTCCACTTTCAGTCAGACTACTCTCCTGGGCAGGAAAGGGGTATGGTGGAGTATGAATTCTCTTTCCATCACAGCACAGGGCCTGGCCAGTCCTAGAACCTAGGAGGTTCAGCTACCAGCAAGGTGTCACTAGAGCCAAACTGTGACATTGCCAGTGATGAGGAAGAAGAAAACAGCATTGAATGGAGGTCTGGCATAACAGAACCCAGAGAGCTAGAGGAGCAGTCCTATCCCCATAATGGTTTGGGACACACTGCAAGGCTTCTCCTATGTACTGAGTGGTCATGACGGGAGAAAGAATGATACTAGCTAGGATCAGGTAGTGATGAGACTTGCCAGAGCCCTAGGTGGAGAAGGGTGACTACACAGGCTCTGATATTACACCAGGAACAAGACTCTCCCAGCTGAGTATGGCATTCTCCATACTACAGATAGCAAAGTACATAGGGTGAGGTCTTCACAGTCAGGCATTGTGTATATCCTTCGGTATACATACAGAATATTTGGCATGAGTCAGGACATGCAAACATAGAAGTATGAATTAGGGGTCCTGGTAAGGTAGAAACCATGATATCCAGAAGGGCATGAGGCTAGATGCACAATCCGGAGCTAATACCTGCAATGTGCCTCAAAAAGAGGGCTGGGATGGAGAGATGGCTTAGTGGTTAAGAACAGTCTTGCAAAAGTCCTGAGTTTGGTTCCCATCACCCATTCGGTGGCTCACAATCCTCTGTAACTCCGGTTCTAGGTGGTCATGCACCCTCTGTAACTCCGGTTCTAGGTGATCATGCACCCTCTTCTCCAGTTCTAGGTAGTCATGTACCCTCTTCTCCGGTTCTAGGTGATTATGCACCCTCTTCTGACCACTGCAGGCTCCAGTCATGCACATGGTGCACAAACATGCAGGCAAAGCACCCTTGAACATAAAAAGAAGAGCAGGGATAGGGAAGAGGTGCCTTTTTTTAATTTAAATTTTATATTTTATGAGTATGGGTATTTTTGTCTTCATGTATGTATGTGAACCATGTACATGCCTGGTGCCTGTGGAGGCCGTAAGAGGCCATTAGATCCCCTGGAACTGCAGTTACAGAGGGTTGTAAGCTGCCATGTGGGTGCTAGGAATTAGACTAGATTCTGTGGAAGAGCAGCCAGTGCTCCAAACCATAGAAGCAGAAACCAGGAAGCCTAAGTGACAGTCCATTAAAGCTTCTTTGGTGGTGGTGTTTTGGTTTTTGTTGTTCTTTCTTTTTATTGTTTGTTTGAGTACTGAGCCTCAAACCTCAGGCCTTATGCATGGTAGGCAAGTACTCTACCAAAGACCTACATCCCCAGGCTAGAGTGAAGTTTTGATGTCTTCTTTGTAAAGGAGGATCGCCATCTTGATCCTCATAAGATTGAGCAGGTCAAAGATGAGAGCCTGCTCAAAGCAAGAGCTAGGAGAATGCCAGCAGCATCCACAGGTGAACAGGACGGTTTGGCTCTGCCTAAGGCTTTAAGAGTGGTAGACATCTCATCGTAGACATTGTGGCACAGGTCTGATCACCCTCATTAGTGTAGTGTTTGTCTGGAAAGTAGCATGAAATTGGTCCTGGGCCCTTGGCAAACCAGGATTAAGCCAGAATAATAGGTAGAGGTGTGGTCTGACATGCTCATCCATCCACCAAGAAAAAAATTGGACCTAAGTAGCAATGATGTATGAATAATGAACCAGCAGAGACTGTAAAGGGTGTGAAAGAGGAATTGAAAGAACAAAATGAGAACAGGCCAATTTGAAATGGAAACAAATAGGACTTTCATGAATTAAAAACTCAATCCAGAGGCTGGAGAGATGGCTCAGAGGATAAGAGCACCAACTGCTCTTCCAGAGGTCCTGAGTTGAATTCCCAGCACCCACATGTTGGCTCACAACCACCTGTAATGGGATCTGGCACCCTCTTCTGTATACATAATAAATGAATAAATCTTAAAAATAAAAAAAAAAAAAAACCTCAATCCAGTTAGGGACAGATGGAAGCTCTGTGGAAGGTGTGGAGAAACAGCCAGGCATGAGAAGTTAAGGAGGAACAGTGAGCTCCTCCTATTCTTGGGTGTTTCCTGATCTCTGAGAGGGCTGACAAGATGCAAACAATGTCATTAGAGACCAGGAGGCAGAGGGGACGGCAGGTCCTGGCTGAGCTGAGTCATTCACGGAAGAACCAGCCTGGGAAGAGGAAGAGGGCAGCCTCGGGTTGGTTCCTCCTGAGCTAGGTGAGGTCTCCAGGGCCAGGCAGCTGTAATCCCTTCTATGTCAAGATAGAAAAAAAACCAGGAGAATCTTTGGAAGGCAAGATAGGAAAAGGCGACAGGAGGACCCTTGGAAGGTGGCGGAACAGGTAGCTGACATAGTGGCAAACAACAAAAAAGATGGCAAACGAGGTGGAAGTCAGGACCCAAGATTGTTCTCTGACCTCCACATAATGTCTTCACTTAAACACATTCAGATGCACACGTGCATCACAAGCATCATACACAGATTACAAAAGAATATAAGATGTTCAAAATTAGTAATATGGTTTCTTTTCTTAACATTTTAGCCTTTGCTTCCTCACTTTGCTGGAGACAGGCATGTTGGGGTCCACATTCATGCAGACGAGGACTGCTGCCACCTCCAGCTGTGTCCCTCTGCCTGGGCAGTCACTTTGATCCATGTGGTCCATCCTTGAGATTCACTTCTCACAAGTGCCCTCAGCATGTCATCAGCAAAATCCCAAGCATTGGAGGAGACAGTACCCGGCTGCGAAGAAGAGCTGAAAGGAAAAACACTTTTCCCTTGGGGCCCCCTTTTTGGTCACCGGAGTGAGAAGATTGTCTTTACCAAAGGTGATGGCAGTCCAGAGGAGAGCCTGCTCACCGTCACCATCACAGAGACTACTGTCATTGAGTCGGACTTGGGTGTGTGGAGTTCACGGGCTCTCATCTACCTCACGCTGTGGTTCTTCTTCAGCTTTTGTACCCTGTTTCTCAACAAGTACATCCTGTCCCTGTTAGAGGGAGAGCCCAGCATGTTAGGTAATGCTCTTTGCCCAGTGTGCACTCCTGTTGGCCCCAGTGCTGAGTGGCCAGAGGCCACCAGGAGGGAGGGGAAGGGCTAAAGGAACTTACCCAGATGTGTTTCTGGAATGAAGGGTGATATTCTGTGCTCATGTGTGGGAAAGGACTGTGTCAGCGTGGCCTCATGCCTCCCTCCACAGGTGCTGTGCAGATGCTGTCAACGACATTAATTGGATGTGTTAAAATATTTGTTCCTTGCTGTTTGTATCAACACAAAACCCGGCTCTCTTATCCACCCAATTTCATCATGACTATGCTCTTTGTGGGCCTCATGAGGTAAAAATGTGTTGACTGTCTTAATTACGTTTTTTAGGTATAAAATTCCTTTCTAATCCAGGTGTAGTGGTGAATGACTTTAACCCCAGAACTCAGGAGGCAGAGGCAGAGGGTTTCCTGTGAGTTTGAGGACAGCCTGGTCTACAAAGAGAGTTCCAGGACAGCCAGAGATACAGAGAAGCCCTGTCTTGAAAAGCCAAAACCAAACAAACAGAAAACCTTTCTAGTTACTTAATGTGGAAACCCTATTGGAGGCCTTGGCAATTAGTGCTTCTGAGTGTGTGTTCAGGGCCCAGGATACAGTCATAGTGCCATCCAGTTGTGGGACATCCATCAGTTAGATTTCAGTTTTGTGGCCCTTAATGCCACATGCATTCTCTCTCAGAATCTTTTATAAGGCAGTCATTAAAAAAGTAATTCAGCTGGGTATAGTGGCACATACCTTTGATCCCAGCACCTGGGAGGCAGAGGCACATGGATCTCTGTGAATTTGAAGCCAATCTAATCTACATAGTGACTTCCAGGACAGTCACAGGTACATAGTGAGACCCTGTCTCAAAAAAAAAATAATAATAAGGTAGTTCAGTAGTGGTAGGAAGGTGTTGGCTATCCTTGAGTGCAGTGGTGTCATCCTCACCTGGGACTCAACCTCCTTGTTGGGACAAGGGACCAGATGTGCCCACTGGTCATGACTAAGCACTTGGAGTCTCTGTTATAAGCAGACAGGTCCCTTCTCATGTGGTTCTTTTCCTGTTTTGAGGTTTGCGACAGTGGTTTTGGGGCTGGTCAGCCTGAAGAATGTGGCAGTATCCTTTGCGGAGACCGTGAAGAGCTCGGCTCCCATTTTCACAGTGATCATGTCTCGGATGATTCTGGGGGAGTACACAGGTAGGGACTCTCCTGGTCCTGCCTTCTTGTCTGGGCTGGGCTTCATCATCCTTTTTTTCCATCTACAGTGTCACCTACTGCCCATTATGTGCTGGGTCTTGTTCAGTTTTCCAGAGCTTCTCAGAGCAGTGAGCAGTGACGGACCTAGAACCACTTGTTTCACTTCTTGAAAAGTTTTCTTGGCAGTCACATGTGTCTCCTGCAGTCCTTTGAGCAAATGTTTCATCAAGCTGTCTGCGTGCTGGGGCATTTGTGGGAGAATGAGGGTCAGAGGAGGATGACACCTCCAGTTGGTGGGAGTCGGGTGGAAGCTGGAGAGTGAACAACAGGCGGGTTCTCCAGGGCTGATCTTGATCCAAAGACAATAAGGCAATATCCATATTCAACGATAAGAACTCCCTCTTTAATGCTCTTTAATGAACAGTCAGGTCACTTCCTTAGGGTGCTTTGTGATGCTTTTTTGACTTTTTGCAGATAGGGTTTCTCTGTGTAGCCCTGGCTTCCTGGAACTAGCTCTGTAGACCAGGCTGGCCTTGAACTCAGAGACTCACCTGCCTCTGCCTCCCAAGTGCTGGGATCAAAGGTGTGTGCCACTGCTACCCAGCTTGCTTTGTGGCAACTGTTTCTCCATCCTCCCCAGGGCTGAGGAAGTCAGATTTATTTTCATAATGTGTAGACTGTTTCTGATTATTTCCTTACCATGTTAGACCCATACCCTGTGAACTTTTTAAAAAATTTTATATGTATGAGTGTTTTGTTTGCATGTATATGTGTGTACTACTTGCATGTCTGGTGTCTGGTACCCAAGGGTTTCCTGAAGCTGGAGTTACAAATGGTTTTGAGCCACCATGTGGATTCAGGTCCTCTGCAAGAGCAACCAATGCCCTGATCCACTGAGCTATCTCTCCAGTGTCTCTCCCCTACCAACCTTTTGAAAATCAGCATGTTCTGGGCTAGAAAGATGGCTCACTACTTAAGAGCACTTGCTGCTCTTCTATAGGACCTGAATTTACTTCTCAGAATCTGTATCTGAGGCTCACAACTACCTGTAACTCCAGCTCCAGGAATCTAACACTCTCTTCTGGCTGTTGAGGACACCTGCACACAAGTGGCACACATTCACATAGATACATACACATACATATCAGTAAAAATAAATCTTAAAAATAAAAATAGCATATTCAAGATTGTTGTATTCAAGTTAGGTGGGGCTCATTGATTAAGAGCACTGGCTGATCTTCCGGAATACCGTGGTTCAGTTCCCAGAAAACACATGGCAGCTGACAACTGTCTGTAACTCCAGTTCCTGGGATTTGTATGTGTGATGCCCTCTTCTGACGTCGGGGGGCACTGCTTGAAGGTGGTGCACAGACATACATGCATGCAGAACACACAAAATAATAAAATGAGGTGCAGAATAGTACATCAAATAAATCTTTTATAAGAATGGTATTGATTTATGTTTGTATTTGCTTATATTAAATAAAAGACAAGATCAGAATTGGACACACATATCAATGGCAGAGTGCTTGCCTAGTGTGCATAAAGTCCTGGGTTCCATCTCAATAGCATACATGCACAGAAATACAATACCTTGAAATGAAGGCAACTGGCCTCCTACAGGGGCCAGAGTGAGACCAGCCAGATTGCCCACAGGATTCTTCTCACATGTGCTTTTGGAACTATATAATTTTTTAGGTTATTGTAAACCAGAATCAGAGTTGGGGATATAGCACACAATCAATAAACCAGAATCAAAGGGACAAAAGACCAATTCCTAAAAGTCACAAGCAACATGAAACAAAGGAACCTTATCAAGTTAGCCATACAAAAAGTATTATTTCAGGTATGGCGGTACACACCTTTACCCCAGCACTCGAGAGGCAGAGGCAGGCAGATCTCTGTGGTTCGAGGCCAGCCTGGTCTACATAGTTCTAGGACAGCCAGAGCTACTTACTTATTGAGAAGACCCTGTTATAGACGAACAAAAAACAAACAAGCAAAAGAGGATTATTTCAAATGATTCTAAAACATCATGATTTGGCTTCTGACTATGATGAACAAGCTTCAAGCAACCATTCACTTGTCAAGAACAATTAATAAATGCTGGTGAAATTTATCAAAAAGGAATCTGTCAGAGAGGCATTGGAGAATGGCCGAGGTACTAGGGTACTAGTCGTGTCCCCTCCCCTCCTCCCCCCCCTTCCCCCCCCCCCCCCCCCCCGACAGGGTTTTTCTGTGCAGCCCTAGCTGTCCTGGAACTCTGTAGACTAGCTGGCCTCGATCTCAGAGACCAAATTTTAAAGGGAGTCTAGGTTCACTGGGAGAAGTAGCCTAGTTATGTGTCACCATCTCCCCAGGAGGCATTTGATCATGGTGTGGTAGCCTAGAATCTTAGTTGTCAAGGTGGAAGTCAGACCGAAGGAGCAGTCTGAAAAAGCCAGACTTAAAGCTGGGATTCTGACTCTGGCGAAACCCAAGTTGGACAGAGGCGTTGGCTATGCCACAGTTGCCCAGAAGCAAAGTCAGGTAAAGTGGCATATATCTGGTTCTCTCTAGAATTTTATACAGTTGTACACCATTTAAATGAAAATTACAGAAGAGACAAAGGATAAGACCAACCATAGAAAGCCAAGAAAGGGCTTGAAAAAAAAAAAGATTTTCTCAAGATAGGCCTAAGTGTCCTTTCCTGAGCTTGGTCTTCTGGGCTCAGGAATCATTCAGTTCCTTGATTACTTCTTCCTAAGGAGTTCAAGTCCCTGCACTGGGCCTTACCAGCCTGTCCTGGAACAGGAACCATTTCTCATGAAATTACGTTGAACTGATCATAGGACTGTGACTGTTACTTTTGATAAACATAAAGGACACATGTCCTTGCTTTCTTTGACTATTGAACTAAGTCTTGTATATAAAATTGAAAAGGTTCTGAATAGTACCTGATATCATTTTCAAAAGTAATATAGGAGGAACTGTGATTTACATTTCAGTGAGCAGATTTTTTGAATCAAGTATTTATTTGTGTGTGTGTGTGTGTTTGTGTGTGTGCCATGTGTATGAGTGCCTGCAGAGGACAGAGGAAAGTATCAGATCCCCTGTTACTTAGTCACAGACAGTTATAAGCCCAAAGTAAGTGCTGAGAACTAAGTTGGGGTCCTCTAGAAGAGCATCAAGCATTCTCAGGTGCTGAGCCATCTCTAGCCCCTGAATGGGTATTTTAATCTATTGTGTAGTGGGTATTTTTGTTTGTTTGTTTGTTTGTTTTGTTTTTTTGAGATTTTTTGAGTTTCTTTGTGTAGCTCTGGCTGTCCTGGAACTCGCTCTGTAGACCAGGCTGGCCTCAAACTCAGAGATCTGCCTGCCTCTGCCTCCCAAATAGTGGGATCAAAGGTGTGCACCACACACCTGGCTTGTTTCTTGTTTGGTGTTTTGGTTGGTTGGTTGGTTGGTTGGTTGGTTGGTTGGTTGGTTGGTTGGTTGTGTGGTTGATTGGTTGGTTTTGGTTGTTGTTGTTTCCAAAAAGAAATAAACTGGAGGAGACAGCAGTGGGTAAAGGAGCCTGCTGCCAAGGATGACAACCTGAGTTTAATCTTTAGGACTAATGGTGTAAGGAGGTAACTATCTCCCATAAGTTATCCTCTAACCTGCACATGTGTGCCATGGCCTGTTTTGTTCTTGCCAGGGCTGTTGGTCAACCTGTCCCTCATCCCGGTCATGGGAGGACTAGCGTTGTGCACCGCCACTGAAATAAGCTTCAACATCCTGGGGTTTTCTGCTGCATTATCCACCAACATTATGGACTGGTGAGTTACAGATCACAAGGGGAAATGTTGAAGGAGAGGTTGCTTAAGAATTGCTGGTTTTTTCTTCACCAGAGTCCACAGGTGTTCAAATCCAAGCTAGCTCAGCCCCACTTCTGTTACTTAGAGCCAGGCTCTACTGTCAGAACCAGGCTCTACTGTCCTGCCTTTTCTTCAAGAAGTACAACAGTAACTTCCAGCTCAGGTGCATTTTCTCCTAACCAAGCTGGAATTTGATGATGTGTTGCCCTATTCTTTTGTTTTGTTTTGTTTTTCAAGACAGGGTTTCTCTGTGTATCAGTCCTGGCTGTCCTGGAACTGACTCTGTAGCCCAGGCTGGCCTCGAACTCACAGAGATCTGCCTGCCTCTACCTCCCGACTGCTGGGATTAAAGGTGTGTACCACCACCACCTGGCTCCTGATTCTTGATATACTAACTAGAGGGATATGGTTACACAGTCAGGATAATTGTTATAATCAGTATGCTAACTAGACTGGTGTGGTGGCACATGTGCCTGTAATCTGGGCAGAAGCAGGAGAAATACTGTGAGCTACACGTCATTGAGGGATACATAGTGAGACTCTACCTTAAATAACAACAACAACAAGAACGAAATAACCACAGTGAGGTCTTCTGACCTTCACCTATGTACCATGGCGTTCATACACACACCCACATATTTGTGTGCTTTCTCTGTCTGTCTCCTCCTCTCCTCTGTGTGTGTGTGTGTGTGTGTGTGTGTGTGTGTGTGTGTGTGTGTTACACTGTAGGATAGACCTGGTAATTAATATGCTAATTCTATAAACAATGATTTTGTCTGATGGAGAATAGAAGCTTAACCCTGTATGTCACACAGTCAAACTAAATAAAACCAAGGAAGAAGCCAGAGACCATCTTTCAAGGCTATAAAGTCAGGCTACTGGAACATTTTTTCTCTTCCTGGCTAAGTGACTATATCCTGGTGTCTCTCAGGCAGATGCCAGTCATATCAAAGACCTGGGAAAAAATGTTGAATTGGTGTTGTTAGTCACACAATCTACTGAAGGTTATGTCATATTCCAGTCCTGTTTCTTTTTGTTATTTTTTTTTTCACTGTATAGTTTAGGCTATCCTTTAATTTGCAATCCTCCTGCCTCAACCGCCTGAGTGTTGAGATGACAGATACTATCCACAGGCCAATCACTGTATCTGACAGGTTGTTTCCATCTATTCTGTCACTGAAGTTCACCTCCAAAAACCTGTTCTTTTCAGAACCACTAATTACTTTAAGGTTTTTGCTAATTTTGTTTTTGAGACAGGGTCTCTCTATGTTGTCCTGAACTCATAATGTAGGCTGGGCTGTCCTTGAATTCACAGTGGTCCACCTGCCTCTGTCTCCTGAGTCCTGGAATGTGCTACCATGTCTAGGTCTTTGAGAGAAAGAAAACAACTACTTTATGTATCTACTAGTTTGTTATTACTGTTACTGCTGAAGAAAACAGGTGGTCTTGCAGTTAGGAATGTTGCATATGAACAAAAATAGAAACCATTCTTACCTGGTTCTTTACCTTAGTAATGCATTTCCTCTAGGCAGTCCTGCATTGTTTGTGTTTCTTAAGAATCTAATAAGGCGCTCAGGATGATACTGGTTGTCTCTTCTTAACTGAATAACTGTTGAAGCCTGAGAACTCAGAAATGCAAGTCTCTGTGAAAGAGAGTGAGGCGAGGACTGAAGGACTGCACAGTTTTGTTTCTGTGTTAGAAACTGTGATCGGAACAGTTGGAGACATAAAATCCTGAGTCCTGCTGCATGCCTTGTGGTGAGGTGAACAGCTTTCAGAGTCCCTCCATTTTCTCATAGAGCTGCTTCTGAGTCCACGTATCAGATGCAGAGAGTGGGCAGTCTGGGAATCCCGGCTTTTGTGTTTACCCAAAGGCTCCTCCCTTGTTCCCTTCCAGCCTGTCAGGGATTGAGGCCATTTTAAAGGAGAACGTTACACACAGTAGTATTGATAAGGGGTAAAGGTGGGACCAGGAAAGGATGGGGATTTTTCTCTGATCATTTTAGGGGTTGTATTTATTAAATATACCTGGCACCTGTGGGGGGGAAAAAAGGAATCTAATAAGGTTATGTCACAGAACCTCTTTGAACCTTGTTCCGTTGCATTGTTTGAGAAGCGTCATCACTAGACATTCTCCACAGCCTAATTTCCGGGACTTCCTCATGGTCTTGCTCACACCCTGAAACCTTCTGTTCAGAAGCTATTCTGCAGGGAACATGAATCTTTACCTGTTTTTTTCACTACCCTGTAAGCTTCTAAAAGACAAATAAATCTATGATGAGTACTGAACTTCTGAAGATACTCTTGGTTCATGCTGTTCTGTTGCTTGAGACAGCCTCCTTGGTCACTAGTCTGTCAGTGAGGATTGGTATCACCTTTTCCTACACTAAATAAAGATCCCTCTCCAGTGAGAGGCTAGGCAGCAGTGTCCCACTGTGTCAGGTTCTGGTCTCTGGGGTCACTTTTGAAGCCAGAATTGTTTTATTTTCCCACTGGCTATTTGTATGTTTTCCCTGTGGTGTGTCTGTTCATAAGTTCTGACTTAAAAATCTGATTATTTCCCCACTGGGGTTTTTGTATAGATGAATAGTTTCCCCCTGGCTGTCCTAAAACTCACTATGTAGACCAAGCTATCCTTGAACTCACAGAGACCCACTTGCCTCTGCTTGCTGAGTGCTGGAATCAAGGGTGTGTGCCACCCACTCTTGGCTTATATTGAATTTTTTGTTTGTTTGCTTTGGGGTTGTTTTTTGTTTGTTTTGTTTTTAGTTTTTGTTTGTTTGTTTGTTTTTTGAGACAGGGTTTCTCTGTGTAGCTTTGGATCCTGTCCTGGAACTAGCTCTGTAGACCAGGCTGGCCTCTAACTCAAAGACACCGGCCTCTGCCTCCCGAGTGCTGGGATTAAAGGCATATGACACCACCACCCAGCTAGATTTACTTTTTTGTTTTGTTTTGATTTCTTTTTGGTTTTTTTTGTTTTGTTTTTTTGTTTTTGTTTTTTGTTTTTTTTTGAGACAGGGTTTCTCTGTGTAGCTTTGCGCCTTTCCTGGAACTCACTTGGTAGTCCAGGCTGGCCTCGAACTCACAGAGATCCGCCTGGCTCTGCCTCCCGAGTGCTGGGATTAAAGGCGTGCGCCACCACCACCCGGCTACTTTAATCATATATGTATGAGTGTTTTGCCTGCATGCATGTATGTGCATCACATGTGTACCTGAGACCTTCAGAGGCCCATGGAGGTCAGAAGAAGATGATGGATCTCCTGGAACTTGGGTTATGGAAGGTTGTGAGCCATCATGTCAGCTCTAGGAACCAAACCTGTGTCCACTTGTAAGAACAAGTGCTCAGAACCTCTGAGCCATCTCTCCAGCCTTCTTTTGGGATTTTGAGACAGGGTCCCACATAGCCCAGGCTGGCTTCAAACTCATTATGTATCTGAAGATGACTCTGGACTCCTAATCTTCCTGCGTAAGCATCCCATGTTGTGTTTTTCAAAGTGTGCAGAGCAAAACCATCGTGGTCCTCTGATGTGTGAGATGGCTCGTCATTCAGGCTCTAGCTGCTTTTCTGTAGGGACAGTAGGCACAGTTCTGCTTCTCAGTGAGATGATGACTGGACACACCTGGTACAGGACTGGCCTCAGGCATGTAAGTGCCTGTGGCTGTTCACCTTTGCAGCCCCTGACATCACCACCTTATTCGCTCGCTGACTTGATTGTTTGACGTCTTCTTTTTGTTCAAGTTTGCAGAATGTCTTTTCAAAAAAGCTTCTCAGTGGGGACAAATACAGGTTCTCGTAAGTATCTCCAGTAAGAGTTTTTATAGTTTCTATTTTTGGCAGTGGTGGTGGTGGTGAGTGTAACGGGGGTGGTGGTGAGTGTAACGGGAATGGTGGTGAGTGTAACGGGGGGGGTGTGTGAGTGTAACGGGGGTGGTGGTGAGTGTAACGGGGGTGGTGGTGAGTGTAACGGGGGTGGTGGTGAGTGTAACGGGGGTGGTGGTGAGTGTAACGGGGGTGGTGGTGAGTGTAACGGGGGTGGTGGTGAGTGTAAGGGGGGGTGGTGGTGAGTGTAACGGGGGTGGTGGTGAGTGTAACGGGGGTGGTGAGTGTAACGGGGTGGTGGTGAGTGTAACGGGGGTGGTGGTGAGTGTAACGGGGGTGATGGTGAGTGTTGCGGGGTGGTGGTGAGTGTAACGGGGGTGGTGGTGAGTGTAACGGGGGTGGTGGTGAGTGTAACGGGGGTGGTGGTGGTGGTGAGACAATCTCTCTCCATGTAGTCCTGGCTGTCCTGGCACTCCCTATACAGACCAGGTAAAGTTCCTCCTTCCTCTGCCTCACAAGTGCTGGGATCAAAGGTATGCACTTCCACATCCAGCATTGAATATAATTTCATAAAGCCCACCGGGACTTTTGATCATTTTACAGCTCTGAATGAGCACTGGGAGCCTGAACTCACTTGGTTTGAGTGGCTTTGACAGTTCTTTGTGAAAATTGAGAGAAAATCACTTGATTTTCAGCTTACTCATCAGAATACCAGACAGACAGCTCAGATCAGGGGGACCCTTTCAGCCTTGTCATTGCGGGAGACACATTTCTAGATTGCTGGTTCTTTAGAATTTTCTTTGCTAGAAATGCCTGGGAGGAAGCCTAGACCCAAACATGGGAATGATCAAGTATTTTCTGTCGCTTTAGGGCCCCGGAACTGCAATTTTATACCAGTGCTGCTGCTGTGGCCTTGCTGATTCCAGCATGGACCTTCTTCATGGTGTGTTTTCAGCCTGGCACCCACCACACTGGGGCTACTGCTTCCCTTTGACAGTTCAGGAGAAGGATGGGTGGTTGGCTAAATTTTAGTTTTGTGTCAGGGTTTTTAAGCTTGCTTAATTTATCTTTTATTATGGAAATGGTATTTGTCCATTATAGAGTAGTTAATGGCGTATTTTGTTGTTGTTTTGAAACAGGGTCTCATTGTGTATCCCTGACTGGCCTGAAACTTGATATGTAGACCAGGTTAGCCTCAGACTTGCATAGATATGCCTGCCTCAGGCTCTTGAGTGCTTGTATTAAAATAATGTGTCCCCACACCCACCTAAGTCAATAGGTTTATATTTGAAACCAAACTGAGATGATCTCCCACACTCAGCCTCATTCCTTAAGTTGCCATGTAGTGAGTTTGGCACAGATGTACTCCTGACACATTTCCTGGAGTCCCTCCATTTATGGAAGTATGTGTCTGTGTAAATATTTTTCTTAAAACATGTTGCACTGGGAAGTCTATAGTGATCATGCTGTGGGTCATAGCTTTACCTTGCCCCCTAGTTGCATACATGATAACGAAATTTCTCACATCGACACACTTTGCAAATGGAGGTGTGACTTTGGAGTTTAGTCTTGGAACTGGAATGGATGGTTGAAACATGTTATGTTCCCACTAGCAGTACACACACAGGAATTTCAGTTTCTTAAGATCCTTACCAATGAGGGTTTTTGTTTGTTTGTTTAAAACATCCAAACAAACAGGATCTCATTTTGTAGCTCAGGCCGGCCTAGAACTCAACATATATCCCAGGTTGGTCTCAAATTGTTGGCAGTCCTAGCCTCAATCTCCCAAATGCAAAGATTGCAGGCCCAGGCTAGCCTAGAACTCACATTGCAGCCCAGCCTGGCTTTGGAACTGTTGGCCGTCTTCTTGCCTCAGTCTTTCAAGTGTTAGGATTGCAGACCTGAAGCTACCTCCACCTCCCCAACACTTTCCTATTTATCTGATTTTTGATAAGATGGTGAAACACCTGAAGTGTGTACATGGAGGTCAGAGGGCAAATTTGGGAGTCAGTCCTTACTTTCTACCGTGTTTGCAAGCCAAGTTAGCTGTCCTGCAAGTTTCTGAGGGTTCTCTTCTCTCTGCTTCCCATCTTGTAATAGGAGCAGTGAGAGTCCAGACATTACTACCATGTTCAGCTGTATATATGTTCTGGTGATCTGAACTCAAGTATTTATACTTGTATTGCAAGTGCTTTACTTACTGAGGCGTTTCCCCAGCACCTCCGCCAACTTTTGAGATAAGATCAAAATTAACCCAGGTTGGGCTCAAATTTGCTGTTTATCTCAGACAGTCCAGATCCTCCTGTCTCTACTTCCTAAATGCTGGGATTATAGGCATGTAGTACCCTGCCTAGCCCAGCTGAAAGTCTCGATAAATGTGGTAGAGTGCTATCTAGCAAAGAGGCATTCAGAGCTGAGTGTTACTGCTCTTCAATTACTGGGCACCAGTGACATCACATCTTCTCAGCAGTGATGGCAGGCCAGACACAGCAGGGAGACACAGGCCTGAAGCACATCCTTTTGTTTTGGCCATAGGATGTCCCAGTGATTGGCAGGGGTGGGAAGAGCTTCAGCTACAGCCAGGACCTGGTGCTGCTGCTGCTGACAGATGGCGCCTTGTTTCACCTTCAGAGTGTCACTGCATACGCCCTTATGGGAAAGATCTCCCCTGTGACTTTCAGGTGAGTGGAACTTTATTTCAGGAGACATGGAAGATGTTTGAGGTTCTCTTCTGTAGTGACAGCTGGTGGCACATTATGGTTCCTTTGATATTTTGTATCAGCACTGTATGAAATTGATATTCAGGGAACTTTTTCCTAGAAATTGTTGTTGCAGAAATTTTTCGGAGATTCTTTGAGTTTTTTTCTATATAGAAGAGAGCTGTCAACGTTGTCTAGATAATCTGTTTGTGGTATTCCAGACAGGAACTGGTGGCAACATGTTGTTCTTGAGCACTTAGTGTGGGAGTACAGTGACAAAAGAGTTCTTTCTCTATTTGATTTTAATCAGTTTACTTTTTCTTGTTTGATTTTGTTTTTATTTTTCAATTCTCTGTGTAGCCTGGCTATCCTGGAACTTGCTGTGTAGACCAGGCTGGCCTTGAAATCAGAGATCTGCCTGCCTCTGCCTCCCAAGTGCTGGAATTAAAAGCATGAGCCACCACCACCACCCGGCTTTATTTTATTTCTGTTGTGAAAGTAACAAATAAGTACAGGACACTTAGTATCTGAGGGAAACTGGTTCTAGGACCATCCACTAATACCCAAATCCACAGATTATTTTTTATATTTGAGATTCCTTATATGTAGTCCCAGCTAGTCTGGAACTCACTGTATAGCCAAATAAACCTTGAACTCCTTATCCTCCTGCCTCTATTTCCCAAATGCTGGGAGCATAGCCATGTACTACCATACATGGTTCAAAATACACAGATCTTAAATTCCTTATATAAAACAGCAAGCAGTTTGGATAGAAACTACATTCATCCTCTAAGTTATCTTTAGACAACTTAGGACAAACAAGATGCTGTATAAGTGCTATATAAATAACTGTTGTACTTTTAGGGAGTAATAGCAAGGAAAAAAGAGTCTGTACATATTAAATATAGGCTGTTTTTTCCCAAATATTTCTGTCTGTGGTTGATTTACTCCAGGCATGTCTAACCCATAGACCCGATTATTCTCATCATAGAAAGTTAAGAGGGCAGAAAAGTGTAAAAATTAAGTTATCCATACTCCCAGCCCAACAGAACAAAAGTCCAGGCGTTTCTTTTCTTTAATTATTTATTTATTTATTACTTATACAGAAGAGGGTGCCAGATCTCATTACAGATGGTTGTGAGCCACCGTGTGGGTGCTGGGATTTGAACTCAGGACCTCTGGAGGAATAGTTGGTGCTCTTAACCTCTGAGCCATCTCTCCAGCCCCAAAGTCCGGGCGTTTTAATATATTTCATATTAACAGTTTCTACTGGGTCGTAATGTGTGCATGGGGCCAGTTTCACTTAAGAAATTATAGCATCTTAGGGTTATTTTTTCCCCTCAGGTCTGTAAAGATTTTGACAGTATACATGATGTTTGTCTCATTCTTTTAATGGAGAGCAAGCTGAAGTATTCAGGGGCAAAATATCCCAATGCTGCAGGGAGTGGTGGCACCGCACTTAGAAGTTTGAGGCATCAGAATAGAGGCAAGAGTAGGATCCATGGTGAGAACTCCCCCTCCCCACACTCCCAAAACAGACACGCCACAATATCTCCAGGTGACTTGAAAATATTTCAGGTCAGGAGCTGGAAGTTGACTGAGTGGTTCTTAAAAAGGACCAGGGTTCAGTTCAGAGCACCTACATGGCAGCTCACAACCATGTGTAACTCCAGTTCCAGGGGATCCAACCTATGTGGTGCACTGCACATACGTGATGCGTATACACGCTCTCAGGTACACACACAGAATACAATAAACATTTTAGTTCAAATAAATAATGAGACAGGTGTTGTAGCACACTTGTGTAATTCCAGTATTCAAGAGGCTAATGCAGGAGGACCAATGCAAGTTCAAGGCCAGCCTAGGGCATATAGCAAGACCTGGTCTCAAAAAACTAAGACAAGGACCTGGAAAGATGGCTTAGAGGTTTAGCGCACTTGTTTCTCTTGCAGAAGACCTGGGTTTGATTCCCAGCACCCACATGGTGATTCACAGCCATCCATAACTCCATTCCAGGGGATCTAATGCCCCCTTCTGTCTTCTGTGAGCACCAAGTATGCACATGGTTCATATATAGACATGCAGGCAAAACACTCACACAAAAAGTGAAATAATAAATAAAATGTTTTTAATAAGGGAAAAATAACTAAGGCAAAAGCGGGTGTGGTAATGCACATTTATAATCCCAGTACTTAGGCAGAGGCAGGATTGGTAGTTCAAAGCCAGCCTCATCTATATGAGAGTTAGATGTTGGCCTGGGCTTCGAAGGAAGGAAGGAAAAAAGAAAGAAAGTTCAAGCAAAGGTGACAGAATGCCATTCATCAAGTTCAAGTGATGGGGATATGCCATCGTGTTTCACTACTTCTCTGTTTGAGGTTTTTCTTCTAAATTTATTTATTTAATATGTACGGGTGTGTTGTCTACATGTATGTGTGTACATCATGGGCATGCTTGGAGCCCATGGAGGCCAGAAGAGGGCATTGGATTCCCTGGGACTGGAGTTATAGACAGTTGTGAGCCATCATCTGGGTGCTGGGAACCAAACCCAGGTTCTCTGGAAGAGCAGTCACTGCTCTTACCCACTGAGTCATTTCTTCAGCCCCTGTTTTGACAGTTTTCATTAAAAAGAATAAACCTGAGAAGCAAAAGAACAAAGTTGCAGGCAAAACCCCTAATGCTCCCAACCCTAGTGCTAGGTCCCTCATCCGTGTCCCCCTTGGGGCCAAGACCCTGCTGGAGGACACAGCGGTGGGACATTGTGTGACATTTGCCAGTCACTGCCAACAGCAGGCTCTACTCTGTGTGGGTGTGAACCCAGAGCCTAACTGTTTTCTCCGCTCTGTTGCTATAGTGTCGCCAGCACTGTGAAGCACGCCTTGTCTATCTGGCTCAGCATCATCGTTTTCGGCAACAAAATCACCAGCCTGTCTGCCGTCGGCACCATCCTTGTCACGGTGGGTGTCTTGCTCTACAACAAGGCCAGGCAGTATCAGCAGGAGACCATGCAGAGTCTGGCTACAGCCACTAGCCGGGGTCCAGAGGGTGACACAGAGTCGCTGGTTCCCCAGGACTCTAGACAGCACCACTGAGCTCCTTCTGATGCTGTGTCCCCTGGAAACCAGGCCTAGACTGTCCTCCTGCACTCTATGCTGGAATAGAGAGGCAGACTACGTGGTCAGGTCTCTTGCTCCTCACTTGACATCAGGTGAGGAATTTGGGGATCAGCTTCTGCCTGGCAGAGCCCTGCAGGAGGAAGCAAGTGGCCTGCAGCTACCCTGGCACACTGCCCAGGCTGCAGTTGGGCCAATGACTCGGTGGGCCAACTGTGCATTAAGCACAGGTTCCAGTACCAACATGAATTGTTCTCTGCTTGATGCCATCCAGGAGACCTCAACTTTCTTATGCCCACCACCACCACAGGCACTGAAGCCTCCTGGTTCCTGACACTCTGTGAAACAGAAATCTCAGATGCCAATGACTCTAGCACGGAGCCACAAAACCCTGGGAAACCAGAGTGGCAGACAGAACGGAGACAAGTGTCTCCTTCCACAGAGGGACAGTGCTTGTGTGAAGGGAGAGTCTCCCCTTTGGGCCTGTGTTACACTGACCAACCCCACTCCAGGTTTGCTGTCTCATGTTTCTGCTGCCCTTTTGGTCATTTCTCCAACTCTGGGAAGTAGGCGACAGATCTCTAATTAGAACAGGTGCCCAGGAGTTCCTTTCCATCTTGGGTATGATGAATGTGAAGGAGGCTGTTCCAAATGGCATAGCTGACCATCTGGCCACGGTTCCCCTTCAGGATGGATAGTAGCAAAGTTCAGCAGAGACTTTGAGTGTTTGCAGGTTATGTTGCATTTAAAGTGACCCTGCTTTTTAACAAAGCAGGTGCCTATAAAAGTGGGGTAGGTCAGCTTCACACTTCTGGAGTGTCTGCATGTAAGGTGAATGAGTCTATGTACACAGCGGCCTCTTCCCAGGGATCATATGTGTCACTTCCTGAGCCACCAGGTGCCCAGAGCCTGTCCCTCCTCCCAGGGTCACTAGTGTCAGAGCTCAAGGTGTCTGAGTAGTGGAGGCTTGGGCGGCATGAGATGCTGAGGTTCTTCTACCTTACCATTTTGTAGGATCTAATGTATGGTGCAATCCATGGCCAGCCAATCTTTAAGACTCTCTCCATTGACCCAAACTCTGAGACTTACGAGCCTTAGCCACTGGCACTTCTTGTTCCAAGTCTCACTTCTCGTCTCTGCTGTACATCTGCAGTGCCCATGGTGGTTCACTGGTTTCAAAGTTGGGCTTCTTGCCTGGAAAATATGAAATAGCCCCTCAAAGAGATAGATTGAGGTGAAAAAGAGCAATAATTATGTCTAAGCTTATTTACTTGAAAAAGTCTGCTATGATGATGGATCAAAATGAGGCCTTTATATCTACAAGCCACCTGTTAAAAGACGCTGTGTTCTGGACACAGGCTAGGTGTGTTCTCCCTGTGCTGTGTAAGGTCAGCTCCACTGGGCAGGTGTTCTCTCACTTGACTTTGCCCAGGTTTCTAGTTCCTTCCTCTTTGCTTTTCCCAAATAAAGATCCAATGGAGGGTAGATGACGGATGTTGGATTAATCTGTACATTAGGTCTGTCTACTCAAGAATCTGGCTGTGGAGCTACTGACACACACAGAAAGGCACATGCTGTGGGCATTGGTGGGAGGTCCCTCTGGCCTTCCTACAGACCTGGACTAGTTATGCTGAGAGCCCCAGAAGACTGGGTTCTGAGTAGTGTTTGGAATTTCTGTCTCTGTGTCCCATGTGGAATTAGGAAATGGCCCACTGTCACATGGGCACCCCTCCCCCACTTCACCAGCCTCTCAGCCTGCTTTGATTTTCTAAGTTTGTGGACTAGAAACAGAAACAAAGATTTTCTTAAAGCAATTTATTATAAAGCTCCTTTGAGACTTGTCCTCATCATAGGCGGAAACATCATGGAATCTGTACTAAAGCCAGCACCAGTAGCCTGTCCAGTTTACATTCCATCTACATCATTGCCACACACGGCCACTTCTTCCAGCATCTCCAGGACAGGCATGGATCGAGAGTCCTGGAAGGTGCCTGCTTGGCCATTTGTTATGACCATACTGTCACAATATTTTTTTTTTTATTAACTTTGAGTACTTTTATAGAATTCTATGTTCTTAAGAATTGTTGCTGATGTACATGTAGAAATATCAACACCAGGTGTCTTTACTTGTCCTGGATTAATTCTTCCTGAGTCTGTGCCATTGTCTGGTCAGTTTAACAGAACACTGGATGGACCTTCTGAGCCAGCCATCTGCTTACTCACTACACCATATAGATTTTTGTTTGTTTGTTTGTTTGTTTTTTGTTTTTGTTTTTTGGTTTTTTGAGACAGGTTTTCTCAATGTAGCTTTGGAGCCTGTCCTGAAACTCACTCTGTAGCCCAGGCTGGCCTCCAACTCACAGAGATCCGCCTGCCTCTGCCTCCCGAGTGCTGGGATTAAAGGGGTGCGCCACCACCGCCCGGCGCAAGATATATAGATTTCTGGAAGCCGGGTGGTGGTGGCATAAACCTTTAATCCCAGCACTTGGGTAGCAGAGCCAGGTGGATCTCTGTGAGTTCGAGGCCAGCCTGGTCTACAGCTTGAGATCCAGGACAGGCACAAAAACTTCACAGAGAAACCCTGTCTCGGAAAAAAAGAAGAAGAAATATACAGATTTCTAATTTCAAAACACTTCTAGGGGCTGGAGAGATGACTTACTGGTTAAGAATGGTTAAGAACTAGTAGTTCCCTTGTTGAGGACCCACGTTCAGTTCCCCAAACACATGTAGGGTGCCTCACAAGTGCCTGTAACTCCACCTTTAGGGATTTTGATGCCTCTAGCTTCTTTGGGCATCTGTACTCCCATGCACATACATACCCATGCGCGCGCGCGCACACACGCGCGCGCACACACACACACACACACACACACACACACACACACACAATTTAAACATAAATAAATTTTACAAAAACTTCCATGACTTTGGTGTAGCTTAGTGGTACATCACTGTTATGCATTGGGAGGCGCTTGGGTTGGTCCCCAGCAGCACACATGGGATAGAGGGATGAGGCGGAGACAACAAACCCCCAAAACTTACACCACTAAAAACCACAGATGTTTTGTTTTGTTTGTTTTTAAAGTTGGGCGTGGTGGCACTCACTGTATTCATAGTCCTGTGGAGGCATTAGGCTACATAGTGATTTCAAGGCCAATTTGGGCTACGTATTGAGACCCTGTTTCAAAACAACAAAAAAAAACATATTTTTTTCTGATCTTTGTAATTTCTTGCATATCAGCACTATAAACTGTCTGCCTAGGAAGTTGAGAGTACCCTTGTGCAATCCAAAATGTGTTTCTAATTTGAGAAACGTAGAAACAATGAATCAGAGGAGATGAAAGACAATAAAAGCTACACCAGGGAATCAGTCAAGTAAACTTCGTTCCTTTAAAGCTTCACAACACAAGTGGCTCTGTGACCTGCTCTGTACACCACCACCTTGTTCCACTGTGACCCAGCTCTCTAGACACCACCTTGTTCCTCTGTGACCTGCTCTCTAGACACCACCTGGCTCCTCTGTGACCCTGCTCTGTACTACACCACCTTGCTCCTCTGTAACCCGACTCTCTTTACACCACTCTACTCCTCTGTGACCTGCTTCTAGACACCACCTGGCTCCTCTGTCACCCTGCTCTGTACTACACCACCTTGCTCCTCTGTAACCTGACTCTCTTTACACCACTCTACTCCTCTGTGACCTGCTTCTAGACACCACCTGGCTCCTCTGTAACCCTGCTCTCTAAACACCACCTGGCTCCTCTGTCACCCTGCTCTCTAGACACCACCTTGCTCAGTGGAGACAGTAAATGCACATCTCCGAGTGAAGTCTAGAACCTGCATGCATTTCCTAACATTGGAGAAGAGTAAACAGAGATGTTCCTAGAGACGGAAAACCATGTCAGTTCTGAGTTGAGTTTCCCTTCATAAGCCATATTGTCCTTTTAGTCCTTGAACTCTACATCCTTCTACGTGAGCCTTCTTAGTACTGACATTACAAGCATGTGTCACCACCCCTGGTTTTTTCAATTCTCTTGCCCCTGAGAAACTGCTGTTTTTTCCCTCAACACAGAAATATATGGCCTACCTATGAGGGCCTCTTCATCTCCCGCTTTTTTTTGTTTGTTTGTTTTGTTTTTTCTTTTGGTTAGGGCTAGAACTCAGGGCTTCAGGAATGCTAGAAATGCTGTTGCTCTTTTCTGAGCTATACTCCCAGTCTGTTTTCTTAGTTGATAAATGTCTTGGCTGTCTGCATGAATTACAACAGAACCTTAAGGTCATGCTAATTATGGACAAACAGTACCATCTACAATTCAGAGTATAGTAGGTTTTAACTTGGGTTTCTCCTAAGTATGTTTTCCAGTTTTCTTGGGGGCTCTGATTCTGAGTTAGGTGGGTGTTGGATCCCTGTCCACGTTTAGTTTGAAACCAATCCAATTGGCAAATTGTGTGGTGTGTGTGTGTGTGTGTGTGTGTGTGTGTGTGGTTATCTCTTTGCTTTGTCTTTAGATTCCATTTCTGGGACTCAAACTGCATTAATTTCATTTGTAACATCTGGATTTGGAGATTGTTGTGAATCTCTATTTGTTCAAGCAGTGTTGGCACTTTGGAAAAGACCACAGTTTAAGGTGGAATGTCCCACATCAAAGAAAACTTGATACTATCTTGGTAATTGTCTATATAAAAGCCAAGTCATATTTGTTTTGCACCAAACAATGAGGGAACTAAAATGCATCATAAAATGTATAAAATGTTTTGTATTTCACCTATTTCAGTATTTCAGTGATTATATTAATGCCTCCTAGAATTCTGTTAAATAATTCAGTGAGTCATGTAATAAATTGATATTGTGAAAACCTCCTCATTCCTTTTATCCAAGCCACCAATATATTGTTCTTGTAAAAGAAAATAAATGTGAAATATGTACTTGTTTTCGTTGTGTAACTTTTTTTTGGGGGGGGGGGTTCGAGATAAGGTTTCTCTGTGTAGCCCTGGCTATCCTGGAACTCACATCGAAGACAAGGCTGGCCTTGAACTCACAGATTTGCTTGGCTGCTTTCAGAGTGCTAGAACTACAGGTGAGCACCACCACCACCACCTGAATTTGCTTTTTTTTTTTTTTTTCCAAATCCCACAGGATAACCTGACAAAGACATGCTGAAGGAATTTTTATTTCTGCTCTCCCTTTCATAAGCTCTGATAGGCTTTTAGTGGAATTGTAGGACCCTTCAAGATATCCAGTTGGTTTAAGTAAACACCTTTGAGAAGTACTGCCATAAAGTCCACTTTAAAATCTCACTGTAAACCTCTACCTGCCCTGTTTCAGCGTGTCAAGGCAAAATTACAATTTGGAGATCTTAATTAGCTTTGTGATTCTCCAATTCGAATGAAGAGAAAACAAAAGAACACAGAAGATGGTGGTACACACAGGAGGATCTCTCAGTTCGGGGCTAGGTCTACGTATGGAACTCGGTCTCAGAGCAAAACAGTCACAACAGAACACCCAATCACTTCAATAGGCCACGCAGAAGAGGTTGGTTTTAAAGACAAAACGGCTGAGGAAGCTGGATTCGTTTCCATGGTATTTTCTTGAACAGGGGGCTTCCTCACCCTGACAGATGTAACTAGCCTATCTGGGAATTCGGCTTCCTGAGTCAGGTAGATCAAAAAGGTTCCATCTGACGGTATGACCCTCTAATGAGACTCCACTTTGGGGGCTTAGCACGGCTTGGCCCAAACCAAAGGCCTCAGAGAAGTTTGGCAGGTAGAAACAAATGTCTAGTTGTGGAAGCTCGAGTAGCATGTGACGAGCGGAAAGGCTGTTTGTTTAGCCTGTTGCCGATGCTGCCTCCGAGCGCCTGAGGCTAGTTAGTCCTGCCCGCCAACGCGGCGATGCAAAGGCAGCCGAGGCCCAGGGTTTCCCATCGGCGGCTCATCCCTGTCCAAATCCAGAAACGACGCCTGGGCGGGTCGTGTCGAACCGCGTCATCTACTAGAGACACCCAGGGCCGTGCGGGAGGCCAGTTTGCCCTCAGTCTCCCAGTCGCGCGTCATTAGCAGGAACCAACTCAGGGAGTAGGGACACTTCCGGCGTGCGCAGGGTACTATGGGGCGAGGGGATAAAATGGAGGCCACACGGGCCCGCCCCGCGTCATCCCGACGTAATCAGCACGCGTCCGCAAAGGAAGTGGCGACGATCCTGCCGCGCGCCGGGCGCTGTTTCTTCTCAGACTCCAGGACCGACGGTGGCGGCGGCGGCGGCGGCGCAGGGGTGAGTGGTGGCGGGAGGTCAGATGTAGGGTGACTGTTTGGCCTGAAGAATTGGGGCTAGGGACACATTGCTGCCGCGCACCGCCTTGCTCCACACAAAACTAAGCCAGTGGAGGCGGCAGACCCTGGCGCTCCCCGGAGCCAGCCCCTGCCTCAGGTTTACGTGACCCCATCCTGGGGTCCAGTGTTTGACAGTACACCTTGGTCTTACCTGTCACCCAGGCCTCCCCGCATCCCGGAGCTTTCTCATACAACCTTTTGACACCTAAGGCAGAGTTTGTTGAGTGCGAGGCACTGAATAAGAGCTTTGACCTGGATGGTCTTTCATCCTAGAACAGTACCATTACGTGGATGATGATGATGATGATTGCGTTTTACGGAAAAGTGAACCGAGGTAAACTGAGTTGCCCAAAACCGTACAGGAATGACAGAAAAATTATGTTAAGGCCAAATCCTTCCCACTTCCCTGGACTTCCGGGACTTATTCTGAAACACTAATGATTAGACTTCAGTGTTCAGAAAAGAGAGAGCAACAGACCATAGTTTTCTGTGTCCCGAGGTGGCTTGAATTATTTTTCTTTTTGCAGTGTTTTAACTCAAATGGGTGATGAAAAGGACTCTTGGAAAGTGAAAACGTTAGATGAAATTCTCCAGGAAAAGAAACGAAGGAAAGAACAAGAGGAGAAAGCAGAGATAAAACGCTTAAAAAATGTAAGCTATGTTTTTTAAGTAAGTGGTTTTCTTAAAGGAGATTTAATTTCTTTGCCCTCATTTTTCCATTAGAACAACGCTTCTTCGGTGAAGTTCTTTTGTACTTCCAAATGTCACAGGTGAGCCCAAAATCTATTCTAAAATTAACAAAAACATTCATATACTCTGTTGACATTGAAGGTAGATTGATAACACACTGAAGCTGTATCTAGAGTTTTCCGGGGTTTTGTTTTTTGTTTGTTTGTTTTTTATATTTTGCCTGCATGTATGTCTGTGTGAGAGTGTGAGATCCCCTGGAACTGGAGGAACAGCCAGGTGTGAGCTGCCATGTGAGTGTTGGGAATCGAACCTGGGTCCTAAGGAAGAGCAGCCAGTGCTCTTAACCACTGAGCCATCTCTCCAACCCCTGAAGCTATATCTAAATGAGAATATCTCCTTTAAAAATAAAATGGTCTGAACCTGGAATCATTATTGCAACCAGACTATTTTTTCTCATTTCATATTAGTGTATTCATAATACCATTTCCAAGTATTTTTAATTTAGTGGGAATTTGCCTTACAACTAAAATGAGATCTTTGTAACTTCCTTGGTTTGAATGATAACATAGTCAGAGGGTTTGGGTGATTGGACATAAGTACTTCTTTTGATAAAATTAGAAAGATCATTTTGAAATATGTATATAAATCTTGTGTAATGTATTTGATGTGTAGAGTCCAACTTAGGCTCATAAAAAAACTCTGGTTCATAAAAAAAACTAACATTCTTTGCACAGTCTCATGTCCCTTATCGTACATAGTGTTTTTAACTTTCTATTTTTAGGTTTGGGTTACAAAAAGAAAAAGTGATGTAAATTACATGAAATTTGAACAAAAGTTATCTTGCATTTTGTAATGTCTCCATTCAAAGCGTATATTTAAATTTACTCAGCAAACTTCAGTTTTAATCCCAAGCCTCAGGAACTCAAGAGGCCCATGCTATATAGTGAGACCCTGTCCAAAAAAAAAAAAAAAAAAAAAAAAGAATATATTTAGTAAAGTGAAGTAACCACAGCATTTGGGAGCTGAGGCAGAAGGTTTTGAGTTCAAAGCCAGCCTGAGCTACATAACAAGATATTTTTCAAATATGAGAAAAGTTATCTATAAGGAAAATGACAATGTTTCATTTTTCTTTGCATCTTAGTCTGATGACCGGGATTCCAAAAGGGATTCCCTTGAGGAGGGGGAGCTGAGAGATCACCGAATGGAAATCACAATCAGGAACTCACCATATAGAAGAGAAGATTCTATGGAAGACAGGTGAGAAAATGTAAGGTGATGTTGTAGGCATGTTTAACCTGCAACCCATGGGCCACATGTGCCTCAGTTAGCTGTGAATACATTTCATACAGAATTGTAAAATACTCAAAACATTTGTTTTTCAGTTTGATGGGAGGGAGGTAGGAGGGAAAGAGAGAGAGAGAGAGAGAGAGAGAGAGAGAGAGAGAGAGAGAGAGAGAGAGAGAATATGAATGAGAATTCACCCAAAGAAGCCAGAAGAGGGCATCAGATGTTTTAGGGGTAACAGGTTGTAGTGAGATGCCCAGTATGAGTCCTGGACATCGAAATTGGGTCTTCCTCAAGAACAACTGTAGTCAGAAGTTTTCCCCAGTCAGGACAAATCTTTCCCACTTGAGTCCCAAAGCTGCTTAGTCCCAAATACAGAGGTTTATATTATTTACCAACTGGATGGCCTATGGCTCAAGCTTCTCCCTACCTAGCTTAACCCATTTCTGTTTATAAGTTGCCAGGTGGCTTTGCGGTTTAACTCGTACTTTGACATCTTGCGTTTCCTGGTGGCGGCTCTCAGCATCTCTCTCCTACCTCTCCTTTCAAGCTCTTCCTCTCTCTCCAGTTGGAATGTACCCCCTAACCTTATTCTGCCTCACCATTGGCCATACAGCTTTATATATCAACCAATCAGAGCAACACATATTCACAGCATACAGAAAGACATCCCCAAGCAAACAACAACTGTTTTTAATCACTGAGCACCATAGACTGCCTCTTTCAGTATTACTTTGAAACAGTTTAGGAACTGGAGAGAAGGCTTAGTGGTTAAGAGCACTTATTGCTCTTACAGTGGACCCAGGTTTGGTTCTTAGCACCATATGGCCATGATGGCTAACAACCATCTGTAAGTCCAGTTTCAGAACATCTAATGCCTCCTTCTGACCTCAATGGGCACATGTAGCACACATACATTTAAGCAGAAAAATATTCATACTCATACATGAATCTATAAAAATTTGAATTTTTTTTTAAAGATTTATTTATTTATTATGTATACAGTGTTCTGTCTGCACATATCCCTGCGGGCCAGAAGAGGGCACCAGATCTCATTACAGATGGTTGTGAGCCACCATGTGGTTGCTGGGAATTGAACTCAGGACCTTTGGAAGAACAAACAGTGCTCTTAACCTCTGAGCCATCTCTCCAGCCCCAAAAATTTGAATTTTTAAAAGTTTGTTTTTTGTGTTTACTTGAGACCGGGTCTCTCTATGTAGTCCTGGCTGTCCTAAAGATCACTATATAGACCCTTGGACTCAGAAATCCACCTGCCTCTGCCTCCTAGGTGCTCGGATTAAAAGGTGTTTGCCACCACACCTGATTGTTTAAAGTTTGTATTTTGGCTGAAGTTTACCTCACATGTGATGTTGCTTTTGTGTGGAGTTATGAAGGAATGTAAACATGTATTCCTTTCTTTATGACGATTCTTCAGTCAGGCTAGCACCATTTAGATAATCACTTAAGTGTTTAACTGTATTGCAAGCCTCCAGTTTTAGAAGTAATCCAAAGTGGAACTCAGAGGACCCACTATCAGCAGTGCCATGCCGACATGTATGTCTGATAACCCTTTCAGTGTAGTGATGTCCTATCATTTGTTTTCTTCACGTCTTGTAAGATAACTAAGGAAAATAAAATCAAAAGTTAAAATAACATGGGTTTTTTGTTGTTGTTTTGTTTTGTTTTGTTTTGTTGAAACAGGGTTTCTCTGTGTTACAGCCTTCACTGTCCTGGAACTAGCTCATTAAACCACTCTGGGCTTGAAGTCACAGAAATCTACCTGCCTCTGCCTTCTGTAATTAAAGGAGTGTGCCACCACTGCCCAGCTAGCATGGTTCTTTTGAGAAGTTCAGAGTGTAAACATTTCCATATTCTTGGTGTTATAGAATTAGTTTAAGATACTGTCAAATGAACTTTTGGCTTTGTTAAAAGTTGATAAAATTATAGGACTTTAGGAGTCTTACTGAAGTATAAATGACTAAATTGCATATAAGGTGTGATTTGACACATTTTTACTTGGATGTGAAACCATTACCACAATCAAGAAAATGAACAAATGAACATGCCTCTCCCAAAAGAGAGGCATTTTTGTTCTACAGACATTGATTTCTCATATTTTTCATCCAACTCTTAAAATAGCTTGTAGACCAGGCTGGCCTGGAACTCACAGAGGTCCACCTGCCTCTGCCTCCCGAGTGCTGGGATTAAAGGCGTGCGTCACCACACCCGGCTTCAACTTTTCTTAGGTGATGGTTGGAGTTGAACTTTATTCTATTAGGAATAATGCTTTTGGGTATACTCTGGTTCTCTGCACTTGCCATCATGGTGTGTCTCTCATCTATTTCAGAGGAGAGGAAGATGATTCTCTGGCTATTAAACCACCCCAGCAAATGTCCCGGAAAGAAAAAGCCCATCACAGAAAAGATGAGAAGAGAAAAGAGAAGCGTAGACATCGTAGCCATTCAGCAGAGGGAGGTATGAGAGTCTTTGCTTTCTTCACGTGATAGTCCCAGCTGTTTGTCTCCTCTGTCATCGCCTGCCTTCTTCAGAGTGCATCCAAAAGTGAAGATGAACGAACGCTAGCCAAAACCATAACCTAACTGTAGACTCTTTAGAATAACTGTTTCTTTTTTCTCCTGGTATGTGAAAGTTTTCTTCTCTCCCCTTGTACATTGTTTTGAAGTCATTTGTCTATATATGGAGTCGCTATCATTGAATAAGTATAGGTGAAAACACCAAAAAAATTTAATAATAATAATGGGTGTTGGAGTCAAGTCCAACTAATGGCTTTGACTTGACAGGTTTGTCTTAATCTAATACCAAGAGGTTTTCTTTTTCTTTCTTTCTTTCTTTCTTTCTTTCTTTCTTTTTTTTTTTTTTCCTTTAATAACATTTTTAAAAAGCAAGATCTTGCTAGGTAGCTCAGCCTGTCCTCCAGCACTCAAGATTTTCTTCCTTCAGCCTCCTGAATTGTGGAATTACAGATAGTTTCTGCATTCCAGACTTCCAGGGAGTACTCAAGAATACTAGGAAAACAGACCCTGAGACCAATTTAAATCATATAATAGTATAAGTGCAGTTGCTTATGTGTTTTATTTTGTTGTTGTTGTTTTGTATTTTTGTGTCTTTTAAAGTTTATTTTTTATTTACTGTGCATTTGTGTTTGCTTGCATGAATGTCTGCGTGAATGTGTCAGATCCCCTAAACTGGAGATACAGGCAGATATGAGCTTCCATGTGGGTGCTGGAAATTGAATCTGAGTCCTCTGAAAGAGCAGCCATCTCTCCTGCCTTGCTAATGTGGTTCTATATATAATAGTAGAATCTGTTTAAAAGAACAGTTTTGGCGGGGCGGTGATGGCGCACGCCTTTAATCCCAGCACTGGGGAGGCAGAGGTAGGTGGATCTCTGTGAGTTCGAGGCCAGCCTGGTGTATAGACAGAGATCCAGGACAGGCATCAAAACTACACAGAGAAACAAAAAACAACAATAAAAAAAAGAACAGTTTTGTTCTGCGTTGTGTATAAATAGTGATTTTCAAGTTATGAAAATAATATGTCATGATATAATACTAAGAAAGGTGAAAATCAAGGCCAGAGAGATATCTCAGTGGTTAAGAACGCTTACTTCTCTTACAGAGGATTTGGATTTGGTTCCCAGTACCCACGTTGACTTCCTACAACCACCTATAACTCCAATTCCAGGGAATGCAATATGCTTGGCCTTTCAAGGGCACCTGCATGCACGTCATGCAAATAAACTAATGCAAGCATCCACGTATGCCAAACATATATGGGTCAGAAGAGGACATGGGATCCCTTGGAGCTGAAGTTACAGGTCATTGTGAGCCTCCTGACGTGGAACCAAACACAGGTCCTCTTGAAGAAGAACAGCAGACATTCTTAACTGCAGATTCATCTCTAGTTCCATTCTGTCTTCCTTTCTTTCTTTCTTTTTTTTTTTCTTTTTTCTTTTTTTCAGACAGGGTTTCTCTGTGTAGCCTTGGCTGTCTTGGAACTCATTTTGTAGACCAGGCTAGCCTGGAACTCAGAGATCCTCCTGCCTCTGCCTCCTGAGTGCTGGGATTAAAGGCACAATCAACGCAAGGCATAAATTGAGCTTCTTTACATGATGCTCATATCTCATTAGGGAAGCACGCTAGAGTGAAAGAAAAAGAAAGAGAACATGAACGTCGGAAACGCCATCGAGAAGAACAAGATAAAGCTCGCAGAGAATGGGAAAGACAGAAGAGGAGAGAAATGGCAAGAGAACATTCCAGGAGAGAGAGGTGAGACCTGCTCTAAGGACCTTTAATACAGTGATTTTGGTGACTGAGAGACTTGGTTTAGTGAGATCATTTGGGCAAAGGATATTGCAAGGGAGTTCTGAGTTCTATATTACTGACTTTTCCCTTTGCTGTGACAAAATACCTTAGAAAAGCAACTTAAAGAAGGAAGAACTTATATGGGTTCACAGTTTGAGGGTTCAGTCCATCATGGAAAGTCACAAGAGTTTAAGGCAACTAGTTGTTACATCTTCAGTCAGGAAACAAAATAATGAATGTTATTTCTCACTTCTTTCTACCTTTTATTCATTTTGGAACCCCAGTCCATTGAATGGTGATACCCACATGAAGGTGGGTCTTCCCACCTCAGAACAGTCTAGAAACCCCTTACTGTTGTACCCAGAGATTTGGCTCCTGGTAATTTTAGACCCTATCAAGGTAACAGTAATAACTAACAAGGATTACCAGGTAGGAATTCAATTATGAGGTGAAGAGTTGAGCCAGATCTGAAGTGGTAGAGTTGGAAGGAAGGTACAGTGGGAATATTGGTGTTTTATGAATACCTCTGACCCTATAGCACTGGGGAGTGAGGGAGATTCTATCTTGTAAGAATATGGAGTCAGGTGGATCTCTGTGGGTTGAAGGCCAGCCTGGTTACAGATCAAGTTCCAGAACAGCCAGGGCTATACAGAGAACCCCTGTCTTGAAAAACTAGAAGGAAAAAAAAAAAAAAAAAAAAAAAGAGCCAGGAGTCTTGACACCTTTTCAGTTTTTCTGTGTTCCTGCCCTGGCTGTCTAGAACTTGCTCTGTAGACCAGGCTGGCCTCAAACTCACAGAAATCACCCTGTCTCTGCCTCCTGAATGCTAGGATTAAAGGCAAGTGCTGCCATTACACAGCAATGATGGGCTATTTTTAAGCTTTGGTAAAGTGAGGTGGAGGCTGGCATGGTAGTACACCTTAAATCCCAGTACTGAGGAAGCCGAGGCAGGTAGACCTCTTTGAATTTGAGGCCAGCCTGGTCTACATGGAAAATTCCAAGCCAGCCAGGGCTACATAATGTGACCTTGTCTTAAAAAAGAAAAGAAAAAGAAAAAAGGGTAGCAGCATCCTAAAGAAGTCACTCAAGGGCTGGAGAGATGGCTCAGTGGTTAAGAGCACTGAACGCTCTTCCAGAGTCCTGAGTTCAATTCCCAGCAACTACATGGTGGCTCACAACCACTTGCAATTAGATCTGGTGCCCTCTTCTGGCCTGCAAGGACACATGCAGGCAGAACACTATATACATAATAAATAAATAAACTTTGAAAAAAAAAAAAAAAAAAAGAAGTCACTCAAGCTCATGGTCTGAATCCTGTCACAATCAGGGCTTAGGAGAGGTTGGTGTGGGTGTTTAGTTTTAGTTTCCTTAGCTGTATAATGAAGTACTCTGACTGAAGCAACTTTTCTAAGGAAGAAAGGGCTTATTTGTTTTGCAATTCCAGGTTACAATTCATCATTGCAGGGCCTTGAAATTGAAGCAACTAGATGTACTATATCCACAGTCAAGAGTAGGGAGTGATAAATTAATGCAAGCACAGTAGTGCTCAGCTCACTTTCTCCACTCTTTTTTTTTTTTTTTTTATTTTTTGTTTTTTCGAGACAGAGATTCTCTGTATAGTTTTGGAGCCTGTCCTGGATCTCGCTCTGTAGACCAGGCTGGCCTCGAACTCACAGAGATCTACCTGCTCCCTCCCCGCCAGGGCTGGGATTAAATGTGTTTGGCACACCGCCTGGCACTTTCTCCACTCTTAAAGATCCTCTTTTTAAAGTTTGTTTGTTTGTTTGTTTGTTTGTTTGTTTGTTTGTTTAATCATGTGTATATGTATATTTGGGTATGTGTGTGAGGGTGCCCTGAGAGGTCAGAGTATCAGATCCTCTAGGGCTGGAGTTACAGGTGTTTGTGAGCTGTCTGACTGAATGCAAACTCATATCATCTGCAGCAGCCGTAAGCATTCTTAACCACCAGCCACCTCTACTCTACTCTCTCCACTCTTACATAGTTAGAAATCCTCTGCTTAGCGAATGGTGCTATCTAGAGTAGGTGTATCTTCGTCACCTAACATATTCATTATAAAGCTGGGTGGTGATCGTGCCACCCGCCTTTAATCTCAGCATTCCAGATGTGAAGGCAAGCAGATCTCTGAATTCGAGGCCAGCCTGGTAGACACAGCAAGTTTCAGGACAGCCAAGGCTACACAGAGAAAGCTTGTCTTGAAAAACCTAAAAAATTCATGATAATCCTCCAAAGACAAACCCACAGGCCAACCTAATCTAGACAGTCCCTCACTGGGACTGCTTTCTCAGATGATTGTCCATTGTGAAAAGTCAACATTCAAAACTAAACATTAAATGGTTCATGGTTTGTTCACTAAGCAGGAGCTTCCTGAGGACCTGTTTTATGCCAAACTCAGCTCTAACTGGTCTAGCCTAGGGCAGCTAAGGTTATTGCTTAGAGTAGATGATCTAGCCTACACTAACTAGGAAAACAGATTGCTAATGGTTTCCTGCATCACATTGAAAACAGACTCTGGATCTTCCCAACATAAAGGGACTAAGTAATAAGAAAGGAGCCCCCCAAGGACCTGACAGTCTAGGAACTAGGACACCAGGCTCAGGGCATTCTTTTCCAGCAGTTCTCTATCAGCTTACACCCCAAGAGCAGCATCTGTTTAGCTCCATAGATATCCTCTGGACTAGGTTAGACTGAGTTCAGGGAAAGTTGGGGAGTTGGCCTATTGAGCAGGAAGGAGGATGGTGATACTGACCATTCCCAGCAGGTAGCACTAGACACACAGCATAAGGTAAGAGTGAAAACCGTTGGTTCTCACTGAAGCACTTGGTGTACTCAGCAGTCCGTCTGAGGCCAGTAGGGCTGGATAGAAGTTCACAATATGTGGAATGCCTATGCCCACTATTCCTTTTCTAGAGACTGAAAGTGCCTTGTCCAGTGAGGGGGGCTGGGGATAGAAGTAGAGCTTGGTAAATGAAGTTTGAGCCTCTGTGTAGTTCTTTTGTAGGTTAAAGCAGGAGAAGAAAATAGGAGAAAACATGTGGACACATTTCTGGAGAAGACTAAGCAAGTCTACCTGTCTACTCCCCCAAAAAAGCTTTAAAGCTGGTTATAGTTGAGAAAAGCCACCATGATTGTGCTTTAGAAACCCACTAGAGGATAATCTGAGAACTGAGGGTGAGAGCATTAAAAATTGACCTATAGGAAGATCGTAAGTTCAGGGTCATCCTGACAGCATAATGAGTTTGAAGCCAGTCTGAAATTGATGAGACCCTGTTTCTTTCTTTTTTTTTTTTTCTTTTTTTTTTTTTTCTTCAAGATTTATTTGATGGGCGGGCAGAGGTGGCACATGCTTTTAATCTCAGTACTCGGGAGGCAGAGTTTGATCCATGACAGGCACCAAAATTACACAGAGAAATCCTGGCTCGAAAAAAAAAAAAAAAGATTTATTTTATGCATATGAGTGCTCTATCTCCATGTATGCCTTCATGCCGTAAGAGGGCATCAGATCCCCTGGAGATGGTTGTGAGCTACCATGTGGTTGCTGGGAGTTGAACTCAGGATCTCTGGAAGAGCGGCCAGTGCTCTTAACTGCTAAGCCATCTCTCCAGCCCCTGAGACTCTGTTTGAAAAGGCCAGGCGGTGGTAGCGTATGCCTTTAATCCCAGCACTCAGGAGGCAGAGGCAGGTGGATCTCTGTGAGTTCCAGGGCAGCCTGGGCTACAGAGTGAGTTCTAGGACAGGCTCCAAAGCTACACAGAGAAACTCTGTCTCGAAAAACAAACAAATAAACAAACAAAATTTAAAAAAAAAAAAAAAAAAGGTGGAGAGGGTGAGGAGGATGTCAATGTTTCAGCAGTTAAGAGAACTTTGTCGACCTTGCAAAGGACCAGGTTTCATTCATTTCCCAACACACACACACACACACACACACACACACACACACACACACACACAAACGGTGGCTCACAACTGCCTATAACCACGGTTCAAGAGGATCTGATACCCTCTCTGACCTCCCCAGGCACCAGGCGTGCACATGACACACATACATGTGTACATAATATTCATGCATGTAAAATTAATTTATATAAAAGATCACACAGACTACAGAGGTAACATGTCCAGGGAACTTGTTTTGGAGAGTTCTTAGGCTTTGCTAAAACGCGCAGACTGTACTTAATAGAGTAGTAGGAGTTATCTTCTTTGAAGAATAGAAGAAAGAGAGGAGTCTGAGTGGCCTGTGTTTGGGGTAGCTAACAACCCTATTAAATAAGTAAGGAAGACCTTCAGGATGAGCTACAGGCTGGAAATGGTAAATGTACAGGTCAACAATAGAATTTGTGCAAATATTACTCAGGTGGCAAAGGCGTATGGAGCTTCATGAGTTTGAGACCAGCCTGGTTTACATAATGAGTTCCGGGCCAGCCTCAGCTACATTGTGAGACCCTCTCTCAACCTCCTACTTTCCCAATAAATAGTAAAACTAGCCAGACCTTGAAGTGTATCCTTGTATTCCCAGCTCCTGGGGCTTAGGCAAAAGGATTTCCCAAAGTTTAAGGCCAGCCCAGGAGACTTAGTGAAACCCTAACAAGCAAACAAACCATAATTAAATAACATATCAGGTGTACATATTTAAAATCAAAGAAGCAATTAAAACATAAAACTCTAGAAACACAGAACCTTTTGTCTAGCCAGAGGAACATGGAAAATGATGAATTTAGCCACGTGGACATGTTTCAGTACCTTAGTAAGTTTTCTGCACTCTAGGTGATTCATGCCTTGTTTCAAGCACAGGTCCTCTGCTGTCCCCATCATGTTCAAGCCCACACTGTCTCAAGGTGGGGCAGGAAGTGGCCCTAGATCTATCTGCCCAGACTCCAGTGAAAGAATTTGTCAACACTCAGGTCTTGGGGCCATGGCTGCCTCCCCACTTTCCCAGAGGGCCTCTCTACCTCCTCTTTGTGTACTCCTGATCTACTGGGTCTAACCTGGGTTCTCTGGTATACTTGGGGATCTACATGCTGTGTTTTCCTGGAGCTGCCACCCGCGGCAATACAACGAACCAGTGTGTTTGGAATCTGACAGATGATGGCCTCCTCTTGTGCTTTTCTTTTCTGCTGTGGCTCACCAGGAACTGCTTGATGATATGCACATATGGATTTGACACCTAAATATCCATTTTTGGGTTTACAGTGTGCAAATACACTACATAAGTTGAGCAGAAATCAAACAACCTGGCCTACGAAAGAAACTTCCTGTGGGGTAGGAGAATGATGACTTGGTGTGCTTTTTGCAGGGACCGCCTGGAGCAGTTGGAAAGGAAGAGGGAGCGGGAGCGCAAGATGAGGGAGCAGCAGAAGGAACAGCGGGAACAAAAGGAGCGGGAACGGAGGGCAGAAGAGCGTCGCAAAGAGAGAGAAGCACGTAGGGAAGGTAGGAGGGATGGATTGCCCTCTTTCTCTGTGGGGCCTCTTCCTGGGCTAGTCTGAGGGGATTGACTGTTGCTATAGATTTCACACACATGATTGCCCTACCAGAGTGCTTGTGATGTGACAGCCTTGACTGGGCCTTGGGAAAGACACCCTTTCCAGTTCTTGGCTCCTATGATTACTTTACTAAAACCTTACTCTGCTGGGCTATGATGGTGCACACCTTCAATCCCAACACTTGGGAGGCAGAAGCAGGCAGATCTCTGAGTTAGAGGCCAGTTAGAGGTGTGGTCTACAGAGTGAGATCCAGGACAGCCAAGGCTACACAGAGAAACCCTGTCTTGAAAAACAAAAACAAAAAAACCTTTCCTGTTTTCTTACCATTTTAAATTTCATGGCAATATATGTATATTTTCTGTTTTACCCTTTTAAAGAAAGACTTACTTATTTTTATTCTGTGTTTATGTGTTTTGCTTGCATGTATGTCTGTAACATATGCATGCTTGGTGTCCTTAGAGATCTGAAGAGAGCATCAGATCCCCTAGGACTGGAGTCACAGACTGTTGAGCCTCTTTGTGGGTGGTAGAACTCAAAATTGTTTCAGACTTTCCTTTTAAAGTCTGGCTGAAAGGATAGGCTTGCTGTTGTCCTTTTGCTGTGTATGTTCTGCATGTCAGATTACCTTTTTGTCTCTCATTTCTGCTTTACTGTCAGCTTTGTATCATTGATCTAGTTCTCTCTCTTTGTTTTAATTTTATTTATTTTTATATTATGTGTGTGAATTTTGTCTACATGTCTGCCTGGTGCCCAAGGAGGTGAGCCTCCATGTAGGTACTGGAAATCAAACCTGGGTCATTTGTAAGAACAAGTGTTCTTATCCACTGAGCCAACTATCCAGTTCCGTCTCTATTTTTAAGCCAAATATTTAGTTCATGTCTCAGTTTCTTTTGCATATATTCTGTATCTGTTTTTTGTTTGTTAGTTTGTGTGGTTACCATGGGGTCACATACAGCATTCTAAAGTTATGACAAATGGGAATTGATACCAGTTTCACTTCAGTAACTTTACAAATTCTGTTGCTTTTATTCCTCTGAAGCCATTTTCGTTGTTCCTGTCACAAAAATACATCTTTGCATGTTGTATGTTTAAACTAGTACCTTTAAAAATGCATTAGCCTAACGAAGTGTTATAAATAGTTGTTACCTTACACTAGAAAGCAGTTTCATTATACACAATACAGTGGGGTTTTGAATTCATCCTTCTTGGAATATGCTGAGCAGAATGAACGTTTATATTCATAAATTCTGAAAAATGTGAGTTTCAGCATTTACTACTTTAAATGTCCTCTCTGTTCCTCTCTAATCCTAATGGACTCAGTAATCACAGGTTAGTAGTCTATTGGTGTCCCACCGGTTCTCTCTGGTCTTGGTATTTTTCTTTAGTGGCTTTTCTTCCTATTACTTTTCTTTTGGTGTGTATATTTCGAGACAGGGTTTCTCTGTGTAGCTTTTTGGAGCTTGCCTTGGAACTCGCTCTGTAGACCAGGCTGGCCTTGAACTCACAGAGATCTGCTTGGCTCTGCCTCCCGAGTGCTGGGATTGAAGGCGTGCACCACCACGCCTGGCTTCTTCCTGTTTCTTAGGTCCCATAGTTTTCATGGCTCTGTCTTTCAGTTCACTGAGGCTGTTTTCTGCTTCCTCAGATCTGCTGTTGGAACCCTGTAGTGAGTCAAATATTTCTACTGTAAAAGTTTCAGAGGACTTTTTTTTTTTTTTTTTTTTTTTTTTTTTTTTGACTCAGGGTCTCAAATTAATTCAGGTGGCCCAGAACTCACTGGATATCCCGATATGGCATTGAATTCTTCGACAGTCATCCTTCGTCAGGCTGCTGTGTGCTGGGATTATGAGTATCACCAGTATGTCCAACTGGGTTCCCTATTTTCATGTTCATAGCACCATTTCCTTGATTTTTGCCACATCTTTAGTTCTTTGAGCATCTTTAAAATGGTTGTCTTAAAGTCTTGTTTTTTGTTTGTTTCCATGAAGGCATTTTCAAAGTAAACAATGATATAAGGAGTCCTGTTCATGGTACTAGTAGAGACATAGGACAGTACCCTCAATCTTGCTTTGTCTTCATACCTTGGTGGGCAGGGCTCTAATGGCTAATTGAGTGCCGGGTCCAGGAGTCTACTTTCCTCCTGTGGTCCAGATTATGATAGATAGGGCAGCACAGTTCCTTTATACTTCTGAGCCATGCCTGGGAAACCAGCATGGCAGCATGTGCCTTGGACTTACCTCCATCAGCCTTCTTATCCCAGGCCATGCAGCAGCTAGGTCCTTGCTAGAGAGGTTCAAGCAATTGGGTCAGTGTACCGCTACATGGACACCAGCCGTATACTTTCTGTGAGGTTGTGTGCAGGCTGGCAACTTACCTCTCTTCCGTTTTTCTGAGGCCATTTCTATTTGTCATCTTCAGACTCCTCATTGTTGGCATCTGCCATCAAACCTACATTGGGATGGTTAATTTTTTTTCCTTTGACTGGGACAAACATTATTGTTTCTTTGAATGTCTTGTGAGTGTAGTTTTTGTTGTTTTGTTTGTTTTGTTTTGTTTTGTGAGGCAGGGTCTCTACATAGCCTTGGTTGTTCCAGAACTCACTAGTAGACTAGGCTGGCCTCCAGTTCACAGAGATCCATCTGCCCCTGCTTCTCAAGTGCTAAAAGTTGTTTGTTTTGTTTGTTTGGTTCGTTCTTGGTTGGATGTTGTCTTAGTTAGGGTTATTATTGCTGTGGTGAAACACAGTGACCAGAGCAACTTGGGGAGGAAAGGGTTTATTTGGGTTACACTTCCTCATCACAGTTCATCATCCAAGGAAGTCAGGACAGTTCCTCAAATAGGACAGGAACCTGGAGATAGGAGCTGATGCAAAGACCATGGAGGAATACTGCTTTGTGGCTTGCTTTCCATGGCTTTCTCAGCCTGCCTTCTTAGAGAACCCAGGTCCACGAGCCCAGGGATGGCACCTCCTGTATTGAATCTTTCTCTGTATTGCCAGCTCACAAAAAAAGCAAAAAAACAAAAAACAACAACAACAAAAGAAACCAAACCAGAGACTTATTGTTAAATATAAAAGCTCATCCTATAGCTTAGGCTTGTCTTAGGCTTGTCCCACTAGCTCTTATAACTTAAACTAACCCATTTCTATTAATCTGTGTGATGCTATGTGACTCGTGGCTTTTACCTGTCCTCTTACATGTCTTGCTCTCTCTCTCTGTCCTGCTGGGGCCTCTGCTTTTCTTCTTCCCAGAGCTCTCTCTGACCAGAAGTCCCTGCCATACCTCCTGCCTAGCTATTGACTGTTTAGCATTTTATTATACCAGTCACAGTGACATATCTTCACACAGTGTAATCATATATCTTGCAACATTTTCCCCTATAAATAAAATATAAATAAATTAAAAGGAAAGGGTTTTAACATAGTAAGACTATACAATAAGAACAATTCTCAGGTACGAATTACATTCACAATATCCAATCCATTTGTATTTGATAAATTCAGAGAAAATACTCCATTATTAATGCTATGTTGGTAAGTCTAAAGTTTTGTACCTAATTTACCTTCTATCATAACTAATGAAAACTATAACTACCTAGTCTTCAACTCCATCAAAGACCCCAGAAGGATATAATATTACCTAAGTAAACAGGAAGTGCAGAGCAAGCAAATTCCCAAAACTAAGAAAAGACAGTGAGCTGGCTGCCTGGATAGTCATACCGAGGTGCCATCCCGAGTCAGCCTATGGGCCTAAAATATCTGAGAGGCTTTTATGTGAAGCAGGAATTTTGAAGGACTGTCCTACCTTGTCTTGACAAAATTCGGCAGTCACCTTCTTTTGTGTCTTGCTTGTCTAATTTGGTGGGATTTCTTTTTTAAATTTACTTATTTACTGTGTATACAGTGTTCTGCCTGCATATATGCCTGCATACCAGAAGAGGGCAACAGATCTTATTTAGATTGCTGTGAGCCATCTTGTGGTTGCTGGGAATTGAACTCAGTACCTCTGGAAAAACAGCCAGTGCTTTTAACCTCTGAGCCATCTCCAGCCTGCTTGTCCAGTTTGGACAGCATACTGTTAGCAGTCAAGGCAAGGGCAGTTTCTTACCCAAATGGCTAGCTTTTGCCAAAAAGAAAGCAAACTCTGTATGTAGGTTCTTCGATGCCCATCATCCTTTTTTGAAGTAAATTGGTGCTGCTAGGACCAGATGCATCTCACTGTCATGCAAAGTCTTATGTTATTAAAACATTTTAAATGCCATATTCTGCCGGTCTTTGAAGTGTTTGAAGATCACCTGTGTATCTAAAATATATCTCTGTTTGACCTTGTAAACATACTTAGCATGACTACAAATTTCATTGTTGTAAGTGATTAACTGCTAACTTGAATTTCTTTATTATCCTAAATAGTTCATAATAATAAATTTCAAGGACTAGAAATTTAAATTACATTGTTAAATGAGCTGCATAGGTACAATATCTTAAATAAAAAAAGTAGAAACACGTGTACAAGATGTTGTAACAAAATTAACCTTAAATTTGTGTCAGTATACAAAATTTCATACTATTGTAAAATATTTACGACTAATGGTTGTTGAAAAGTAAACTCAAAAATGCACCCTTTTATCCCATCATTTCTATTCTGTATCCACCTTTTTCCCTTCAGAGAGAGATCCCTGAGTCTGATCTCGTTGTTTAGCTTTTTCCCTGACTGTGACCAATTTCAACTTTTGACCAACCCCTCACCCCCAAGCTCAGAGTGCTGGCATCTTTAGGGGACCCTGAGAAAATTAAGATAATGGTCATGTTCTGAGGGAGCTGTTTCCAGTCTCGGTGTGATGGGAAAGTGCAGGGCTTATCTGAAGTCCTGGCTAGAGTAGTCTGTGAGGCTGGACCATCTCAGCCAGCAGCCTTGAAGCTGTTCTAGATACAGAACTCTGAGGAAACTGTAGCAGAGGCACTCTGAGAGGTTGGATCATCTAGGCCACCCATTTTCATTGGTGTTTGGTCCCCTTTCTCTGAAAACACACATTTTCAAAGGTGACATACATATCTGTATTAACACAAGTACGGACTGTGTGTTGTACAGAAGCCAGCCAAAGATGATGTTTTGTTTTATGCTTAAGCAGGTAAAATAAATCTACATTCCCTGTCTTGTAGTTTTTTTAGATTTGGTTCTTTATGTCTGTAGCCAGGATTTTAAGGGATTCTCCGCTGAGCAAATCAGATCACTGTCAACCTTGAATGAATCCACAGGCTTTCGTTTTCTGTGGAAACAAAAACATAACCTTTCCTCCAATGAAACATATTTTTTGAATTCCGTTTTGAAGACATTTTTTAAATATATAGGTTGGTTTGATTTAACAGTTTCCACAATCCAGTGTCTCTCAGCAGCTGTCATTTGTTCATCAGCAATCAAACAATTCAGAGTCAACAAGACATCGTATAGGATCCATAATGTGTATTTTTCATCTTTACCTGGCTTATCCTTTTTATATTATAAAGTCCTTAAAGACTTTATCTTATTATTAATAAACTAATTTTTTAATGACTGTCTATACCATTTTCCTTTCTTTTTTAAGCCTATACACATTTTAAAACATATTATACCTTTTTAGAGGCTTTATGTGTCTGGACCTGGCTTTACTAAGCATCTGCAGCATTCTCTGATCACCTGAGACAAATGTTAAACAGCCATGTCAGCCTCAGCATGGCTCAGCTAAGCACATGGTGCAGGTGGCTGGCTCGAGCTCACAGACACTGTGTGACACTGAGCACCAGCCCACCTGAGAAACCCTAGGACTAGGAAGCTACATCTGGCTCCTTGTCAGAACTTTTCTTAGCTTTCATAGGCCCTGTGTTTGGATACTTGAGCCCCCACGGTGGGCTGGACCCCCTCCCCCATCAGTCACTAATTAACAAAATGCCCTGCAGGCTTGCTTACAGCTTCCATTTGTGGAATCAGTTTCTTAATTGAGATTCCTCCTCTCAGATGACTTTAGCTTGTGTCAAGTTGACATAAAACTATCCAGCACTGTTGGTTAGTAGTTTTTCTTAGACAGGGTCTCTCTATGTAACCCTGGCTGTCCAGGAACTCACTATATACACCAAGCTAGCCTCCAACTCACAGAGATACACCTACCTCTGCCTCTGTGTCTGCATCTGTCTCTGTCTCCATGTGCTGTGATTAAAGGTATTGCCACCATGCTGGGTCTTGTTTATTTATTTTTTAACTTGTTAACATGTTTGTCATGATTCTGATATTAGACCCTTCCTCAGGACTTGCTGTGACTGTGTTGTGGGTGTTGGTACTGTCCATGCTGGCAGTTGGCCTGGCCCATCCTCCTATGCCAAATCTAAGTCTGCCTGTCTCTGGGAATGTGCAGTTACTTTCTAGCTTCCCCTGTGTATACAATGGCTTTAATGTCCGTATCCTTAAATATCTAGCTACCAAAAGAGGGAAGGAAGGAACAGAAGTGGGCATAAGTGCCCTGGCCCTTACATTCTCTCTAAAAGACAGCCTAACCAGAGTGAGGTGCAATCTCAGAAGTTTGTCTGCTTCATCCCTCTGGGGCTGCAAACAGCATCGAGAGCGTAGGTCTTTGATGATTGGGGAACTCAGAATAACTGGTTGCCCTAGAGACAAGGGTGGGCAGCTTCTGCTGTGCTAACAGCTAAATTGACCAGAATTAACCAGTTTGTTATCCAACCCTCCCCTGGAACTTGAAGACCCTCAATGATTCCAGTTCCACACTAATTGCCTACCACAGGCCAAGTTGATGTTGAGGTGCTGCCTGGCATTTCTCACTCCACCATCTTCCCAGAATTCTTTGGCACCCACCTTGGCCTCTGTGACATGTGAAGATCATTCTAGAAGGTCCTCTGGTCAGCTGATAACCTCCATCTTGGAGCTTTTTCCAATGAGTTTTTGGCCTGTGATGTTGAAGCTTTTAATGCCATGTGGATTTGTAACACCCTGGCAGTTGTTCACAGGGTAGAGCCATGTTGGGAAGGCTTCTCCCAGCAACCTCTCTGCTCTGTTTCCTGTGTACAGTCTCTGCACATCACCGTACCATGAGGGAGGACTACAGCGATAAAGGAAAGGTTGGCCACTGGAGCCGTAGCCCTCTGCGGCCACCACGAGAGCGCTTTGAGCTGGGAGACAACCGTAAGCCAGGTGAGACCAGGCAAGCATGAGGTATCTTTTCTGGAATATATTTAAATAAGAAGTTTTGCTTTTTTAACAATTATATATGAAAGTGCCATAATGTAACCTATTATTTTGTTAAATGCTAACCTAAAAAGTTTATTTTTAAAATGTGGGGGAAAAAGAGTTAATGACATTAAGGAAGACCATGTTTTGCATTTCTTTTGCACAATAAAATCATGTATTGGTGAGCCAGCAAGATGGCTTAGCAGGTAAAAGCTCTTGCCAAATGTGCTGACGTAAGTTTGATGCCTGGGATCCACATGACGGAAGGAGAAACTCACTGCACAAGTTGTTCTCTGACTTCCACACATGCTCCCAGTAAGGCATGTGTTTCTTTTTGTTTGTTGGTTTTTTTGTTTGTTTGTTCTGTTTGTTTGTTTGTTTTTTGAGACAGAGTTTCTTCGTGGGCATGTGTTTCTTTTTTTGTTTTTTGTTTTAAGGTTTTATTATTTATGTATATGAGTGCTTTATCTACATGTACAACTTTCTGCCAGAAGAGGGCACCAGATCTCATTACAGATGGTTGTGAACCACCATGTGGTTGCTGGGAGTTGAACTCAGGACCTCTGGAAGAGCAGGCAGTGCTCTTAACCACTGAGCCATCTCTCCAGCCCTCGGGGCATGTGTTTCTTAACTGAGATATTTGTTGCTGATATTTTTGGAACTATTCTTTCAGTTAAAATATGAGTGGATGAACTATTTGCCATACACAGGGAAGCTGATCATTTTGTAAGCTACATGTTAACTTTGGGGTGGTTCTGGCTTGTTTATTTAAGAACATTTTCCTATGGCTGGGAATATACATAGTTTGTAGATTGCCTGCCCAGTGTTTGATCCCAAGCACTACATTTTAAAAAAAAAAAAATGAGTATATTAGGATAGGTCTATAATACCTGTCTTCATGAGGTAGAAACTGGAGGATCAGAAGTTTAATGTTATTCTCTGCTATGTAGTTAGTTCTAGGTCAGCCTGGGTTATATGAAACCCTATCTTAAAAAGGAAAAAAATTAAGACTGGACAGCTGGATCAGTAGTTACAAACACTTGGTGCTCTTGTAGCGGACCTGCATTGTGTTCCCAGCACTCACATGGCAGCTCACAACTATTTGTAATTCCAGTTCTAGGGAATCTAACACCCTCTTCTTGCCTCAGCATACACCAGGCACACATGATGTACTTACTGTAGCTAGAGTTTTCCTGCCTGGCCCACTGTCAGGACAAATCTCTTTCACCTGCCAGTCCCACAGCCGTTCAGACCCAACCAAGTAAACACAGAGACTTATATTGGTTACAAACTGTATGGCCGTGGCAGGCTTCTTGCTAACTGTTCTTACAGCTTAAATGAATCCATTTCCATTAATCTATACCTTGCCACATGGCTCGTGGCTTACCGGCACCTTCACGTGCTGTTTCTCATCGCGGCGGCTGGCAGTGTCTCTCTGACTCAGCCTTCCACTTCCCAGCTTTATTCTCCTCCTTGTTCCGCCTATACTTCCTGCCTAGCCAATGGCCAATCAGTGTTTTATTGACCAATCAGCAACACATTTGCCATACAGAATATCCCACAACACTTCCCCTATTTTTTTTTTTTCAAAAAGGAAGGTTTTAACCTTAACAAAGTAAAATTACATATAATTTGGGAATTTGGGTGTAGCTTATCTTACCACTTCCTGCTGGAGGGGGGCGCTGTATCTTATGGAGAAACAAAGAAAATTTTAGGATTATGGAATAGTCCATGAGGCTGTATCGTCTGAGCCAGATGCCTTCAAACTGTTCTGGATGTTGGATCATCTGGGCCATGGTGTCATCGGAGACCTTTCAGGGGGTCTTGGCTGGTCAAACCTGATGTATCTTAATCTTGAACAAATCCATAGCCTCTGGCTTTCTGTGGAAACAAAAGAGACTCTTTTCCAAAGCAACATATCCCTATATCCAAATTATGAAGTCAAGGTACCTTTAAAATATACATTTTGGCATAACTCAACAGCTTTTACAATCAAATGTTTTTCTGCAGTTAAAAATCCCAAAGACAACACAATCCAGATTCTCTGTGTAATATCCATTTTTACGTGGCTTATTTTTTATACTACCTTTACTGTCTCTTTAAAGACTTTATTTTTTAAAACTATGTATTTGTTTCTATAACTCTATATATCACCTTTTTTGTCTCTTTCAAGCCTACGTATATTTTATACACATTGTAAACTATTACATCTGAATCTGTCTTATTGTGAATCTGTTACAATAAACAGCAGCTGTCGCTGCTGGCTCCGCCCACCTCAGCTTCCCAACATGGCCGTGGTAGTTTACCGTTGGCTCTGGGAGCTATCGTGGGTCTATACTTTTATCCAAGCAGCATGTAGCCCAGAAACCTCTTTTTTTTTTTTTTTTTTTTTTTTTTTTTTTTTTTTTTTTTGTACTAGCAAAGGCTAAATCTACCACGCAGCTTAATGTGCCACTTGCAGAGGCCTCATTCCCGCCAAACTGCAGGTCGAGCGCACACGCTAGGAACCCACAAGTAGCTCAAACAGGCAGCTGCCGCTCATTTGAGAGAGACAATTAGGAAGCTGTTTTTAGTTCCGTTTTAGAATCTTTTTCCTCAGTTTTAGGTGGAAACTCTTGCCACCACGTTGGACGCCATTTGTAGCTAGATTTGTCTTGACTGTGGGCCAGGCAGGAAAACTCTAGCTCCAACTTACATACAGACAAATACTCATAAGATAAAAGTCCGTAAGGTAATTTTAGAAAGAAGGAGTAATTTTTAAAACATCTCTCCAAATTCACCTGTGTATGGTTTATTTCAAAGTAAAAGAAGAGAAAATAGAAGAAAGAGACCTTCTGTCAGACCTACAGGACATCAGTGACAGTGAGAGGAAAACCAGCTCAGCCGAGTCTTCATCAGGTATCTGAGGCCACCTGGCTGAGGCTTTGATGCTGCTGCCAGAGGAAAGCCAAGATCTACCCTGTGACTCTGTTTTTTTGTAGCAGAATCAGGCTCAGGTTCTGAGGAGGAGGAGGAGGAAGAGGAAGAGGAAGAGGAGGAAGAAGGGAGCACTAGTGAAGAATCAGAGGAAGAAGAAGAGGAGGAGGAAGAGGAGGAGGAAGAGGAGACTGGGAGCAACTCTGAGGAAGCCTCAGAACAGTCTGCGGGTGAGGAGCTGGCAGGTCGTATGAATGGTGCTGTTCTAAATGTAGTTCTTGTTCACTGTAGACTTTAGGTACTGCAGAAAAATAATTTGAAGTCTAATGTAAGCATATACCCAAATAAAGGTGCCTTGCTCTGTGACATTCACATTGACTCCAAAATTGGGAGTGGAAATATGGTGGTTCAATCGTAAAGTGCTTGCCTATTTTATGTGATGCTCTGGGTTCAATCCCTGATACCACCAGGGAAATAAACCCCCAAATTGGTAGGTAAGAACACCTGCTATTTTCCATACCTCTTGCTAACCATTAGGTTGGCCTGATACAGGGTAAACTGGTAGTTCCAAGTCCAGCTCTCAGCTCCACGCTGATCTGAGCACATGCCTGTTTTCTTTTGCAGAAGAAGTGAGTGATGAAGAAATGAGTGAAGATGAAGAGAGAGAAAATGAAAACCACATCTTGGTTGGTAAGGACCTCTTTGTGGTAGTGCCTGTCCCTGTATAGTGATTCTCTGAGTGAGGCTGCCTGGTCCTGTTAATACAAACCATCCACAGCACATAATACCTCATAAACTGAAGATTTTTCCTGGAAACAACAGAGAACCGCTGTCCTGACAGTGTCCAGAAACAGAGGTAGCCATCTGAGAGATGGTGTGATTCCCAAAGGACACATCTTTGGTCACTTTGCAGCGTGTGCTCACCGTGGCTGACATTACTGATAGAAAACAGCTTTATTGGATGGCATCCTGCTGTGTGCCCACTGTGACTTAGGTGCTGAGGAATCTCAGGGTTTTGTGCTCAGGAAATGAGGTTATGTTGGAGAGCAGTTTCTATGTCTGGTGCACAGGCACTCTTAGGGGATGGGAGACCTGGCCGGGCCTTAAGCAGCTAACAGGGTTGTAGCTTGGTGGACATGAGTTCTGGGCCTATCCACTACATGTGTCATCTACCCTCGTCCTATGAGCCCTGTATCTGGTTCTGGCTCAGATTCTGACTTTGCCTAGATCACCAGGGCTACAGGCCTTGCTCGAGTACCTTTTTCCCAAGAATGGGCCTTGTACTAGCTCCTTCTATGGAGAACACAGGACATGCCACTCCTATATAGCACTCAGAGCCCCAGAGCAGGAGAAGGGATGGTTGCATTTACTTTCTCCTGGTCTATAATTAGATTTAACTCTCAAAGTTCCAGAGTCGCGATTTGACCGAGATTCTGGGGACAGTGAAGAAGGGGAAGAAGACGTGGGTGAGGGGACCCCACAGAGCAGTGCCCCAACGGAAGGAGACTATGTGCCTGACTCTCCAGCCCTGTCGCCCATTGAGCTAAAACAGGAGCTGCCCAAGTACCTGCCAGCCCTGCAGGTCAGACCCCTCTCCACGCATCCCAGGCTAGTTCCCTGCTTTGCTATAGAACAACAATGCTTCTGGTGCTGATGTCTCTCCTGAGGTGCTGACGTTCTCCATACAGTCTGGCCTGTCATGGCATCAGCCTCTCAGGATCCTAGCCATGGTCCTTCCTTATGCCTGGCAGCACTGTGGGGCTTACTAGGTGCCAGTAGCCATGTGCTGGTGTTTCTGCCTTTGCTTCATCCCTAGATATGGCAAGGGATTCAGTAGAAGTGCATAGGACTGCAAACGTTTGTTTAGGAAAATGCCAGTGAATAAATATATGACACTGCCTGGAGGATTTAGAGGTGTGGCCATCCTGGGTATGTTACCACCATTCTGAGCCCTTGTCACCTGACCCCCAGTTAGTGCTTCCAACCAGTTGAGTCTAGCTACAGACCACATAGAGTAGTGACACCCCGGTCCGTGGTATGCATGGAAGGTTGGCACTAGGGACAGGCAGGCCATGCCCTCTCTAGGGTGGATACTTCACCAGGCAGAGGATGCAGGTGTAAGAGAGATGATTTTTCATGCCAGTTCATTTAATGCAAAAGTGGTACATGGTCTTGGAAGGAGCAGAGAAAAGAACAAGTTGTTTATTCATACCAGCATTGCATACTTGGTTCTTCTGAGGTCGCTTAGGCTAGTTTACCACTATACCTGCCCTGTACAAGGTACAGATAGTGTGTTAGGCCAACAAATATTACTGTTGAGCCCTCATGCCCTACTTCCTCCACAGGGGTGCCGGAGTGTAGAGGAGTTCCAGTGCCTGAACAGGATTGAAGAAGGCACCTATGGAGTAGTCTACAGAGCAAAGGACAAGAAAACAGGTAGGTTATCTATTAAGGAAATGATAGGGCCAGGGACTAGTCAGCAGAAAACTCTGGCCTGCCCTGGGACAAAGAGTCATTTTCTGAGTAATGATGAGTTGGTTGCCCTGTATCGGTACAAGGTCAGTCTTGAGAGTTCTGAGAGGCAGTGGTTTCCATGGAGAGCCTCGGTCTTTGTGCAGACTCTAGAAGGAGTTGAGTGTCCTGCCCACAGCAGCTTGTCTGTGGTCTCTGCCTGTGCACTGTGTCAGCACATGGTTGTTAAATGTGGATTCGCATTTCCGTTGGATCTTTGGAAGCACCCCTACCCTTTCCTTGGTGCCAGTTCTCAGGCCACTTTATACCTGTATACCTAACACCAGATCTTAACTCAGATGATGCGGACTTGAGCCTCTTGGTATCTTTGGAAGTCAGAGGTCAGCCTAACTGTGGTTCTGCTGTTCACTATGGCAGTAGGTGGCAAGTTCCAGAGGTGAAAGATAAGGCCAGGGAAGTGGCAATGAGACTAGAGAGTGCTTTATAGACCCATAAGTTGGGGCCTTTTCCTTTTATTTTTATTTTTTGCAGTGCTGGAATTCTAGGCACTCAACCACTGTATTATACTACCTGCCCAAGCTTTTGCTGTTCTTCAGTTATTATATTATTTTTTTTTCTTTTTTCTTTTTTTTTTTTTCAAGACAGGGTTTCTCTGTGTAGCTTTGCGCCTTTCCTGGAACTCACTTGGTAGCCCAGGCTGGCCTCGAACTCACAGAGATCCGCCTGCCTCTGCGTCCCGAGTGCTGTATATTTTTATTATTATTATTACTGGTTTTTGGGGTTTGGGGTTTTGTTTTTTTTTTTTTTTTTTGAGACAGGGTTTCTCTGTGTAGTTTTGGTGCCTGTCCTGGATCTCGCTCTGTAGACCATGGTGACTTGGAACTCACAGAGATTGGCCTGCCTCTGCCTCCCGAGTGCTGGGTTAAAGACATGCACCACCACCCCCACCACCACATACACACACCACAGCCACCACCACCACCCCTCTCACCCCATCCCCGCACCTCCATACCCAGCTTTAGTTAGTTTTTTTGATATAAGTTCTCACTATGTATCCCTGGCTAGCCTGGAACTCCCTATGTAGACCAGAATGGCCTTGAACTCACAAAGATCTGCCTGCCTCCCAAGTGGTGGGATTAGAGGTGTACGCCACCATATCTGGCTTGTCTTACTATTTTTAAGACAGGGTCTCTCTGAGTACTTGTGGTTGGCCTGGAACTTGCTATGTTGACCAGGCTGGCTTTGAGCTTCCATTCCTCCTGAGTGCTAGGATAATGGGTATATGCCAACACACCTAGCCACATTAAAGTTTTTAGTCCATATTTATTTTCTCAGCTGTTTGGGTTTTTTGTTTGTTTGTTGTGTGTTATGGGATTTTTTTTGTTTTGTTTTTACATGATTTTTTACATTTATGTGTATACATAGGGAGGAGGAATTTCATGTGCTCATGAATACAGATGCCTACAGAGTCCAGAAGCAGGTATTGGAGTTCCTAGAGCTGTAATTACAGGAAATTGTGAGCTACTCAACATAGGTGCTTAGAAACAAGACTCAGGACATCAGGAAGAGCGGCAAATACTCTAAACTGCTGAGGCCTTGCTCCACTTCCTTTATATGATTTTTAAAATTTATTTTCTGATAATTTTATACATGTATACAATATATCTTGATCTTATCCACCCCCAACACCTCCCCTTCACACCTTTTGTGGTTGTTTTTTTTTCTCCCTAATTTTATAACTAACTTGGTTCAGTTAGTGCTGCCAGTGTGTGCCTAGGTGTGGGTCCATCCACTGGAGCATAAGCAGCCTACCGTAGACCACACCTATGAAGAAAATAGTTTCTCCCAAGGATGGGGTCTTGAGCCCCTCCCACGTCAGTGTTGAAATGTTGATTAGCTTGATCTTGTGGGTAACCAGCTGCTGTGAGTTTACAAGTGCAATAGCCATGTTGTGTCCAAAAGACTGCATTTTACAGTACTCCTCCCATTCTTCAGCTCTTAACATCCTTTCTTCCTCCTCTTTCATGAACCGTGGACTGAGGATGATATCAGTGTCCCATTTTACATGAATAGTTACAGGTCTCTACATCAACCACTGCCACAAGAAACTTCTCTGACCAAGGTTCAAAGCAGCACTAATCCATGAATATAAAAATAAATATTTAGAAGACAATTTGACAATGTGAGCACTTAGCAAAACAACAGTAATAGGTTCCCTCCTTGGGCCTATGCCCTCCCCAGCCATGAGCAGATTTACATTATCAGGTATAAATTCTCTTCTGTGGAGTAGGCCTAAAATCTATGCAGAAAGTCATTGGTTACCCCATAACAGTCATGTTACTGTTTGCACCAGTGGGCACATTTTGTCTGGAAGATGGTATTATGGCATTCAGGGTCAGCTCTGGGTAAAGCCACTGATAGCTTTTCTTCCCCAGCAACTTGCATAGCATCTCCCAGCACTATGAAAGCTAGCCAGTAGGGAGGAAGTTTCCTTCCTGGTCAGTTCCAGCTTGATTTCTTTATGTCTTGCATTCAGAGTGTGTGGTGTATTTGGAGGTAAGGTCTTACCATATGTTTATGGTGAGAAACCAAGAGCATGAGCAATAGCCTGTCTTTGTTTTCAGGACCAATAACTTGTAGGGAAGTACCCGTGCCCAGCACTGGATTATCATTTAATGACCCATGTCTTCTGAGCAGGATTGTCCACCCACATAGGGCAGTTGATAGGTGTAGCAATCAGGTCATGTCTGGGCCATGCACAAGATCAAGCCAGTGAGATTCCCTTTTTAAAAAAAATATATTGTCTAATAAGGGGTCTAGAGATGGCTCAGTGGTTAAGATTGGTTACTCTTAGCTGGGTGGTGGTGGGGCATGCCTTTAATCCCAACACTTGGGAGGCAGAGGCAGGTAGATCTCAGTGAGTTCAAGGCCAGCGTGGTCTACAAAATGGGTTCCAGGACAGCCAGGACGGAGAAACCTTGTCTTTTTAAAAAAAAAAAAAAAAAAAAAAAAAAATTGATTATTCTTCTAAAGGACCCAGGTTTGATTCCCAGCACCCACATGGTGGCTCACAATGATCTGTAACTCCAGTTCCAAGGGATCCAGTGCTCTCTTCTGGCCTCTGTGGGTCCTGTACATGTGTGGGACACTTAACATATATTCAGGCGAAACACCTGTATGCATAAAATAAGTTAGATTGCATTATCATCTTTCAAACTAGTATGGTTTCATAAGGACTTTTCATATTTCTGTAGTTTTTGTTAACCTACCCCTCATTCTTTGCTCTCCTCATTGCCCCTCCCCATCTCTGCTTAAACCTTTAACCCCAAGTATACACTTATTTGTTTTGGTTTTTGTTTGAGGCATGATCTCACTATATGGCTCTGGCTGTCTGGAACTCATTGCGTAGACCAGGCTAGCCTCAAACTCAGAGAACCACCTGCTTCTGCTTCCTGGGTGCTGAGATTAAAGATGTGCCCCACCATGCCCAGTACTCCCCCTAAATTTAATATCGCATGTATTCTACTATCCTCTACTCTCATTAAGGCCTATTCTATTTCCTCCCTATAATAGGCTGGTCGGGAGGTGCTATTTGTCTGTTATTGGCTTAAGTGATCCAGGTGCTATTCAGAAATTCCTTGCCTGTGCCTATGTTTTGAAGTGTACTTCCTACTTTTTCCTCTATCAGTTGGTGAAGACAAAGGAGAGCATCTTAATTCACAGTCTTCTTTTAACAAACTGAAACATCACATAACAATTTATCAATACAATATGTATTACAGCAACCTTGTGACAGAGCCCTCTTCTCTGTTCTATTGATCTCTGTCTTTATGCCAGTGCTGTGTTAATTTTATTACTATGGCTTGGTGTGGTATAGCTTGAAAACAGACAAAGTGGCACATACCCTTAATCCCAGCACTTGGAAGGCAGAGGCAGGCAGATCTCTGTGAGTTCCAGGCCAGCCAAGGGTACATAGTGATCTGTGGACACAAGGATCTTTGCGTCCCTCCACAGTAGTCCATCACTGAAGGACAAAACTCAAACAAGGGCGGGAATCTGGAGATAGGAGCTAATGCAGAGACCATGGAGAGTTACTGCTTACTGGTTTGCTCAGCCTGCTTTCTTAGAGAACCCAGAACCACCAACCCAGGGATAGCACTATCCACAATGAGCTGGGCCCTCCACCATCAACCACTAATTAAGAAAAGTCCCTACATGGATGTGAGGGCGAACTGGCTGCGACATCTGTCACCCAATTGATCGCTAGGGTTGATTTGGCTGACCTGGCTGGCTAGGCGGGTGTCCCCTTCCTCCCTCACTGCTCCATGTGCATCCCTCCTGAAGCTGCAGGCTAGGTCGAAGAGGACGACTTTCCCCACATAGAGGAGGACAGGTCTTTGGTCAAGGGTATACAAGTAGCTGCGGTCCCCTGCTAGAACCTCCAAACAAGCTCTCAAGAAAAGGCCCTACAGCTGGTTGCATCACTAATAAAGAAAATGCTTTATGGAGGTTTTTTTTTTCAATTGAGCGTTCTTCCTTTCAGATGACTCTAGCTTGTGTCAAGTTGATATAAAACCAGCTAGGACAACTATTGTAGAAATATAATCATAACAACTGTAAATAGAGATATTTTGACTTTCCTATTTGAATTCCTTTTGTTTTGTTTTGGTTTGGTTTTTTGAGACAAGGTTTCTCTGTATAGTTTTGGTGCCTGTCCTGGATCTCACTCTGTAGACCAGGCTGGCCTCCAACTCACAGAGATCAGCCTGACTCTGCCTCCCAAGTGCTGAGATTAAAGGCATCAGCACAACTGCCTGCCTTTTTTTTTTTTTTAGGCCTTCTGGTACTATATCGAATAAGAATGGAGATGGTGGGCTCCCTTTTTTGTTCTTTATTAGTAGTGGAAATGCTTATTTTCTTCTTAATGTGTACAGGTGTTTTACTTGCGTAATTGTCTTTGCACCATGTGTATACCTAGTGCTAAGGGGGCCAGAAGAGGGCATCAGATCCTCTGGAACTGGAATTAAAGATAGTTGTAATTGGCCATGTGGGTGCTGGGAACCAAACCTGGGTTTGGGCAAGAGCAGTTAAGTGCTCTTAACTGTTGAGCCATCTCCAACCCCTGGGAATGCATTTGAGTTTCCCCCATTCAATATAATGTTAATTGTAAGTATCACATTTATCCTTTACCATGTTGAGATTTGTTCCTTCAGGAATTTTAACATGAGAGATGTTTGATTTTGTCAAAAAGCCTTTCTTGGGCATCTATCAAGATAACCCTGTAATTTTGTTCCTGAGTCCATTTATGTAATTTATAATTTGATTTGCATAGGTTGAACCATCCATGCATATTTTCTAAAAGCCAATTTGATCATGGTGTATTATCTTTTTGATGTGTTCCTGAATTCAGTTTACATTTACATGGTTTGTTTGTTTGTTAATTTGAGGCAGGCCCTCTCTATGTAGCCCTGACTGTCTTGGAACTCACCATATAGACCAGACTGAACTTCAAATCACAGAGATCTCTATCTCCCTTACCAAAATGTTGAGATTAAAGGCATGTGCCACCCCAGCTGGCTATTTGGGGTTATTTTGTTTGTTTCGTTGGTTGGTTTTTTTAGTTTTGTTTTGGTTTGGGTTTGTTTGGGGTTTTTTTTGTTGTTGTTGTTGTTTTTGTTTTTTTTTGTTTTGTTTTTTGAGACATTGTCCCACTCTCTAGCCTAAAAACTCATGGCAGTCCTCCTGCCTCAGCCTCTCCAGTGTTGGGATTACAAGCATGAGGCGCCATGTCCAGCTTACACAGTTTTTTTACAGATGAAATTGTGGCTCTGAAGCGGCTAAAGATGGAGAAGGAGAAGGAAGGCTTCCCAATCACGTCACTGAGGGAGATCAACACCATCCTCAAGGCCCAGCACCCTAACATCGTCACTGTCAGGGTGAGGCTCAGTCTCCACATTTGGCATGCCCTGCCTGTATGGGAGGCTTATCCCTTGAAGGGACAAGAGAGAAGGGTTGCGGCATCGTCATAGGGCCAGGTGTTAGCACTTCCAAAGGTATCATCATCCCAAGACCTCTTAGTAGGTCTTTGCTGCCCACAGCATATGTCTTCAGTTTCAGGTTTCCCAGAACCACTGCTTGCCGGGGTGGGGTTGGAGGTAAAAGCCATGCTCAGAACCCATAGATCAACTGTTAATTCCTAGGAAATCGTTGTGGGAAGCAACATGGACAAGATCTACATTGTGATGAATTATGTTGAGCATGACCTCAAGAGCCTAATGGAAACCATGAAGCAGCCCTTTCTGCCAGGTATGGCTGCATGCCTCCCTGGACAGCAGCCAATGCTGTCCAGTCATGAGATAAAGGCAGAACATCTAGTATGTTGTGGGGGATCTCTGAGCAAAGGTAGGAATAGTGCCCTTCTAGTGACTGTGTGAGTAGCGGCCATAGTGAGCTCAGAGCCACCCTGGGCTGGAAGTGTTCCTGGAATGAATTTGCTGCAAAAGTCTAGTTGAAGCTGGGTTGCACAAATAACCCAGAGACCCTGGGCCCTTTTGCAGGGGTGTTGGGAACTCATGGGGCAAAGGAAGCATGTGTGTGATCTCATTACTCTCACAGGGGAGGTGAAGACCCTAATGATCCAGCTGCTGAGTGGGGTGAAGCACCTCCATGACAATTGGATCCTGCACCGTGACCTTAAGACCTCTAACCTTCTGCTGAGCCACGCTGGCATTCTCAAGGTGAGCCCCTATTCTTTCCCACCTCATCCCTGGAAACCCCGTCCATAGCCTGGTCTTATAGGCCACCCTGTCCTTATTGTTACAGGTCGGTGACTTTGGGCTGGCTCGTGAGTATGGTTCACCCTTGAAGGCCTACACTCCAGTTGTCGTAACCCTATGGTATCGTGCCCCAGAACTGCTGCTTGGTGCTAAGGTAGGTTGAAGAGGAGTCTGAGAACCTTCCTTGCTCCATGGTGCCCTCACTCAAACTGATGACTAACACTAATGTGGGCCTTCAGTCATCTGAACCATGTTCTCTGGACTTTCAGGAGTACTCTACAGCTGTGGACATGTGGTCAGTGGGCTGCATCTTTGGAGAGCTGCTGACACAGAAACCTCTGTTCCCTGGGAAGTCAGAGATCGATCAGATCAACAAGGTTTTCAAGGTGATTATTAGGGCCGGTCTATCTTTCTAGAGAATGGCTGGCAATGTGTATGCAGAACTGGGATCAGGATTGGGACCCAGGCCACATTGTTTTCTTTTGGTGGTCTCTCTGATAAAAGAGACATGTAGGCACCATGAAGTGCATGTCTAATTCAGAAATCTCTGTTTTTCAGGACCTGGGGACTCCCAGTGAGAAAATCTGGCCTGGCTATAATGACCTCCCAGCAGTCAAGAAGATGACCTTCAGCGAGTATCCCTATAACAACCTCCGCAAGCGATTTGGGGCTTTGTTATCAGATCAGGGCTTTGATCTCATGAACAAGTAAGTCTGAGGGTGGCACCGTCTGCAGCCACTAGGCTCCAGGCTGATTCTCTTGCAGAACTGCCCTGGGGCCTGGAAGCCCCTGAATACCAGGTTTTGGGAGATGCTGAGGCCCAGTGGGTCTCATCTCCTATCTCAACCTAGCTCCACAGGTATCCACCAACATGCTTTGCTTTGTCTGTGATGGGCACGTATGCCCTGATCCACACAGCAGATACTCACTGTCGAATGTCATTCTTTTCAGGTTCCTGACCTACTATCCTGGGAGGAGGATCAATGCAGAAGATGGCCTCAAACACGAGTATTTCCGAGAGACTCCCCTCCCCATTGACCCGTCCATGTTTCCCACATGGCCGGCCAAGAGCGAGCAGCAGAGGGTGAAGCGAGGCACGAGTCCACGGCCCCCAGAGGGCGGCCTGGGCTACAGCCAGCTGGTGAGGGGCATGGCTAGTAGGGGTTCCCATGGGGGAGACTGGGCAGGGACACAGTCCTCATGGTGGCCACCTTACTTTGCAGGGTGATGATGACCTGAAGGAGACGGGCTTCCACCTCACCACCACCAACCAGGGAGCCTCAGCTGCTGGCCCTGGCTTCAGCCTCAAGTTCTGAGATCACATTGACTGACCCTGGCCAGCTAGGTGGGACAGGCAGATCTGCTGAGTCAGGACAACCTTGTTTTTTGTTGTTGTTGTTGTTTGTTTTCTCCATGTTGTTATTTGTTTTGGGGCGGTTTGTAAATTTGTAGAATTAAATCACATTTTTCCTTCTGGAAAGGAAAGACAGTTTTCAGAGGTGTCTATCTTTCCTAGTGAGGAAGGGTGGGCATCTATAGGTGCCAGAGTAGATGGCCAACCCCTCCGCACAGTAGGATCTGGTCTGGAGCTAGCTGGAGTGGTCTGCTTGTCAGTCTTGGAGGGTGGTGGCTTGTGTGGTGCATGAGGCAGCCTGATTAGCACTGGGGTGTCTAGACCAGCCCCATCCACACAGACCTTGGCCACAGATCCAGGTGTGTGACAACTCCAGCCACAGTGGGTTTTTATACGAGGTTGTTAATGTTTTAAGAAGTAGTAAACTATTGCTGGAGGAAACTCTCCCGTATGTCTTTTTTTTCCTCCTAGCATGCTGGTTCTCCACTGGGCCTGGTGGGTGTCCCTGGGAATGGGAGCTGCGCCTATGACTGCTTGGCTTGGGGCCTCTGTCTCTGCCTAAGCTGGTCCTCGGCCTCTTCCCTACTCACACTGAAGCCTCACCTAGGGCCCGTGCACATCCTTCTCTCAGCACACCCTAGGTGATGCTGCTGATCCCTGTGCTTCATTTTACCCCACTGTTCTAGAGGCCATCTTGGCAAAAACCCTTCTTGCGCTTTGGGCTATGTCCTCACCAAAAGGGGCTTTGCAGAAGTAGGGAGTACTGACCCCAGGATCCCCACATCCAGGTGGGCAGAGACTGGCCCGCCCTCTTCCCATGAAACAGCACAGAGACATCAGAGAGAAAGTGCTTTATCTGCTGGTTTCCAGCACAGAGGCTGTTAGCAGGCTCAGCTCCTCACTCGGACCCGCCAGGAGTAGGTAGTGAGAACGCGCTGGTGCCGGCGCACCACACACGTATAGGTGCCTTCGTTGACTGCGTTGGCAATGATGCTCAGCTGTGCCTCACCCAGGGCCAGATAGCCAGGGTAGGAGAACTCCAGGGGCTCCTGGTCCTTGTACCAGCTGCAGGGGGAGGTTCCTGCATCCCTACCCATGCCAAGGGCCCCAGGATATACCCACCAGGGTACCCCAGGCAGCCCCAAGCCCCTCTAGACATGCCTGCCCGGTGCTGGTTACTCACTATACTTTGCCTTTCTTGTGCAGGATCCTCTGCCCACAGTGGAAGGTCATGTTCCTACCCTCTCTCACCAGCCTTGTTTTCATTCTGGTGGGTGGTGTGGTGGTAGCCACAGTGGGGAATGGGAATTCTACTCAGAGAATGGCGAAATGCCATGTCAGTGCTTACCCCATCAAACCAGGCCCAAGATGGAGAGAGACCTGAGCTTAAGAGACTCCCACCCAACCCCATCTGAGCCTCCATCACCATAGCAGAAGTCACAGCTTCTGGGGCAGAGCCTCTTCATGAGCCTCTGGTGGGTATCACAAAATCCCTTTCTTGCCCAGGATGCACACCCAAAAAGCCGGTCCAGGCAGCCTAACAGGAGGGCAACATGGCTCAGGGTTTGCCTAGAGCCCTACCATCCATCTGCTCACCCACCTGCCCCATTGTACCCACCATAGAGTCGGTGTAATCCCCACAGCTCATCCTGAGACAGCGTCTTCCAGCCCCGCAGTGTGGCATTGATGTGCATCAGCGCCTGGTGTTGCTGTGAGTGCATCAGTCCCAGCGCATGGCCGATCTCATGGGCTGCCACGTGCACCAGGTCTGTGAGCCACACGCCTGTGGGCCCCGTGGCTTAGTACTCGGGAGCCCTCGGCCCTTCCACTCCCAGTCTTGCTCCAGGAGGCCCAGCACTGATGGCGGAGCCCGGCTGCAAGCCACCCTTAGACCACAGCCAAGGAAGATAAGTTTGTTCCCGCCTAGGCTGTGAGCTTGGCCCTCAGGAATGCAACTCCAGCTCCCTCTCCAGTGGCATGGGGGGGGGGGGGAGGCGGGAGACTCAGGCCTGTGAGAACCAGAATTCCTCTCAAACATTCAGCCCCAGGAAATCCTTCCTGCCCCAAAGCCCTCTGTAGCCCACATAGTGGAGAGAATGAGGCCCCCAGGAGGAGGCCAGACCAAGGAGGTGGATCACCTTTCTTCCAGCTGTAGCGTGTGGGGCCCAAGACCCAGTACTCGCTGTCATCAAAGTGAATGCCACCATGGGGTGGGAAGAAAGCGTGGGCCAGTTCACCCGTGGGACCGTCAAAGCAGTGGTGCAGAGCAGAGACCAAGCAGTCAGTGTGGTTGACTGGGTAGAAACCTAGGCAAACACAAGGCTGCAATCACACTTGTGGGGGCTGGGAGGGGTAGGGAGCACTTCAGACACCCACCTATCTGGAGGTCACTGGGGAGCTCAGGGGCCACTTCTCGGAAGCGGAATGGGGAGACATCACTCCACATGCGAAAGGCGGCAGCCAGGCCCTGCCTTGTCTCCTCTGGGTTTAAAAGATTCCGTGGGAAGGAGAGAATCCTGGGGGTGGGGTGTTGGGAGAGTTAGTGTCTGAGTTACGGCCTGACACACCTGCCCTCCTCCCCGGGTCCAGGTGGGACCTGTATGTGAGGTTGAAGTGGTTCCAACGCAGCCTGGCTGGAGTCAATGTGTAGCGGCGTCTTCTGGGCACCAGTGTGGTCAACGGACTGGGGACCTGGGCAGTGGAGACCACTGAAGGGTTTGGCGCATCCATCTTTGTCTTCACAGGAAAAAAGTGGATGTGAGGAGGCAGGAGAAAGAGTCTGTAGATCCCAGATGTTGCTGAAAGCTGACTATTAGGCCATGGAGTGGAGGAAGTTAAGGATGAGCCCTCCTTTGGGGTTTTCCCTTTCCTATGCTTAATAAGTTGCTTTTACCCCCACCCCGATGCAGGGAGTTAGGAGTGGGTAGGAGTGAGGCAGGCTTGGTGGCGCATGCCTTTAATCTCTGGGGGTTGTCTATAGAGGCCAGCCTGGTCTACAGGGCGAGTTCTAGGACAGCCAGTACTCCACAGAGAAACCCTGTCTCGAAAAATCAAAAATAAAAGTAGTCAATGAGAGTGGGCCGAGCTGGAGCGGGACGCTGCCTCCCACCACCAGCCACCACTGGACACACTGACTCAGGATGTCTGGGACTAAGGACTCACATGCAGCTCCACACACAACCCTCCCCGCACCCAGCCCGCCTGTCCTCTCACCGCCGCACTCCAGGCGGTTTCTGCCGGCGCCCTTGGCCACTCCAGCAACACCAGCGCGGAGAGAAGGCACAACCCACTCAGCACAGCCCCGAACCAGCGGCTCTGTTGTACAACACCCGATGCCTCCAGATCGACGCAGGCCCGACAGCCCATGGCAGACTTGCTGTCGGGTTCAGGGCCACAAGGAGCAGCGCGACACAGGGACCTGGACCGCAGAGTTGGGGCAGAGTGGGAGGGGGGTTGGCGGCGGGCGGCTCGAGTTACAACCCTATGGCGGGGCGAGGACCAGGAGCTGGCTTGTGAAGTGCACCAGCTGGCCTGGCCTGTCGGGACGATCCGCATCCCCTAGGGGGTTCCAGGAACCAGGTCGTAGGGTCGGTGGCAGTGGCCAGAACGCCTTGAAGGATAGGGGTCTATCAGAACGAGAGAAGGGGCTAGTAACAAGTGAGGCGCCAGGGCTCAGATTTGGGGAAGGGCTATCAATCGCTCCCCATGCCCACCTGGTTGGGGGCTGAATGACCTTTTGGCTTTTCCCCTCAACCCCCTGGACCCACAATGAAACCCGGGAGGGAAACCTCCGTTTTGGTCCGCAGTGACTGAGAGTAACCAGCATACAGAGGGGAGCGCCGAGGCCCGGGGACGTGGCACTGAGAACAGGGCGGTTGAGCTGGCAGGGGGGAGAGACTGCAGTACGGAAGGGGCCTCAGGAAGACGGGAGTAGGAAGCCTGTCGGGGTCCTTAGGACATCTGGGAAGGGTCCGTTTCCGCCAAAGGGTGCTCTTGTTGGACCAGAGCAGGAGGTCTGGAGAAAGTGCCAGGACCAGGAATTCCTGCTCATGCTCAGAGGGGAGGGGGTTACAGGAACAGAGAGAATCAGGCATTGAGTGTGGCAGTCTGGCAGGGTTCTGGCTTGGAGGGTAGAGGGTTAGGAGATACGGTCCGAGGCCTGAAGGGTAGACCAGGCAGCCCGTGGCTATACTGGGTGGCCGCCGAATGAGTGTGGCATGGCAATCCGAGTGATGCCAGACCCAGCTGAGATCCCCAGGGCGGAGCAGACTGGGGGAGGGTGAGACAGCGAGAGCAGGGAATAAGAGCCAGGCTGAGGAGGGAGGGCCTCCTAGCCACACGCCGTGTCCCTCCCAGTCTTCCATGCCGGCTTTGGACCCTGGGTGACAGCAACACTGTACTGGGCAGCAGAGGTAGCACCAAGCCAAGCAGCTGGTGTCGCCTGCGGCCCCGAATAGCTGCGATGGAAGTTCTTGAAAAGCGTCAGCCATCTGCTCTCCCCTCCTTACTAAGTATTTGTTCCAATAAGTGGACCCCTTCCTGCTTCTTCCCTCTGCCCCTGCTCAACTGCCAAGAACTTGGCGGACTCCCACCCGGGCCCTCTGAAAGGGGAGACTGCTTTGGCCAAAACCTAAATAGTCTAAGTCCTGCCCGGAGGGGGCGGAGGGAGGGGCGGGCACAGGGACAGAAGGAAGTGGGGTGAGCCCCCTATAGGGCCGAAAATAGAACCACCGTCTAAGCCTTTTAGTGCACTGTGTGGGTTTTGGGACCCTCTGGTATCAAACTACAGCCGGGGCACTTGATGTGGCCAGTAACTACAACCGGAGTGTTCCTGACCTGTAGGTAACCTGGAGTCACAGGCAGTTTATGTGTTTGGGGGTGGGGTTTGCTGGGAATGGTGAGGGTGTGCCCAGCACCCCTAGGCAAGGAGCAGGCAACAAAGTCCGAGAATCTTTTTTATAAAACACAGGGCTTTTGTAGAAGGGTCTTTGATCGGCCATGGTGTGCGGAATGCGCTCACACGAAGATCTGAATACGGTCACGGATGGGCTGGCGGCAGATGGGGCAGGCGTTGAGCGCAGCGCCACAGGGCGCGCATGCCCCGTGTCCGCACTGGAACACTAGGCGGATGTGGCTGTCGATGCAGATGGGGCAGGTGATACGCTCCTCCATCTGCCGGTAGCGGCTCTGTAGCTCCTCCACCAGCTGGCGAGGTGGACCAGGCACCTGGATGGTGTTTACCACCTCTGAACCGTCTGTGGGACAAGGTGAGTGAGAGTCGGCTATAGCAGGTGTGACGATTAGCCACAGGATAATGGGGGATATGCTAAGACCCTCCCACCTACCTGGGCGTAGCTTCTTGCTGATGACCACCTGGCACCTGATGCATTTCTTCATCCTGCGAGCGCATTCTGCCAGGGGCAGTGAACCGTTAGCAGGGTTGGACTAGGCAGCTCAGCCACCCTGGGCACCCTCACCCTGCACTCACCCTCACACACGGTGCGGTGCTGACACGGTGAGAACAAAACCAGCAGCGCCAGCTCCGAGCACACCAAGCACTCGGCAGCTTCTGGCCCTGCTGTGCCAGACACATGCAGGTTCCTCACGGTGTTGGGAGTGCTTAGCACGTGCCGGGGGCCCGGGGGCATGCCCCCTCCGCCACCTGCCTGTCGCTCCCTGCAGTTGGAGGAGGGGGCTTGAAAGGACCCGGTGGCCTTAAAAGTTCCCCCCCTCCAAACCCCCATTTTGGGCTCACCGGAAGCGCTGGGCACAGCCCTGCAAGGCCTTGAGCACTCGGCCCTCAGTGGCCAGGTCCAGTGGGCTCCTGCCACGGTGGTTTGCGTAGTTCACGTCAGCACCCTCCAATGCCAGGAAGCAGGCCACTGCTGCACCTACGGTCAACTCTGTGCTGCCCGGGAGGCCTGAGGCCTGTAGCTGAGTGGCAGGACATACAGATGAAGGTGGAAACCCATACGCACTTCAAGAAAGCCTGTGCTGGCACCCGGCTGTCCAGAAATCTGAACAATGGTACCACTTTCTTTCTGGCTAAGGCTTCTGGTTCTAGGAAGAGTAGGGAAGGCAGGCCCCAAAGGTGCCCTTTGCTAGGCAGGTATAGAAACTCTGAAACCTTCATCCTCTCGTCCCAACCAGACCCCGACCCTTTTCCAAGACTGGTCTGGATTACAGACCCTGAAACTGAGGTCCACAAACTGCCCCACTCTCCAGAAACCCTGGTTCCCTAGAGCATAATGGGAGGTGAAAAATCACCAGGCCTCCTTCCCAGCACCCACACTATACTTCCTCACCCTTGACAGCAGCTGCAAGGGCCCTGGGTCCCCCCCAGCCTTGTCAGCCACCAACGGCAACAGCTGATGACGCTGCAGGGCGACATGCAGGGCTGTGTCTCCCTCCTCATCCTCAGTGTTGACACTGCAGCCAGCATCCACCAGCAATGGTACTAGCCCCAGGTGGGCCTGCTGCACAGCCAGATGCAGTGGAGATTGAAGCTTCCGGTTGCGCACATTCACATCACAACGACCCTGAGGAAAGGGTGGGCACAGGCTCAGCTTTGAGATCCCACTGGGTCTGGTTCCTGGCCTGTGGGTGGCCCTGGGGCCCCTGCACCCACCTCTCGGATTAGGACCTGGGCCACCTCACGGTGGTTGTTGAGAGCTGCCAGATGTAGCGCAGTAAAGCCATCCTCCTTCTTGGCATCTACCAGCTGTCGTGCCCGTGCCAGAATCTTTCTGACTGCTCTGTAGGAACAAGAAGGCCTGTCCAAGGTCTTCCCTAGGCACTTCGCCCGAGTGCTCTGGATCAGGGTAATCTGGCAGTAGGTCAAAAGACTGGATGGCAGCAGTGTGACCAACCCCACACTCACAGCACATGGCCCTTGAGGGATGCGTGGTGCAGCAGTGTGAAGCCCTGGCTATTGGTAGCAGTGACATCGATGCCAGGCAACTCAGTGAGGACTTCAACAATGCTGCTGGCACCGGCACCTGCAGAGATGGCAGAATGCAGGGGCGTGTCCGCATGGGCATCCTGAAACAGAGGGGACTGGTCACACAGCAATGCCTTTTTCCATGGTCAAGTTGCTTCCTTGACCTAGGGCTGGTGAGTGGCAGAGAATCCAGGGACTATCACTCACCGGCAGGTTGACATCACAACCACGCTCACACAGGGTCTTTACCACCTCTAGGAAGCCCCTCTGCACAGCCACATGTAGGGCTGTGCTTCGTGTGCCATTCCGAGCATCCACCCCACATCCTGCACTCAGAAGCATCCTTGTGGCTTCAGGCTGGTTCCTAATGGAAGAAGTGGGAGGGTTTGGGGACAGCCTGCTGTGCACCCTGGCTCTAAAGTTCATTCCCAGCAGGACCCAGCACCTGCCCAGGCCTCACCCCAGAGCTGCATAGTGCAGCGCAGTGTTGCCCTCATCATCCAGCAGGTCCACACTTGCCCTTGCCTGCAGCAGCAGCTGCACCAGCTCTACCTGGCCCAAGTAAGCAGCCACTTGTAGGGCAGTCCTGCCCTGGTTCTTGGTGTCCACCTGCGCAGAAAGCCAACACATGAATTCTGGGCCCTCTCCCTGCTGGCCATTAGAAGGGCAGGGTGGTAGCTTGCCTGCTCTGGGTGCCTTCGCAGTAGATCCAGAGCCCGGGCTACATTTCCCAGTGCAGCCTCTACTACCAGCCTCCCTGGGTGCTCTGGGTCACTCTTCTGGGTCCGAAGTTTGTCCAGGGCCACACTCAGTAAGCCTGGGGGCAGGGTTGAGGTAAGTGCTGGCCAGGGGATGCCCTGCCTCCCACCGGCCACTGAGGCTGGTGCCGCACTTTTGTTCTCTCTGGCACGCTCAGCCACATCCAAGTTGGCATCTTCCTCAGGACGGTAGGCCACTAAGCAGGAGGGGCTAAAGGTCCACCGTTGACCGCCAACTGCCACACGCAAGTTTCCATCTCCAAACACCTTCACCACTTTCCCCACGCGGCCCAGGGCCTGGGAAGAGGTGGGATCACAATAGGTTGGAAGTGGAGCAGACAGTGCGCATGCACGGGGGAGGGGGGATGTGGTGGGTGACAACAGACACTGAGACTCACAGGGGCCATGTCATCGGTCCATTCACCATGTCCAGCCTGCAGTCGCTTCACAGTGTCAAGATCATCGATGACCCGGACAACATCACCCACCCAGAAGTTGTTGTGCTGGACGACAGAGAAGCAGGTAAGGGGAGTTCCTCCAGCCGCTTGTGTTCACTCAAGATCATGCAAGAGGACACCTTCTGCTCCAGAGGGCAAGCAGATCTAACCTTGTCCCTAGTTCCTGCCTCAAGTACAACCAAATGGTCTGGCTGGATAAGGGCCTTAAGTGACCAAATCAGCCCTGGGTGGCCAGCCTAAGCCACAGGGGAGGACAACCAGAGGAACAGTGGGGTAGCAGCATCCAGACCAGACCAAAGCCAGCTCTAGAGATATGTGAAGGTCCAGAAGACCTGTTTCCAGGGTACCTATCCATCACTCAGACACAAGGCAACATGAAAGAGTGGCACAGACCCAGGAAAAATGCTGAAGATAAAGTTGGAGTTGGGTGGGACCCCAGGATGTCAGCACAGGGCCAGGAAGGAAGGGAGGAGTAGTAGGGGGTGGGGATCCTGCAGGGAATCTGTGCACACAACCTATGCACCTGTGTGCAGAGTAAAAGCCTGAATGTTGCCTGTCCTGAAGTATCCCCCTCCAGGTTCAGGTAGGAATGCATCCCCTGCCCCACTCAGTGTCCTTCTTGGACATTCCCACCTATCTGGCACATGTCTCATCCCCACAGTTCAGTTTTCCAAAAGCTTTCACAGAATCTACCCAACCTGGTCTCCTTTGGCAAACCTCCACCTCAGTCTCCTTACAGACCACTCCCATCTGCCCCCATGATGTACACAGCATCTGAAGAAGTAAAGCGAGAAACCCACTTCTAGCCTCCCATAGTACCTTTCTTTTGTTCTCAGGACAGAGCCCCCTGACCCACAGGTTCTAGTCTAAGATGTTTTCAGTACTTCATTCTTCTCTGTGTCCTTCACAACTGGATTCCCTTCCTGGTTTCACCTCCACCCACCAGGCTCTCCCCTTCAGGTCTGCAGACTCATGGGGAGGCTGGTACCCTAGTCCTGCCTAAGCATTCCCAAGACTGAACAGGTACACAGAAGGAATTAGAGAAGCAATAAGTGGGGCTCAGCCCAGCCCCCTAGGCACCTTGGTGAGAGCCCCAGGGTGGAAGGTCCAGCGGGTCTCATGGTTGAACTGCACACGCACGTCCCCACGGTCTGTGATGCGGTGCACGGTGCCCATCTGTCCGATAAACTGTGGCAGGTCACGGAGGCTATGGCGGGGTCAGGCTGGACTCTCGGGGCAGGAAGAGGGATAGGGGTCCAAAGGATTTGGGAAGGGGGGCACATGGGGACTCAGCAGAAGAGGTGGCTCACCTCTGCCATCCTAGGGTTCCAGCCTCCATGACCTTCTTGCATGTCCCTTAGGACGTCTGTGTCCAGCAGACACTTGACCTTGTCCCCGCACTGGAAGGGCTGGCCGTCAGCACTCACCCTGCGCTGCAGCTCTGCAGGCTTGCCTGCGGGAAGGTGGCAGGCTAGGCCTCGGGAAGCAACCTGCCCTCCACCACCAACGGGACATGCCAGGGTAATAAGGTAACAGCCAGGGCAGGGGGGCAGCTGGTGTCAGAGCCAGCCCCATACCAAGCTTCGGGAGGTGCTCCTTGTAGTAAAAGCCGCCAGCTGCCTCACCAACACACTTGAGGTCCACTTTGCCCTTATGGCCCACACGGTACACATTGGTGGTTCCATCTGCCCATGTCACACTGGCCACACTTCGGCCTGTCTCCACATCCCAGCCACGGATGTCCACCACACGGCCTGTCTTCCCTTCCCCTCCTGGGAAGACAGTATGCACACCGGCAGGCTAAGAGTGTGACTCAAGACTGAGCTATAGCCAGCTTCACCTCCGTCTTTCCAGCCACGACTCACCGTCTTGTGAGCCCCATTCCCAGTCAGGGCCTCGTACCACTTTTGCTCCCTGAAAGATGCCCCTTAGCGGGATCCGAAGGAGGCCCTGTCGGGGACTCAGTGTGACCCTGTAAGAGAATGAATCCTGAGCCATGCAGTGATACGATGGCCAGATCTTGCATTTAGCCACCTTGCCCCTCTATGCTAAAGGCATCTGGGTCTGCAGGATAGGTATTCTGGATCCCAAGCCAAACCACTGTCCTTGAATGGCCTTCCCAGTGGGCCTCCACACCTTTGGAAAGGGAACAAACTATTAATGTCTCTGGGCTCAGAGACCTCACCAATATCTGGCTGAAAAGGCACCTGAGATGACTCTGGGAGCAGTCCTTGTGATCAGTCCATGTCTGCTGCTTTAAAGGCAGCAGGGGCAGGGCCTGGCCCAGAGGATGAAAACACTTATCTGGCCACCAGCTCAGACAGCTGCCCTGATCTCATACTGGCCAGAAGAGGGAACCTATACACCACATCTCTACACAGAGGAAAGATCAAGGGGATGCAGAGAATAAAGGACGGTACCAGAGTGCCTTCCCAAGACAATCCAACAGAGACCTGTCTCCCATCCTCATCTTACTGCATCAGGCTAGGGCCACCCCCAGCTGTACCTATGGGCTGGCACCCAAGGTGAGCTGCCCAGTGACAAGCCTCCTTGCCAGGCCTGGCTCCACCAGGAGATGCCGGGTTTCAACAGCCACTACTATCCATGTGGCAAATACCTAGGCCACCTTCAGTGCTCCAGGCTGCAGCTGTACCAGAGTCATGCCATCCTGACTCTAAGGGTGAGTTAGCAGAGGAAATCCCACCCACAGCACCCACCTTACAATGTGCCTAGAGAAAGCCTTCAGTGAGAAATGAAGGAGTGCCATTCTCAGAGCTCTAGAATAACCTGACCCTGGGTATTCTTCAAGGAAATCTTGCAAGACGGACTTGCTAGGTACTTTTGGAAGTGACTCTGCCAGAGGCCAAGGCCTGGCTGGATGTCAAAGGCACCAGTCAGAAGGCGCTGGGGAGATAGGCTGTGGTCTAGGGAACTCACGGGCGTGAGTGTGATGTCTCATAGCGCTCAAAGGCGTGGGTAAGGTCATGTTTGTTGTGCATGTAGCACTGTGTGCAGAGGTCATAGTCAAAGCAGACACGGCACTTCCAACGCATGCCACGAAGTCCATGTTTCTTGCAGCAGTCACAGATGATGTTGGGGTGACGGATACCTAGGTATAGGGTGGGGTAAGTGAGAACCTGCAGGTCTCCTGTCACCTGGCCAGCCCCACCCACAGCTGGGCATCACCACACACCGATTTGGGCGTTGTCGTAGAGCAGCAGGTCATGGGCACCTTGGTAGCCAGCTCGATAGTTGGTACATGTGCCCTGGTCCCACTGAACAACAACTGTACGGTCGGGGGTCGAGGGGCTGCCATGGCGGCCAAGCTCCACCACAGTGCCCACACCGCCCTCACCTCCATCCTGCTGGCCCCATTTCCAGTCCACTCCGCGTACCACACGCATGCCCACCTGCACACCTGCATGGGGGTCCAGGTCCATGGTGAGTGGGCTGTTCAAGAACCTGCAACAGAAAGCACCCTTCAGTCTATGCCAAAGTGTCATATAGCCAGGCTAATTGTAAGACACATGTTGAGATGGCCACCTGGGAGAGAAGGATGGATCAGCAGCAAAGAAAACAAAGCCAACAGAACAAGGAAGAAAGGACAATAGGGGGCTGGGAAAGCCAGGAGCATGGGCCTACAGGCCAGGGCCAGAGGGAGCCAGGAATAAAATGGAGGGGGCGGAAGAACAAGACAGACATGGAAGGGCAGTAACCAAATGCAAAAGTGCCCACTACAGTGACCCTGTAGAAGTGACTGCTACTCGAAAGGTAGGGGCAGAAATTGGGAACATCATAAGTGGACAGGCCCAAAGGATCAGAAACTGAACCTGGCACAGTGGCCACATACTAGTGGATCTGCTCTCAAAAGTCTTCGGATGATGCTCCATTAGTATAAGTATACTTTAAAGCTAGAGTTGGACATGATGGTGCACACTTTAATACCAGCACTCAGGAGGCAGAGGCAAAAGGTTCTCTGTGAGTTCAAGACCAACCTGGTCTATATGGTGAGTTAAGGCTACGTAGTGAGAACCTGTCTACAAAAATCAGTTACTAGGATTGGTGGCACACACCTTTAATCCCAGCACTCTCGAGGCAGCGGCAGGTGGATCTTTGTGAGTTTGAGGCTAGTCTGGTCTACAGAGCTAGTTCCAGGGCTACACAGAGAAACCTCCTCTCCTTGAATGAATAAATAAATAAATAAACAAACAAACAAACAAACAAACAAACAAACAAACAAACAAACTGATTGATTAAAAACAAAGCTAATAGATGTATATTGTAGATATCCATGTGAAAGACTGTAAGGCCATCCAACTTAAGAAGCAAGGACTGTTTTTCTGTGCAGCACGGTGACATGTGGGACTGAATTTTTTTTTTTTTTTTTTTTTTTTTTTTTGTTTTTCGAGACAGGGTTTCTCTGTGTAGCTTTGCGCCTTTCCTGGAACTCACTTGGTAGTCCAGGCTGGCCTCGAACTCACAGAGATCCACCTGGCTCTGCCTCTCGAGTGCTGGGATTAAAGGCGTGCACCACCACCGCCCGGCATGAATTTAAGAACTGTTGTTCAACCAGATACCATAAAGCAACTGGACAGGCAACCATGCGATGCTCACAGTATACAATCCATAGAGTACTACCACTCGTATATGAAAATGCCAGACAAAATGAAAATGGGCAAGACACTGAGACACCTACTATGCATAGAATGTTTTGTTACCAGAACACTGATCACAGGCAGGACAAGATCCTCTGTTCCACATTTCAAAGGACAGTACAGCAGTCATACAACACTTTAGGGACCTTCTCTGGAGAAGCGTGGTCCAGCCACAGAGGTGATGCAATCACAGAAGCACCTGCCCATGTTTTTCATGGTGGACTGGGCCCTGCAGTGTTCAGTGCCCAAGAGAATATAAACTACAACCCACCTTGCTATTTGGGGCAGCAGACAAAGCTGATAGACATGGAAGGGCAAAGTGCGGCCAAAGGTCAAAGTGCCAACTGCAGTGACTCTACTAACAGAAGTTTAAAAAATGGACAGGCAAATTCAGAGCATCATGGTGCTAACCACGCCAAGCTTTAGGTTGCTTATGTGGCCTTAATGCTCTGTATCATAATAACATTAAATGAAGTCTTAACACGTACTTTCCCAAAGTCTTTCCCAGACTCCTGCCTCAGCCGTTACCAGGCACACAAATGGATTTGAGAGACAGAATCTGACAGGGGCTCCTGTGCTATGACAAGTACTTCTCCTGTACTGTGACAAGTACCTCTCCTGTGCTATGACAAGTACTTCTACTTTACCATTTAAGAACCACGCCCTGCAGCTGGGAAAGAGGGGACTGCTTACAACGAACCAGCAGTCCTGTTCCAGGACACATACTCAGGCTTCACAAGAGGCTGAAAGGTCCCCCCACACCTGGTTTGGGTGCAGCTGAAGATTAGCTGGGGCCCAAAGGCCCTACTCAGCCATGAGGCAGAAGTCAGATCAGGGCTAAGTGAGCAACTATAGGAATATAGCACACACCAGCTTTCTGCCTGGGCCCTCTTCCAGGATCCCTGTCCTTGCCCTAAGACTGACAGCCTCCTGGCTTGCCTAGTTCAGGAAACATTCCCCACTATCTACCAGGAAGAAAGACCAGTAGCCCTGCCTAGCCACATACACTGGCTGAAGGCTGGGTGTCTGCAGCTAATGGTAATGGCCTGAGCACCACAGGCTGTCCCAGAGCCAAGCACAGTAAAAATCCAGCACCACTCAGAAGCCTATGTTGAATACAGGGAACTACCACACACTGACTCTAGATCTACATCTCACCATATTCTCAGGGGTACAGGCCTCCTGGCCAGCACAGCATCGTGCAGTTTTTTAAAAATTTTATTACTTCAGCCGGGTGGTGGTGGCGCATGCCTTTAATCCCAGCACTTGGGAGGCAGAGCCAGGCAGATCTCTGTGAGTTCGAGGCCAGCCTGGGCTACCAAGTGAGTTCCAGGACAGGCACCAAAACTAAACAGAGAAACCCTGTCTTGAAAAACCAAAAAAATATATATATATATATATATATATATATATATATATATATATATATATATATATATATATATATTATTTCATGTGTATGAGTGTTATGCCTGCATATATCTGTATACCACATGTGTGAAGTGCCAGGAGAGGCCAAAAGAGGGCGTAAGATCCCATGGGATTAGAGTTACTGTAAGACATCATGTAGATGCTAGGGATTGAACCTGGAGATCTTCTAAAAGAACAGGCATTATTGCTAATCTTGCACAACCTCTCAAATACCTTCTGCAATTCTTATTCCTATACACAGACCCAGGACTGCTAGGACCACAGCAAAAGCAGATGAGCACATTCACCTGGCTCAGAGACTATGAAGAGCCTTCCCAAACAGCTGGGCTCTGTCTTTTCAGAGGATCCCCCTCATCTGCCCAGGGACCTTGTCTGTCCTCTCTTTAGCTCATTCCTCTCCATGGACTCTAGAGTACCTGCTAAGATGTGGCACCAGAAGCCGGGCGTTAGTGGCGCACACCTTTAATCCCAGCACTCGGGAGGCAGAGCCAGGCGGATCTCTGTGAGTTCGAGGCCAGCCTGGGCTACCAAGTGAGTTCCAGGAAAAAGGTGCAAAGCTACACAGAGAAACCCTGTCTTGAAAAACAAAAAACAAAAAACAAAAAAAAAAAAAAAAAAAAAAAAAGATGTGGCACCAGGGCCTAATGCCAGGGTAAATCCAACCTTCTTCCTCTTTCCACAGAGGAGGGACAACCCACAAAGGAACTTCATATTGAGAATGTCCAAAGCTCTTTGGTGTTAGTGAGCCCCAGATGAGGGGAGGGTCCTGTGGGCAGCTAATCATGGCAGCTGGCTCTGCTCCTCTACAGTAACAGCTCCACCATGGATGAGAGGGCCTCCAACGGCCTCAACCTATCAGAAGAGCTATTAACATGACAGCTCATGGGTGTTCCAGTGAGAGTAAGTTTTCTTTGGGGGTGTGGTGACTGGTACATTGCCCATGCTCTAGTCGGGGGCCAGAGGCCCATATGCATATTAGCAGCAGAAACTGGACTCAGGGCACTATAAAATGAAAGAGGAGGAGGGGGAGGAGAGAGGGAGGAGGAGGAGGAGGAGGAGGAGGAGGAGGAGGAGGAGGAGGAGGAGGAGGTGAAGAAGAAGAAGAAGAAGAAGAAGAAGAAGAAGAAGAAGAAGAAGAAGAAGAAGAAGAAGAAGAAGAAGAAGAAGAAGAAACAGATCCTGTGGTCACTCTAGAGCTGTGTGGCATGCCTCTGTTTCTGAGACCAGCCTCTCGGTCACTGCTTATCTACAGGCTGATGGCTCCACTAACCACTTGATGCTGGGCCTTTTACAAGACATGGAGTAGGGAGGACTTCAAACACGACAACAAGCATAGCCCATGCATGGCCTTGCTTTCAGAAGAATGGGTAGAGGGCATAGAGCTCAGGTGGAGGGTACCCAACAAGGCCTAAGAGCACCAGGACCAGGCCTCAACCAATGACTCCACATGGAGTAGCAAGAATGCTACCAGGCACTTCAGCCTGCCAGTGGCCTGCACTGACCAACATTTACATGACCATCATTCTTGGTTAAGCAAAGCTCTTCTCAGCCCTGGTCTTAAGTTTTAAAAAAACCTTCCAGTCTCAAGAGCTGTCCCCAGTCAGCAGCTCAGCAAAGTCAGAGCACAACCAGATTGTACAGAGGGCTCTCTGCCCAGAGCCCGCACCTCAGTGCCTAAGGCCGCCCTGAGGAGCAAAACTGTAGGAACATAGGCAAGAGATTCAATACACAACATCTCTCACAGTCACAACACTGAGGTGTGTGAACACTGAGAAGCACCCGACAGTGACACCTGGACCTGTGCCCACCCTGCCCACCACCTGTGCCCTGGAGGTTGTAAGGTCTCTCCTCTACTTTGGAGGCTGCACTCTCCCTCCATCTTTCATGGCATTATCTGACCTGAGTCTCCTTACCTGAGCTGGGCCTCTGGCAATGTCCCCCAGAACATAGTTATTGCATAACCAGACAGGAGACAGGGTTCCTGGGCCTCAAAAACAGCTGGATATAGCATTCTATGATATTATTAGAAGGCCCAATGGCTTTCCCTCCCCTCTCCCTTCAAGTATCCCTGCTTGGTCTCTGCATTATTATCCACCTACTATTACCATCCCATTCCTTGGCCTGTGATACCACTATCAGAGAACAGAAAAGTTCACCATGTGTATGTGGAGGGGTGAATGGGTAACAGAACAGAAGAAGAGGACAGAAATGAGATCTAGGCAGACCGAGGGGAGAAGATCTCCATTTTGGACTCAGCTCTTGTCTCTATCTATCTAAGGGGCCTTCCTCTTTGGATGGCACAGGACCCTGACCACAGTGAAGGGGCCTGTGTACTTCATGATCAACAGAGAGCTAGGGGGCATGAGGCCACGTCAGAATTGAATTTTCTGACAAAGGTCTTATCCCTTGAGCTTACTGGGCCAATGATAAAGCACTACAAGGCCGAGGGCAGAGTCAAGAGGGAAGCTGGCCTCTATCTTACTGGGTGCAGCACCAAGCCATAGAATGATGTATCTACTGTGCCAAGCCTCTGGACAAGCCCAAGAAGTGGCCTGCATGCCTGAACAGTACCTGTGCTCAGGCTAGCCATTCTGCAAACCTCAGGTGAATATACGCCCAGGGTGCCTGGAGAGAGAAGTCCCTGATGAAATGCAGGACTGGAGACCTCTCTTGAAGATGGACAGCCCACCTCCTCTGGGATACATGTATCCTCAAGGGAACTTACTATCACTGCCCCTTTCTGGACCTTCCCTGCAGGGACAGCTAACCTTGTCTATTATGTCAATTTGACTACATTTGGAATTAACTAAAACTCAAGCAGCTGGGCACACCTGTGAGGGATTTTTCTTAATTAAATCATTTGAAGTGGCCGGGCGGTGGTGATGCATGCCTTTAATCCCAGCACTCAGGAGGCAGTGCCTGGCAGATCTCTGTGAGTTCAAGGACAGCCTGATCTACAGCGCGAGATCCAGGACAGGCTCCAAAACTACACAGAGAAACTGTGTCTTGAAAAACACCCCCCCCCCCAAAAAAAAGACCCACTTTTAATCTGGATCTTCTGAGCTGGCAAGATCCACCTTTATATGGAACACACCTGCTGTGTTTGCTCTTGCCTGCCTACCCTCGATATCAATTTACTGGTATCAGAGCCTACTTCTTGATTCCAGCATGTACTGAACGCCTGAGACATCCAGCCTCAGTGACAGAACAGCTACTGGATTCTCGGACTTTCCATCAGGAGAAAATCGTTGTTGGACTACTTAGATCACAGCCTGCAAGCTACTCTAATAAATTCCATATACATATATTTTTTCCATCCTATTAAGCTGTGTTCTTCTTTGTGTGTGTGTGTTCCTCTTGAGAACTCTGACTAATATACCTGCCACAACCTCTCAACAACTACCATAAGCCAGCCAGCCCTTCCCATTGAGTAGGAAGCCTCTCCTCCCTTCTTCCATCTCCTGCCCTAACTGACAAGGCTCTTGATAGAGTGCAGTACTGTGTGCTCCAGTGTGCTGAACCCTGCCAAACTACCAAAGAGAACTTTGGCCCTGGGTGTATGGAGAGGGCCGAGGGTCTGAAAGCACTGTCCTGGAGCTCAGCCTAGAAGAGCTCCAGGACAGTCTAAGAACTGCAACCAGTAAAGCTCAGGTGTACAAACAACCTTACTTTCAAACCCACATTGAATGTCACCCACCTCTGATATACATCATTCTTCAGGATGCTGGAAACCACAATGTGTTATGGGTACCACTATCTCAGTAGGAAATTTACCTTCAGAGTTAACTTTTTCCTATGCCATCAGACAGTCATGTCCCTGGCATGTATCCAAGCACCCCTGGAGCTGTTGCTATAGATATTTACAATTATAATGGGGGATGTCTGAGTATGAGGACTTGGTTGACAAATACGCTTTAAGAGAAGCAGAACTCACCTTAGAGCACACAGAAGCCTCTAGTCAGCATCCCAGGCATTTAGTTGCTACTTCCTGGGCCACAAATTTTCTCAGCCACCAAAACTTCCTGTGGAAAACTAGCAGCCATTGCCAACACAGAACACAGCAAACCAAGGTGGTAGGCAGGAATCCAGGCTGGGGAAAGACCATTTTAAGGCAGTTTTACACACAGTATTTACTACCATGACCTGACAGTGGTCATTGGGGCTGCTGTTATTTCTAGTATTCCTTCCTATAAGGAACAAACTTTTTTTTTTTCATTTATCTCTGGCTGGCCTGGAACTTAATATGTAGTCCAGATTGGCCTGGAATTCCTTCCAAGTGCTGAGATTAAAAGCATGTACCAGGGGCTGGAGAGATGGCTCAGTATTTAAGAGCACTGGCTGCTCTTCCAGAGGACTCAGGTTCAATCCCCAGCACCCACATGGCAGCTCACAATTATCTGTAACTCCAGTTCTAGGGGATCCGACACCCTCACACAGACATACATGCAGGCAAAACACCAATGCACATAAAATAAAAATTAAAAAAAAAAACTGACTTAAAAAAAAAGCATGTACGGGACACCACACCCAGACAGAATTAAAGATCCAATAGGTCAGAGGTATCAGGACTGCGGGGTGGGGGTGGGAGTGGAGGATGCTGTCCCTTATTATGTGAATATTTTATTGGGAAGTCCCATACAGCCATAAAAATTAAATCATGTTAATTGTGAAAGTTAGCAAATTGCCTTTATTCAGACGAATAGTTACATGACACAGAGACCACTTAGGATTCAAGCTTATCTCCCTACATCTCTGGTGGTGCCTGAGACACTGCTGATTTGAAAATGTGTGGCAAAAGAAAAAAAAAAAAAAAAAGAAAATGTGTGGCAAAAACTGGTGCATCAGAGGCTCCTACTAGGCAGATGGACATCCTAGGTGCCAGTAGAATCAAACAAAGAATGCCAGTCTAAGCCACAGAGGCCAGGAAACCCAGATCTGCCCTGCATCAAGACATCTGCTGGGGGACATCCATTAAGGTTCAGGGGTATCATGGCTGCTAATCTTGGTCATCTAGCTGGAGAGCTCCAGGTACACTGCAGCTTGGAGTTCACCACATTGCCTAGGGCTGACCTTGGTGGGGGAATGACATTCAGATACTTGTTGCATCAGAAGCAACAGGCCAGAGTAGAATGTGAAGACAGGGGACTTAGAAGGGGCCAACCTTGCTCTGTCCCCAAGCTTGCTGGCTCATCAGGAGCCTTCCTGGCACCTCTGCTTTTCTCATTGGTCTGAACTCAGAGGAGGCAGGAAGGACATTTCTCACTACCCAGTCCACTCAAGCACATTTAGACACAAACACAAGCTTTGACATAACATCAGACGGCATCCGCAAGGGGAACGAACCAAACCCAAACTGTCAGGCCACAGCTGTCAAGAGCTCACCTGTGTGGAGGTCCAGTGTCCCCCACCCGCCTTGAGAACCGGGCAGGAGCCCTGATGCTTGGAGATCTGGGACTGGCCTCCGCTGGGCTGACCTTCCGTTAGAGGCCCGGGAGATCCAACCCTGTGGCCAAGGGTACGCACAGTTAGTAAACGAGAAGGGACGGAGGCCGCCGCTCGCTTTAAAAGGCTCCCAGGGGTCCGGCGGCTGGGACCCGCTGTATCACCCACACGCACCGAGAACGCGCACCGGGCACGAGCTGTGTCCAGGGGCGAAGAACCTAAAGCCTGCTGCACGCAAGGGCCGGGGACGCCCGCCCAACCTACAGCCCGGTCAAGCTGTCTGACCCCTCGGCCCAGTGCCACCGCCCCCAGCGCTGGGAGGACGCCCGACCCGGCCCCCCACTTGCCCGGAGTTTCCGCGCCCGGTCGCCCTAGAACACCGGGCCCTGAGCAGCGCAGACGCTGACAGCGGATCCTCGGCTGGCCACCCAGGCGCCAGCTGCACCCCGCTGTCCTCCGCCTCTCAACGGCGCCTGGCAAGGCCGCCTCCCGCGCCAGCCCACCTGGCTGCCCCACTAGGGCCCCCGACTCCGGTCCCTGGCTGCAGCACAGACTGTCGGGAGCTGTAGTTTCCGGCGTCCGGCCCGGGGGCGGGGCAGACAACTCCCAGGAGGCCCTGCGCGTGACGCAAATACTTCGGGCTACGAGGCGGGGCTTATAGCTCCCCAGAGACCCTTTTCGTTGTGTAGGCGTCTGGTCAGGCAGCAATCGGACTGACAGCCGCGGTGTCTATGGCTGGCGGGCGCTCTGCTTGTCTAAAGAAGAAACTGGAAATGCCCGTGTCCCGGCAAATACGGACACATTCTGGGAGAGAACGAGGTCGGAAAGAGTGGGCACTGAGGAGGCGAGACGCTCAGAGTCTGGCCCGGAAGTGCGTCTGGGCTGAGCCCTAGTGGCATTGGTCCCCTGCGCAGTACGGGTTCCCAGGACGCTTTCCGTTGCCTTAGAGACAGATGTTTAGAGTGCCCTCTTGTCTCAAACCCGCGAGGTGTCCAGAGACATGGTGAAGACCCATCTAAACTAACTTTTGATTTAATTTTTTGGGTTTGTTTTAGTTTTTGGTTTTTTTGAAATAGGGTCCCACTATGTAGCACTGCTTGGCCAGAAACTCTGTGTAGACCAGGCTGGCCTCGTACTCAGAGTCACACCTGCCTCTGCCTCCTGAGTGCTGAAATTAAAGCCGTGCACCACCATACCCGGAACGACTTAATTTGATTTTTAAAAAAGAGTCCTGCCAATTTTTTTTGTTTTGTTTTGTCTTCCTGCCGATCTGGGGCGAGGGGGTCAACTCGGATCAACTGAGCACCCTCCACCCCACTACTCTACTGATTTTAGTCCCTCAGGCCTACAGATAAAAAGCAATCATACAGGCCTTTGTGTTTATAAACAGTATACTGCCTCAGTTTGCGTATCTTAGACAGTTCCATGGAGTCTGCAGGCCATAACAACTTAGCGCTCCAACAACTCTCTTCACACGCCTTGCACCTATGAGCAAGTTACCTCCATACTTTTTCTGACTGTCCTTCACTCAGCCTATTGTCAAGGTTTATGCCCAATCCATTCTGTACAGTCTCTTTTCTTTCTTTCTTTTTTCTTTTTTAAAACATTTATTTTGTGGGGGCAAGGGGCATTAGTGCCATGGCCCTTATGTGAAGTCAGATGCTAAAGCAAGTGTCTTTGCCTGATAAGCCATTTCCCTGGCGTTTTTTATTTTGAGACAGCGTCTTACTCTTGCCCAGGTTGACCTCAAACACTCTAACTCTGTAATCCTATTATCTCAGTTTTTCAAGTGCTGGGGTTTATAGGCCTGAGTCATTCCTCCTAGCTCCAGTCTTGGTTTATCTCATGTGTCAGCAGCTTTCTAGTTTGAGTAGGTGGTTGGTTGGTAGGCTAGTTGGTTTTTGAGATAGGGTCTCACTAAATAGCCCTGGCTGGCCTGAGATTCGTGTGTAACCCAGGCTAGCCTGGAACTCACAAAGATTCACCTGCCTCTACCTCTTTTTTTTTTTTTCTCAAGACAGGGTTTCTCTCAAGCTTTAGTGCCTGTCCTGGAACTCGCTCTGTAGGACCAGGCTGGCCTCGAACTCAGAGAGGTCCACCTGGCTCTGCCTCCCTAGTGCTGCGATTAAAGGTAAGCCTAACCCAACTGATTTTATGCAGTGGTAGGTGAAATGGCATTGAGAAGGAAAGAGATAAGGAATGAAGAACTTAAGACAATGCAAGGCCTTTATTTTAGTAGGAAAACCTGCTGAGGGAGGTCTAGGGAAGAAGTAAGAGCCCTCCATCTATTTACAATCTGGCGTAATTATAGGAAAGAAAAGGAAGGGGCAGGAAAGGAAGTTGAAAAGTTTTCTTTTTGGACCTCGATTGGCTGTTGTTAGGACTGACCGAAGAATGATTGAAGAGTATTGAGAAAAAGAATGTCAGGTGATCAGCAACATCTCTATTGAGCAGCCATCATCAGAGATCTGCAGGGAGGCAGTGGCAAGAAGTTGCCATGGCTAACATTAGATGGCATGGACCACATGGCAACTGTTGGTTAAATGGCGCTGCTCCTGGCTGCCAACAGAGGAGAGTGCTGGAGGAGAGTCACGAGCCATGGGAGGGGTGGGGAGAGAGGGAGAGAGGGAGAGAGAGAGAGAGAGAGAGAGAGAGAGAGAGAGAGGAAAAAGAAGGAGGTCCAGATGGAAGGAAGGAGCGGAAAGGAAAAAGAGGGACGCACAGAGGGCCTACCTGCTTTTTAGGCTGGGATGCTGTCGCAGGCTGATGATGTAATTAAGGACAGAATCCCTACAGCGACCACTGCTTAGTTCCAGCATTTCAACATTGCAGACTGTTATGCCCAGATCTTGGGGATCCCCAAAAGACCACCATGGAGACTGAATCCCGTATGTAAAGCAAAGAACCTGTTAGGATTCTGCTCTCATTCCTCGGGGTCTGGCATCTTACGTCATCTGCAGGTGCTGGTGACTACTTACCCGCTGCTTGGTCCTGCCATCTTCCTTTCTGTCCAGGCCTGGCTTTCCTCCCTCCTATCCCCTTTCTTTCTGATAAAGCTCTTTGTAACTCTGGTTGTCGTGGCCATGGCCTGTGACCTTCCCACCAGTAACCAGCGCCACCACCAGTGCCATCTGTCATAACCACCGGAGCCTTCATTTCCAAGCTCCGAGCTTGGTCTCTCTGTCCAATGCAGTGGTGAGAGCAGAGAGCCCTGAGCTCAGGCGGTGTAGAGTTTTTATCATAGCAGAGTTTGAGGTGAGGGGATTTCCAGGGTTCAGGACCCTGATTGGCTGACAATTGTCTAGGAGTATCTGTGTTAGGATCCTGCCCTCACTCCTGCACATGCCAAGCTGGGTGTCTTACGTCTTATGTCATCAGGGGCGTTGGCGACTACGTAAACAGCATGATCACACCTTAAAAAGCTACCCTCTCTCTCTGTTCCCCCTCTGCTCCCATTATCTCTCTCTCCAAACCTGGCTCTCCTATCTCCTATCCCCTCCTTCCTTTTAATAAAGCTCTCTGTAACTCTGGTAGTCATGGCCGTGGCTCATGACTTTTCTGCTGGTAACCAGTGACACTACCAGCGCCATTCATACTTTCAATCTGTAAAACAAAAATAGGTGTTGTTAGACTCAAAAACATCTGGCCACTTTATCTAATGTTTGGAATGTTTGGGATGTCAGGTGTGAAGGGTTCACAACACGCCCCCACAGTCGGGCGTGTTTGCATATATCCCAGCGGACACTTTCGCCTAGCCAGTTCCAGGTCAGGATAGCCATTTCCGGGTCAGGGCGTCTCGTGTGACCAGGATGCCCGGCAGACCTGGACACTTCCACCTAGCCAGTTCCAGGTCAGGATAGCCATTTCCGGATCAGGGCGTCTCACGTGACCAGGATGCCCGGCGGACCTGGACACTTCCGCCAAGCCAGTTCCAGATCAAGATAGCCATTTCTGGGTCAAGGCATCTTGAGTGACCAGGATCTGTGACGTTGCATGGCAACGTAGGTGCACAACGTAGCCATGTGATCTACGCGCATGCATGGAGTAGTGACGTCGACCTGTGCACACCCAGCATTTAAAATCCGGCGCCATGTTCCCAGTTCTCCTTCTTCTCCACACACGTGTCTCTTCCACAGGTCTGCGCACTCTCTGTCCCTTTATCTTTAATAAAACTCTTATTAGCGGATTCTGTCATGTTTCGTGACATTTCCTTGCAGGGTAAGAGCACAGCATCACCAATTAACTAACAAGGTGCTTCCCCATAGATGTAGGCCCTCCCTGGGTGGGGTGAGCTTATGGCTTTTCCTGTGTCTGGGTGTAGCCTGCCAGTAAGCCTGTCACAAAAGCTGTGTCTGGGCCTCTGAGCCTGTCATGGCAGCTGTGTGATCAAGCAGTTTTGGGGTCCCTCTACATAGAACACACTTCTCCAGCACCTTTTTTACTTTCATTTTTAATGAGTCTCAATATTAATGCCTTTCCCATTGGGAAATTTTGTGTGGGCTTTGGTAAAGGATAAAAATGTGTACAATGGTAGCCTCTCTAAACAAAATAATTCTTTTGAAAAAAACAATCCCAGCCACCTCTGAACCAGGACTTTCGTTGTGCCCTCCAACAGGAAAGTTAGAGATTTACTAGACACACCTAATCCCAAGGATGAAATATCTACAATTCAGATCTAGAACCTGAGGCTGTTAAGGTCAAGAGTTCAGTTAATAAGTATGGAGAAATCAGAATCCTAAGGTACAATGGAAAAAACGTTAGACATCAGGACCTTCCCTTTTGGAAGCATTATGAGGGGAACAGACCCATATATAGTAAGACTAAGAAATTGTAGTATAGTATCTGCTCCGCAGAAGAAATCCTTTTCCCAAGGTCAGGCATTTGGATAAGGTCTCCATTCCCTTGGGGGCTTGGGGAAAGTTCCTCAAGTTCCTGCTTGATAAAACAGTCATTCCTTTTGTTTTGTTTGGTTTTTGGTTTTTTTTGTTGTTGTTGTTTTTGTTTTGTTTTTTTCGAGACAGGGTTTCTCTGTGTAGCTTTGGTGCCTGTCCTAGAACTCACTCTGTAGACCAGGCTGGCCTCAAACTCACAGAGATACGCCTGCCTCTGCCTCCCGATTAAAGGCGTGTGCAACCAATGCCCGGCTAACGCAGTCATTCTTATCTCTAGCTAGAGAAACTTTTGGCCCTTCCATTAACATATGACTGGTGCCTATTGTCAAGGTAAATGCTAGATTCCTCAACCCCTGATCTCAAGCCACACCCCAGCTCACATGCCCCTTTTCTCCCATTTAATCTTATGTGCAAAAAAAGTAGTTGTTTTTCAATTGAACACTGCTGGCAGCCATCCCAGTTCACCTTCAGATCATATCCTTTTTCTCCCCCCCCCCACTCTTTGGGACTTGAACCCCCTTGCTGAAGCAGATCTCAGGCAATTAGGGATGGAACACTGAGCTCCATGCATGATAAGCAAGTACTCTACCAAATGAGCTAACCTCTAGCCTGCTTTCTAGTATTTTTAAATGCCTAGTGTTTTGCTGATCACAGATGGCTAGTTCCGAATGTCCCAATATCTTCACCTCTCAGTATCATTGCCCAAGGCCAGTAGTTCTGTATGATTGCCACAAACCTCATAGACCTGAAAGGGAAAAATCAGAGGCCATCTTGAGAGACGCTCCCTTCCCCTCACTCTTCTAAAGGTATTTGCTGACCAGCAGTTTTCGAACTGACCAGAAGTTGAACTTGTTGTGCCCAGATCGCGACCCCCAGAGAGACCACCAAAGACGAGCATGCCGGAAAGCAAAAGCAAGGTTTAATTCTGGATATCCAAAAGCAATACAAGCCTAGGCAGGGACTTTGTCCAGTACATCCAATGCAGTGGAGGCTGGAGGAAGTGCCCACTTCTTTGTAAGCTCAGTTTTTAAAGGGAAAAATCACAAGGTTACATCATTTAGGGGTGCTAGTACGGGTACAATTCTGATTGGCTTGCTTCTAGGGGCTTTCTAGAAATCATGGCTTAATCTTACTTCTAAGGGAGTAGTTACCCGCCACCATTTCTCATTGGCTGCCCTCAGGTGGGGGCATTTCTGTGGTCAGTTACCCTGGAAACCAGGGAGAGGACATTCCATAGTCCTGCAGGCATTACCTCGTGACTACCTTGTGACTCTGTTCTTTTACACTTCCTGGTTTCTGGAATCTGGACTGACTTGTTTCAGTAACTATTGGCCTATTCCTAGAAGGAGAAATCTTAGGCCTTAGTTTTTGGGTGAAAGCATTTTGGTCTTATTTCTAAGATGGCTTATTTTGGTCTCACAAACTCATGGGAAGATAAGGCTGGAACAATAAATCTATATATCCTGGACTTGGCAAAACAGTATATAGGGAGTAATGGACTCAACTGACCAGAAATTGAATTTATTGGAAAATAGAACTGGAACAATAAATCTGAATGTATATATCCTGGGTTCAGCAAAAGCAGGACATAGGGAGTAAAAAAAAATGTATGTCTCTGTAGATACCCTGCATCCTATCAGCCACTAGTAATTTCCTGCTTATGGTTCAGCCAGTAACTTCAAAGAACTAACTCACCTCTAGCCCCCTTGTCCAATCCCAAGATATGTAACTCTCTGTATGCAAACCTTTCCTACATAAACCCCTTCAAGTGAGTGCTTGGCACCATCCTCCTCCACTCGCTGTGTGGAGTGTTTGGAACAGACCAAGCCCAGACTTGCTTTGTTAATAAACCCCTGTGTGCTTGCATTGGATATCAGCTCTGCGGTGGTCTTGTTTGGGGGTCTTGCAACACGGGCACAACAGACCCCCTTATCCTTCTGTTCCAAATTAGACCACACTGTCTTTTCTTCCTAATTCTCATGTTTTTGTTACCTGGTTCCTGGAATCCATGGCATCTTTCTTCGTGATTTACTCTTACTTGTCTGAAGTGAGTCTTCTACTAATGGCCTGGGAACAATGCATGTGTGAATGTGTGCTAATACTCCTGGGGCTGCCCAGGCTCCCCTTCCTTGTGTGCTGACTGTGGACTTCTCCATGATGCTACTTGTTTTCTCTGTAGGCTTGATAACTCAGTCCAGGCCTCTACTCTGATGCACTCTGATGTTTCCTGAAACACTAGGAAGATAAAACTCATTGCTAAACAAATAGGAACCCACCCTTGCCTTGAGCCAAATTTCTTAAACCTGCAAAGGTGTTCCTTTCCTATTGGGCTCAGCTCTGTAAACATATCCAGGTAGAACTAACTCTGTTGTTCATTGTGGCCTGAGAATGGACTGCTGCACTGGGTCACTAGATGACCCTCATAGGATAGTTTGGAAGTTAAGGCTTCTTTGGAATCCCAGCAGGCTCCATCTCAGCAAGGTTTGGGCAGTCCCTTCAGGGAGGCCCCTTGCCACTGCTGTTCAGCTGAATGGAACAATTGGTATAGTCAGCAGAATCCAAAGAAATGTGCTGGGGAAAAGAAAAACTGACTCAGGAGACCTCTAGGTGGCAGCTAGGGCTGGTGACAGAATCTGTCATAGCCTGCTCCATGGTCATGGACATCCTGGGAGTATGCAGGTGTTCCAGCAGTTCCAGATGGAGGAAACTGGAAGATTTGAAACTGAAAGTACTAGTGAGGAAGTCCAGTTTAGGGGGGGCCTTGGCTGGCTTCTGAAGTGGATAAAATCTTGGCAACAGAACTCACTGGGGGAGGATGCAAAAGAGAGGGGCTGCCTGAATTCTGCTGCCTGGAGAGTTTTGGGCAACAAAAGGTATCTGTTTTAGTTAGGGTTTTGTATTGCTGTAAAGAGGCACCATGACCACAGCAACTCCCCTCCCACCAACCCCCACCCACTCCTCCACAGGCCCACCCACTCCTCCACAGGGTTTCTCTGTGTAACAGTCCTAGATGTGCTGGAACTTGTTTTGTAGACCATATTGGTCTTGAACTCACAGAGATCAGCCTGCCTCTGCCTCCTAAGTGCTGGGATTAGAGACAACTCTTTTTTTTAAATTTTTTATTTTTTACATGCAGGCAAAACATTTATTTATTTATTTTTTCATCTGTTCAGAGAGCTATGCTTTACTTAAGTTGTGTAAGTGAGATTCCTATTCATCTTCCCCTTCCCTGTTTGATTTATGGCAGACATTTTTCTATAGGCTAATCCATAATCTTAAAAGATTTTAGCCTCCCCTCCTGAAAGTATGCCCAGCATTTTCTTTCATCAGCTTGATATAGTACAAATTCTTATCCTAATAGTGAAATGTTTTATTAAAGCTTGCACAGTGGTTGGGTAAAACCAAAACTTATTATAAGCCAGTCATCCTAGGGCCCCCCGCCCTGCTATGTAGCCTCTCTGGATCTGTAGATTGCAGTCTGATTTATATCTAATATCCACTTCTGAGTGAGTACATACCAGGTTTGTCCTTGTGAGTCTGGGTTACCTCACTCAGGATGATTTTTTTCTAGTTTCATCCATTTGCCTGCAAATTTCATGCTGTCATTGTTTTTCTCTGCTGAGTAGTACTCCATTGTGTATATGTACCACATATTCTTAATCCATTCTTCAGTGAAAGCATCTAGGTTGTTTCCAGGTTCTGGCTATTATGAATAATGCTGCTATGAAGATAGTTGAGCATGTATCTTTTTGGTATGATTGAGCATTCCTTGGGTATATGCCCAAGAGTGGTATAGCTGGGTTTTGAGGTAGATTGATTGCCAATTTTCTGAGAAACTGCCATACTGGTTTCCACAGTGGTTGTACAAGTTTGCACTCCCACCAACAGTAGAGGAGTGTTCCCTTTGCTCTGCATCCTCTCCAACATAGACTGTCATTAGTATTTTTGATCATAGCCATTCTGATAAGTGTGAGGTGGTATCTCAGAGTCATTTTGATTTGCATTTCTCTGATGACTAAGGATGTTGAGCATTTCCTTAAATGTCTTTCAGCCATTTGAGACTCTTCTTTTGAGAATTCTGTTTAGCTCTATAGCCCATTTTTAAATTGGATTTTTCAGTATTTTTATGTCTAGTTTCTTGAGTTCTTTATATACTTTGAAGACCAGTCGTCTGTCAGATGTGGGGTTGGTGAAGATCTTTTCCCATTCTGTAGGCTGTCTTTTTGTCTTATTGACCCTGTCTTTTGCCCTACAAAAGCTTCTCAGTTTCAAGAGGTCCCTTTTTGTTTGTTTGTTTGTTTGTTTGTTTTTTGTTTTTCGAGACAGGGTTTCTCTGTGTAGCTTTGCGCCTTTCCTGGAACTCACTTAGTAGCCCAGACTGGCCTCGAACTCACAGAGATCCGCCTGCCTCTGTCTCCCGAGTGCTGGGATTAAAGGTGTGCACCACCACCACTGCCCGGGAAGAGGTCCCATTTATTAATTGTTGCTCTCAGTGTCTGTGCTACTGGTGTTAAATTTAGGAAGTGATCTCCTGTGTCCATATGATCAAGAGTATTTCCTACTTTCTCTTCTATCAAGTTCAGTGTAACTGGATTTATGTTGAGGTCTTTGATCCACTTGGACTTGAGTTTTGTGCATGGTGACAGATAAGATCTATTTGTAGTCTTTTACACGTTGACATCCAGTTATGCCAGCACCATTTGTTGAAGATACTTTCTTTTTTCCATTGTATAGTTTTGGCCTCTTTGTCAAATATCAGGTGTTCATATATGTGTGGATTAATATCTTCAATTCGACTCCATTGGTCTTTATGTTGGTTTTTATGCCAGTACCAAACTGTTTTTAATACTACAGCTGTATAGTAGAGCTTGAGGTTAGGGATGGTGATACCTCCAGAGATTGCTTTATTATACAGGATTCTTTTAGTTATCCAGGGTTTTTTGTTTTTCCATATGAAGTTGAGTATTGTTCTTTCCAAGTCTGTGAAGAATTGTGTTGGGATTTTGATGGGGATTGCATTGAATCTGTAGATTGCTTTTGGTAAGATTGCCATTTTTACTATGTTAGTCCTACCTATCCGTGAGCATGGGAGATCCTTCCATTTTCTGATATCTTCTTCAATTTCTTTCTTTAGAGACTTAAAATTCTTATCAAACAGGTCCTTCACTTGTTTAGTTAGTGTTACCCCAAGGTATTTTATATTATTTGTGGCTATTGTAAAGGGTGATGTTTCTCTGATTCCTTTCTCATCCCTTTTATCATTTGTGTATAGGAGGACTACTGATTTTTTTGAGTTGATCTTGTATCCTGCCACTTTACTGAAGGAGTTTATCAGCTGTAGGAGTTCCCTGGTAGAATTTTTCGGGTCACTTATTTATATTATCATATCATCTACAAATAGTGAAAGTTTGACTTCTTCCTTTCCAATTTGTATCCACTTGATCTCCTTTTGTTGTCTTATTGCTCTAGCTAGAACTTCAAATACTATATTGAATAAATATGGGGAGAATGGACAGCATTGTCTTGTTCCTGATTTTAGTGGAATCTCTCTGAGTTTCTCTCCATTTACTTTGATGGTGGCTGTTGGCTTGCTGTAAATTACCTTTATTATGTTTAGGTATGTTCCTTGTATTCTTGATCTCTCCAAGACCGTTATCATGAAGGGGTGTTGGATTTTGTCAAAGGCTTTTTCAGCATCTAATGAGATGATCATGTGGTTTTTTTCTTTCAGTTTGTTTATATGGTGTATTACATTGACAGATTTTCTTATGTTGAACCATCCTTGCATCACTGGGATGAAAGCTACTTGGTCATGGTAGATAATTTTTTTATGTGTTCTTGGATATGGTTTGCCAATATTTTGTTGAGTATTTTTGCATCAATGTTCATGATGGAGATTGGTCTGTAATTCTCTTTCTTTGTTGCATCTTTGTGTGGTTTGGGTATGTGGTAACTGTAGCCTCATATAAAGTGTTTGGTAGTCGGGCAGTGGTGGCACATGCCTTTAATCCCACCACTCGGGAGGCAGAAGCAGGCAGATCTCTGTGAGTGCGAGGTCAGCCTGTTCTACAGAGCGAGATCCAGGAAAAGCACAAAGCTGCACAGAGAAACCCTGTCTCAAAAACCCAAAAAAAAAAAAAAAAGAGTTTGGTAATGTTCCTTCTGCTTCTATTGTGTGGAACAAATTGAAGAGTATTGGAATTAGCTCTTCTTTGAAAATCTGGTAGAATTCTACACTGAAACTATCTGGTCCTGGGCTCTTTTTTTTTGGTTGGGAGACTTTTAATGACTGTTTCTATTTCCTTAGGGGTTATTGGTTTATTTAAATAGTTTATCTAGTCTTGATTTAACTTTGGTATGTGGTATCTATCCAGAAATTTGTCCATTTCTTCCAGATTTTACAATTTTGTGGAGTACAGGTTTTTGAAGTATAACCTGATGATTCTTTGGATTTCCTCGTTGTCTCTTGTTATGTCTCCCTTTTCATTTATGATTTTGTTAATTTGGATGCTCGCTCTTTGCCTTTTGGTTAATTCGGCTAGGGGTTTGTCTATCTTGTTGATTTTTTTCAAAGAACCAACTCTTTGTTTCATTGATTCTTTGTATTGTTCTCTTCGTTTCTATTTCATTCTGTATGTCTTACTTTCCTCCTCCTTCCATGTCTGGCTGGGCTGACCCCTGGTGTCTCCCTGGTGTCTGTTTTTCTTAATTCTTTTTTTGTTTTTGTTTTTTGTTTGTTTTGTTTTTTGTTTTTGTTTTTGTTTTTGTTTTCTGGAGCTGATGACCGATCCCAGGGCCTTGCACTTGCTAGGCAAGCGCTCTACCACTGAGCTAAATCCCCAACCCCTTAATTCTTTCTTCTATCCAGAGCCTCCTCCTACTTACTCTCCCTGCACAGAAGTTCCACCTATAGCTCCTCCCTTACTATATTAGCAATTCAGCTTTTTATTAGACCAATCAGGTACCTTAGGCAAGCAAGGTAAAACAGCAACACATCTTTACATAATTAAACAAATCTAAAACATCTCTACATAGTTAAACAAATATTCTGAAACAGTGGCTTCTCAAATAAACACTTTACATGTGACCTAGAAATTCCATTGATAGGTATATAAACAAAAGAATTAAATTAAAGTGTATGGGGCTGGAGAGATGGCTCAGCAATTAAGATCATTGACTGCTCTCGTAGAGGACTGGGGTTTGGTTCCCATAACTCCAGTTCCAGAGGGTCTTCTGACCTCGATGGGCACCAGGCACAAAGGTAGGGCACACACATATAAGCAGGCAAAACATTCATTCACATAAAATAAAAAACAAATCTAAAAAAAGTCATTGACATGTGTGACTTACAAGCATACCCCACCATACAAATCTAGTCTCGTTTTTTTGTTTTGTTTTGTTTTTGTTTTTGTTTTTGTTTTTCGAGACAGGGTTTCTCTGTGTAGCTTTGTGCCTTTCCTGGAACTCACTTGGTAGCCCAGGCTGGCCTCGAACTCACAGAGATCCGCCTGGCTCTGCCTCCCGAGTGCTGGGATTAAAGGCGTGCGCCACCACCGCCTGGCTCTAGTCTCGTTTTTATTGCATCATAATATTATATTGTATAAATATAATTAGCCTATTTTTCTTTTGCTGTATTTTATATTTTTCTCTTTGACTCAAGAATAAAGCTGCTAGCCAGGTGGTGGTGGCGCATGCCTTTAATCCCAGCACTTGGGAGGCAGAGGCAGGTAGATCTCAGTGAGTTTGAGGTCAGCCTGGTCTACAAAGTGAGATCCAGGACAGCCAGAACTATTACACAGCGAAACCCTGTCTCGAAAAAAAACAAAAGAAGAAGAAGAAGAAGAAGAAGAAGAAGAAGAAGAAGAAGAAGAAGAAGAAAGCTGCTATGAAACTAAGAAAAAGAATTGAAATGGAATAAATAGTTGTACATGAATATTCATAGCAGTACCATTCACAATAAAAGATATGTCCATCAACAATGTGCTGTGGATATTGTTCTGTATAAATAAAACACTGATTGGCCAGTGGCCAGGCAGGAAGTATAGGCGGGACAAGGAGAGAGGAGAATTCTGGGAAGTGGAAGGTTGAGTGGGAGAGACACTGCCAGCCGCCGCCATGACAAGCAGCATGTGAAGATGCTGGTAAGCCATGAGCCACGTGGCAAGGTATAGATTTATAGAAATGGATTAATTTAAGATATAAGAACAGTTAGCAAGAAGCCTGCCACGGCCATACAGTTTGCAAGCAATACAAGTCTCTGTGTTTAGTTGGTTGGTTCTGAGCGGCTGTGGGACTGGCAGGTGACAGAGATTTGTCCTGACTGTGGGCCAGGCAGGAAAACTCTAGCTACAACAATGAATGAATAAACAGGTATGGTATATTCATATTATAGAACCGTATTCAGGTATAAAGAGGGATGGCATCCTTTACAGTGTGGTTCCTAAGTGAAGCACATTGACAAAATGTCACCTATTACATGACTCCTGCTATAGTCTGAAAGTTAAAATCCTTTCAAAATTTATATGCATTTCACCAAGCTGTTGGTATTAAGGGGTGAGAAGTTAGTACTTTGAGGATATGATTAGTCCCAAGGACTGAACTCTTATAATGGAATTAATTTCCTCATAAGGATGCTTGAGGAGCTTGTTAGGACATTTGCCCTTGTGCTCTGTGAGGACACACAGGAAGAAGAAGGATGAAGAGGGATGCCAGCTGGGTATGGTGGTGCATACCTTTGATCCCAGGACTTGAGAGACAGAAGCATGAAGAATTTATAAGTTCAAGCCAAGCCCTGTCTATCTAACAAGTTCCAGACAAGTTAGAGTGTTCACAGGATGAGACCTCAAAAAAGAGTGGGGGGTGTTAGAGGAATGGAGGGAGGGAGGGAGGGAAAAGAGGGAAGGAGGGAAGGAGGGAATGAGGGAGAGATCTCAGCAGATACCAATCTGCTGGTGCCTTTGCCTTCAACTCCCTGGCCTCCTAAACAGAAAAAAATATTTGTGTGGGAGGCTGGAGAAATGGCTTAGCTGTTAAGAACACTAGTTGCTCTTCCAGAGGAGCCAGGTTTGGTTCCCAGGACCCACATGGGAGCTAACAACCATTTATAAATTTCAGTTTCAGGGAATCCCATACTGTCTTTTGACCTCTCTGGGCACAGCACACATGTGGTATAGAGATATGCATCCAGGCAAAGCATCCACACATAAAATAAAAATAAATAAATACAACATATTTATATTATATACAAACTACTCATTCTAGGTTAACTTGTTGCTGGGTGTGGTGACTCATGACTGTAATTCCAACATTCAGGAGGCTGAGGCAGGAGGATCACTGTGAGTTCAAGGGCAGTCTAGTCTACATTGCTAGTTCCAGGACAGTGAGAACTACATAGAGAAACCTTGTCTAGAAACAAAAAAACAAAAAATCAAACTCATTCTTCTCCAAAAGGTATTTTGTTATATCAGCTGAAATGGAGTAAGGCAGTTCCATTTATGTGAGTTATCTAGAAGACATTCACAATTACAAAAACATAGTGGTGGTCTCCAGAGACTTTAGGTGAGGAATAACTGCTTAATAGGTAACGGTTTTTCTTTTGAGGTGTTGAAAATATTTTGTAGACATGGGGTTTGTACAACTTTGAAAATGTAGTAAATTCTAATGAACTGTACTATTAAAATGGCTAATTAAGGCTGGTCGGTGGTGGCTCATGCCTTTAATCACAGCACTCGGGAAGCAGAGCCAGGTGAATCCCTGTGAGTTCGAGGCTAGCCTGGTCTACAGAGTGAGATCCAGGACAGGCACCAAAACTACACAGAGAAACCCTGTCTTAAAAAAACAAACAAAAAATGGCAAATTAAATTTTTTTTCTAGACAGGATGGTCTCCTGTAGCCCAGGCTAGACTCAAACTCTGTGTAACTGAGGACTGAACTACTTCCACTTCCCGAGTTCTGGGATCGTGAGAACATGTACCGTTCAGTGCTGGGGAATCAAACCCAGGACTTCATGCATGCTGGATGACTACTGTACTCACTGAGCTACATCCCTAGTCCCTAAAAAGATTTAATTTATTTTTAATTATGTGTAAGTGTGTATGTCCCTGTGTATGTACACATGTGTGCACATACTTGTAGAAACCAGAGATGTCTGATCCCTTGAAGCTGGAGTTACAAGTGGTTGTGAACTGACTGAACTCAAGTTCTCTGAAACAGCAATAACTGCTCTTTGTGATACCTCAGTAAACCCCCCCACACTCTATCCCCTACAGACAAAGAGAAGCTTAAACCAGGATTCCTAAGTGTAGATAAGAACTTAGACCCCTTTTTCCCAGGTTGCTGTATCTGCTACAGGGACTTTGAAAAACACAGAGTCAGGATATTCGACCAAAAGACTAAAAAAGGGAGGCAGGTTGAAATGAATTATATGGTCTGTGCCTTTAAGAACTAGCCACCGGATCTCTATGAGTTCAAGGCCAGCCTGAGCTACCAAATGAGTCCCAGGAAAGGCACAAAGCTACACAGAGAAACCCTGTCTCGAAAAACCAAAAAACCAAAAAAAAAAAAAAAAAAAAGAAGAACTAGCCTCACAAAGAAAGGGGAGCGCTCCTTCCAACCTCCCTGCTGTGCGTGAGAGATTTGGAACCAGCCTCCCTGCCGAGGCTTGTAAACTTAGAATACATCTCGCTTTGCATTCTGTACCTAAAGTCTCCAGTGGTGGCTTTGGGGACTCTATCTGGGCATAACACAGGCCAGTTTGGACTATAGAGATCCTGTCTCAAAACCAAATGGGATGGAAATATGGTGGCACACGCCTTTAATCTCAGCACTGGAGATAAAAGACCCAGACACACTTTCCCCAGAAACCCAAAAGAGCTGAGGAAAGAGATCTTAAACCTGAGTCAGTTCCCCCTTCCTGGAGAGGGTGAAGTCAGGTGTTTTCAAAAGAACAAAGTCAGGATGTCTGGTGGTAACCGATTAACCACGAGATGCCCCTCTCCAGAGATAACATGACCAGACCCCGGAGATGAGTTATAAAACTCCTGACAGGGCAAACAGATAAGGTAAAATAAGACAAAGTCCAGGCCTGGGAAAGACTAGACCAATCAAGGATGGACCCGTACTAACCCCCTCCCCTCTAAGAAATTTTATGGGTTTTGCCTATAAAAGCTAACTTCCCCAAGAAAGAGTATCTCCTCCCTGCCTCACTGCGCTGAGGCCAGTGAATGCTTGAGATGAGTTCCCTGTCATGACTTGTAACAGATAAACCTTGCTTTTGCATTCTGGTATGCTCATCCTTGGTGGTGTCTCTGGGGGTTACGATCTGGGCACAACACTCTTAATCACCAAGCCATCTCTTCAGCCCCTAAAATGGCTAATTTTATGTTTGCAAATTTTGTGCCAATTAAAACCAAAGCTGAAAATATCTCAAAAAGATGCAGGGTTCAAACTAAGGTTTCCCACGGGCCACACAAAAGCATTTAAGAAACAAAGTCAATACTAACCACATAGAACTATAACTTATAAAATAAGTAATAAAACGCCTAGGAGTCTACACTGACAGTGAAAAGAGTTTTGTTTTTTTTTTTTTAAATGAGGGAGAAGACACAGTTCTTCCTTATAGATGAATTTGAAAAATGTAGGCATAAAAGAAATAGAAAACATTGCTGGAAAGCTCCGTTTAACAGCTAGTGTTGATATAGATCTCTACCAGGTGGATATTGGGATTGCTGGGCAAATGTAGGGTGAGAAACAGGACACTTTCTTTTCTTTCTGTCTTTCTTTTTTTGTTTGTTTGTTTGTTTTTGTTTTTTCAAGACAGGGTTTCTTTTTCTTTTCTTTTTCTTTTTTTATTGGCCATTCAGTTCTTTATTAGACCATCAGGTGTTTTAGACAGACACAGTATCACAGCTTCACTGAGTTAAACAAATGCAACATAAACAAAAGTAACACACTTTAAAATAATATTCTACAACAGAGAAAGAACAAAAGAAAAAATCCTGCATTGTTACAGGGTTTTACACAATGTTGAATGCTTTCTATATTCTTGGAGGAGGTCTGGCTGGCTGGCATGGATTCTCCCATGAAGTCTGGTTACTGCGTTGTAACTTGGCTTTTTTTATTTTTATTTTTTTAATGCCAATGCTGTTTATTGAAGGAGGGAGGAGGTCTTAAATACAGGCTTACAGCACAATGGGAGAACCCCAGAGGGCAGAAATTCGCTACAGATGTTTTACAATCTTGCATCTAAGCTGTTAATGCCCAATATGCAGGATACACAGACAAGGAACTTCCCTTAAGCATTCAGGAGGGTGGAACCCGGCAGGGAATTAGCATAGGGAGGATATCAAGGTCAAGGTCAGCAAGCAAGGCAACAGTTACCCAAAACGTCGGGCTAGAGCCCTGCAGGTCCCCTCTTTTACTAAAAAAATGAGCTTCTGACTTAGGTTGAGTGGGATGTCAGCAGGTCATCTTACCTGTCATGGAGATGCCTGCCCAGGCCACACAGGCGCTCTGCAAGACAGGGTTTCTTTGTGTAACTTTGAAGCCTGTCCTGGAACTTACTCCATAGGCCAGGCTGGCCTGGAACTCACACAGGTCAGCTTGCCTCTGCCTCCCAAGTACTGGGATTAAAGGTGTGCATGACCACTGCCTGGTTTAAACAAGACAGTTTCATACTCTCCAAGCATCTTCCCACAAGATGTTTGTTAATTACAAACAAACAAACAAAAAAAAACACAGTGGAGAAACCCTGTAGATCACAGAAATCAGTACTAACACCACTGGGAAGACAAGCAAATGTTATACCTTCCCACTGTGGGAGGCCCAGCACCAACATTAGTGAGTGTGTGGGGATATACTGTGCCCTAATAAACTTGCTGAGCATCAGAGGACAGAGCAGCCACCAGATTAGACATAGAGGTCAGGCAGCAGTGGCACACACCTTTAATCCTATCACTTGAGATCTCTTGCCTTTTTTTGGGAAGCGCATACTCCTTTAATCCCAGGAAGTAATATGGCAGGGCAGAGAAAGGTATATAAGGCATGAGGAAACAGGAACTCACTTTCTTTAGGCTGAGGATTTTATAGATGTAAGAACTAGTGGCTAGCTGTTCTGCTCTTCTGATCTTTCAGCTTTCACCCTCATATCTGGCTCTGTTTTTTTTTTTTTTTATTATTATTAAAAGACCATAAAAGGCCGGGCAGTGGTGGCGCATGCCTTTAATCCCAGCACTCGGGAGGCAGAGCCAGGCGGATCTTTGTGAGTTCGAGGCCAGCCTGGTCTACAGAGCGAGTTCCAGGAAAGGCACAAAGCTACACAGAGAAACCCTGTCTCGAAAAACCAAAAAAAAAAAAAAAAGACCATAAAAGATTCGAATAACATGTGACCTCTGCACACAGGAGAAACATGAGACAACTCCATATTAGGGGATCTACTGGAGTAGGGAACCAGGGAAATACGAGGAACCATAGCCACCTGACAGGAAAGAGTAGTGATAACTAAATGGAACTTGGAGCTGTGCAGCAAAGACATTCAGCTGGGAGTGATCACTCATGCCTGTAGTTCCAGCACTTGGAAGGCAGAGGCATGAGTTCAAGGGAGCCTGGGCTATATAGTAGGATTCAGCTCAAATACAATACTATACAGTACAATATGCACCATGCTTATTAATGCACCACCACTATTAACCACAGCAGTACGTGGATCTCTATGAGTTCCAAGACAGTTGGCCTATTAGAGAATTCCAGGCCAGCCAGGGCTATGAATAAGAAAAAAAAAGAAGAAGAAGTTTCTGTTTTGGAACTAAGAGTAGCTGTGTACAGTATCAACGTCCTCCTCCCTGCCCCCAACAAAGAACAGCAATCTTCATCCTGAGCCCAGCATGGTAATACACCCTACATCCAGGAGGTGGTGCCTCAGCCCTACAGAGAGCAGTCTAAAAGACTTCAAAATTCCTAACTTCACACAGGCTATGAGCCAGCAATTCTGACTACAAGTCTCTTGGGATGGAGCACATATACATATGCAGAAACTATGTGTTCAAGGGCAGTTTTTGCAACAAATGATTGAAATCAAATCCTGCCATCAAGGGAGTGTTGCTATGTTTTAGGGTATCCAAACATTTCCACATACATCTCTGTAGTATATAGTTAGGGGAAAGGCCAGGGAACAGAGGACTTACACTATGACTACAAACATGGGGCAAGTAGACAACAAATCTTTACCTCCTGGTGAGCATAATTATCCATGTGAGGAAACACCTATTAGATAGATATTGGTAGATGCTAATGAGGAGAGAGACTGTCCTAGAACACTCTTTTACAATGCTTTTATCTGTGAACCTTAAAAAAAAAATAAAATGTGGAAGGAAGGAATGACTAGGATAGAAGGCTCCCATTTTCAGGAACGTGGTGAATAGATAACTTGAAAGAACTCAAAGAAATAGTTAAAAAATCTAAATAAAAGGCAAAAGACAACTATTTAGATTAATGACTGAGCTGACAAGGGGAAGGGAAGAGCAATCTCCAAATGCAGAATACCGTGACTGTAAGACAGGTTGAGACTGGGCTCTTCTAGGGAGATGTGAGAGACAGCAAGGACAAAGAGCAGAACTGGGAGGATGAGGATGATCTAACATCAGAAAGAATTCTGTATTCTCTCTCATTTTTCTTTCTGGCAGGGCCCCAACGTTTTTGGAATAACAAGTAAGTGAAATATGCATATCAATCCATTCAACAATTCTGTATTTCATGACTGCATCACAACTGGCAAAACTGAAGCTTGCAGAGCAGCTGAGAACACAAGTGAACAAAACAGACACTTGTCTGACACACACTAGTGGGTGTGCGACAACCCAAAAATGCCTGTGATGCCAATGAAGAATCGAGAAGTGTTCATGTGAATGGAAAGACTGAGCTGTTTAAGGGAGTCAGTAACTTGACAAATTCATCATGACTTTTAAATTTTGTAAGTTTGTTATTATTGTGCATGATATGTGCTCTTGAGATACATCATGTGAGTATGTGGTAGGGGACAATCTTGTGGTGTCAGTTTTCTCAAGCTTTACATGGTGCTGAAGGTCACATTCAGGTTATCAGCTTGTGCATGGCAAGCACTTTTCTCAAAAGAGGTATCTCGATAGCCCGATAGCATTATGTTTTCATACAAAGGGAGAAGGGGAAATATTCAGAGATATTTTCTGGCTCTACAAAGGAACTGTACAAGTACTTTTCTCTGGGAGGAAAAAGGAAGTCATACCAGAGAGCATTTCTAGGTCAGCAGGGCATAGTGGCTTAAACCTGAAATCCTAGCCTTCAAGAGGTTGAGGAAACATTGTTGTGATTTTGAGGCCAGCCTAGACTACTGTGTGCAACCTTGACTGAAGGGAAAAAAAAAAACAGGGCAAGATTCAGTATAACAGAACCAACCACAGTGATCAGATTGGGGGTGATGGGTTCTGTGGTAATTAGAATGTAATTGGCCCCCATAAGCTCATAGGGAGTGGCACTATTGGTAGGTGTGGCCTTGTGTTGAGTTCTCTCTCTCGCTCTCATTTTTATATGTATATATGTATGTATGTATTTATTTAGCATGTATACAGTACTCTGTCTGCATGTATACCTGCAGGCCAGAAGAGGGCACCAGATCTCATGTATGTGGTGCTGGGAATTGAACTCAGGACCTCTGGAAGAACAGCCAATGCTCTTAACCACTGAGTCATCTCTCCAGCCCTCTTTTTTTTTTTTTTTTTTTTTGGTTTTTCGAGACAGGGTTTCTCTGTGTAGCTTTGCACCTTTCCTGGAACTCACTTGGTAGCCCAGGCTGGCCTCGAACTCACAGAGATCCGCCTGGCTCTGCCTCCCGAGTGCTGGGATTAAAGGCGTGCGCCACCACCGCCTGGCCCTCTTTTTTTTTTTTTAATTAAGAAAATTTTTTTCATTCATTTTACACACCAATCAAAGATCCCCCCCTCTTCCCTCCTCATGCCCCCCCAGCCTCCCCCTCACAACCACCCCACTCCCCCCCTACAAGAAGGCAAAGCCTCCCCTGGGAAAGCACATCCAGTAGAGGCAAGTCTAAGCCCTTCCCCCTGCCTCGAGGCTGCACAAGGTGTCCCATCTTAGGTAGTGGACTCCAAAAAGCCCCCTCTTGCACCAGGAATGGATTCTGATCCTAGGGGGTGGGGAAAGCAGATCAAGCTACACAATTATCTCACCATGCAGAGGGCCTAGTACAGTCCCATGCAGGCTCCACAGCTGTTGATCCAACTTTCATGAGTTCCCACTAGTTTGATTTGGTCGTCTCTGCAGGTTTCCCCATCAAGATCCTGATGCACTTGCTCATAGAATCTCTCTTCTTTCTCTTGGACTGAGTTCCTGGAGCTCTGCCTGGTGTTTGGCTTCATCAGTCACTGGAGAAAAGCTCTGTGATGACAGTTGGGGTATTCACCGATCTGATCACTGGGGTAAGCTGGTTCAGTTCAGGCACCCTCTCCACTATTTCTAGTAGTCCAAGCTGGGGTCATCCTTGGGGATTCCTGGCAGCTTCCTTAGCACCGGGTTTCTCTCTGCCCCCATGATATCTCCCTTTATCATGGTATCTCTCTCATTGCTTTCCCACTCCATCCCTGTTCCAGCTCAACCATCCCATTCCCTTATGTTCTCATCCCCCAACCCCTACCCTCCGTTTCCCACCCCTCATCTCCAGCTTACTCATGGAGATCTCATCTATTTCCCCTTCCTAGGGCGGTCCATGTGTCTCTCTTTGGGTCTTCCTTGTTAGCTAGCTTCTCTGGAGTTTTGGGTTGTTTTACATCTAGTATGTGTTTGCTTTACATCTAGTATTCACTTATGAGTGGGTATATACCATGTTTGGCCTTCTGAATCTGGGTTACCTCACTCAGGATGATATTTTCAAGTTCCATCCATTTGCCTGCAAATTTCATGATGTCATTATTTTTCTCTGCTGAGTAGTACTCCATTGTGTTTATGTACCACATTTTCTTAACCCATTCTTCAGTTGATGGGCATCTAGGTTGTTTCCAGGATCTGGCTATTACAAATGATGCTGCTATGAACATAGTTGAGCATGTGTCCCTGTGGTATGATTGAGCATTCCTTGGGTATATGCCCAAGAGTGGTATAGCTGGGTCTTGAGGAAGATTGATTGCCAATTTTCTGAGAAACTGTCACACTGATTTCCAAAGTGGCTGTACAAGTTTGTATTCCCACCAACAGTGGAAAAAAAGAAAGCATCTTCAACAAATCATGCTGGCATAATTGGAAGTCACATGTAGAAGATTGCAAATAGATCCATATCTATCACAATGCACAAAACTCAAGTCCAAGTGGATCAAAGACATAAATATATAATTTAATATACTTTATATTAAATATAAAACCTCAATATAAACCAGTTACACTGAACTTTATAGAAGAGAAAGTAGGAAGTACTCTTGAACACATTAGCACAGGAGACTATTTCCTAAATATAACACCAGTAGCACAGACACTGAGAGCAACAATTAATAAATAGGACCTCCTGAAACTGAGAAGCTGTGAGGCAAAGGACACAGTAAATAAGACAAAACGACAGCATACAGAATGGGAAAAGATTTTCACCAACCCCACATCTGACAGAGGGCTGATCTCCAAAATATATAAAGAACTAGATATAAAAATACTGAACAATCCAATTAAAAATGGGCTCTAGAGCTAAACAGAGAATTCTCAAAGGAAGAATTTCAAATGACTGAAAGACATTTAAGGAATTGCTCAGCATCCTTAGTCATCAGGGAGATGCAAATCAAAATGACTCTGAGATACCACCTCACACCTGTCAGATGCCGACAGCTTATGCTGGAGAGGATGTAGAGCTTTGAGGTCTTTTGCTTAAGCTTCATTCAATCCACTTGCTGTTACATTCTGATGAAGATGTAGCCAGCACCATGTCTGCCTCCACACGGCCAAGCTACCGCCATGAAAATGGACTGAACCGCTGAATTATAAACTGCCACTTCAATTAAATGTTTTCTTTTATACAAGTTGTCTTAGTCATGACGTCTCTTCACAGCAAAGAAACCAAAACCAAGACAGGCTCCATTTTCAGGTCAGATGTACAGAAACTTCCCTGTACAAAAAATGTCCCAAAATAGTGTCTTAAAAATCTCCCACTGATGGGGTTGGGGATTTAGCTCAGTGGTAGAGCGCTTGCCTAGCAAGCACAAAGCCCTGGGTTCGGTCCTCAGCTCCAGAAAAAAACAAAATCTCCCACTGAGGGCTGGAGAGATGGCTCAGAGCTTAAGGGCACTGATGGCAGCTTACACCCATTTATAATGAGATCTGATACCTTCTTCTGGCCTGCAGGCATGTATTCAGACAGAACACTGTATACATAATAAATAAATAAATCTTTTAAAAATGTCTCCCACCGAATGCAAGCTTGTACAACCACTGTGGAAATCAGTATGGTGGTTCCTCAGAAAATTAGGAATCGAACTACCTCAAGACCCAGCCATACCACTCTTGGGCATATACCCAAGAAATGCTGATTCATACCACAAAGATACATGCTCAACTATGTTCATAGCAGCACTATTTGTAATAGCCAGAACCTGGAAACAACCTAGATGCCCATCAACTGAAGAATGAGTTAAGAAAATGTGGTACATATACACGATGGAGTACTACTCAGCAGAGAAAAACAATGACATCATGAAATTTGCAGGCAAATGGATGAAACTAGAAAAAATCATCCTGAGTGAAATAACCCAAACCAAGAAGGACAAACATGGTATGTAGTCACTCATAAGTGGATTCTAGATATAAAGTAAAAAACAATCAGACTACAAACCACAGAACCATGGAGGCTATATATATAGCATGGGGGACCCTAGGATGACTGTGGCTTATAATAAGTTTTGGTTTTACTCAATTACTGAGCAAGCCTCAATGAAACATTTCATTATTAAGATAAGAATTTATACTGTATCAGCCGGGCGGTGGTGGCGCACGCCTTTAATCCCAGCACTCGGGAGGCAGAGGCAGGTGGATCTCTGTGAGTTCGAGGCCAGCCTGGTCTACTGAGCGAGATCCAGGAAAGGCGCAAAGCTACACAAAGAAACCCTGTCTCGGAAAAACCAAAAAAAAAAAAAAAAAAAGTTTTCAAACACTAGAAAAAAAAAAAAGAATTTATACTGTATCAAGCTGATAATAGAAAAATTAATTAATTAATCTAAAAAAATAAAAAACAAAAGAAAAATTTGAACTATTGAAAAAACCAAACAAACATATTTTGCTAAAGTAAAAAGGGGGAACTAGAGACTCATCATTCCTCTCCACACTCTATTCTTTCCCTTGTTTTATATATTTTAAATTTTTTATCCGTGGATTCTGCTGGAGTATCTGCTGCAGATAAGCACTAGAGGGCTCCTTTTGCAAATCACCCTCTGGAGCAATGGAAGGATCTTTTTTTTTTTTTTTTTCCGAGACAGGGTTTCTCTGTGTAGCTTGTAGCTTTGCGCCTTTCCTGGAACTCACTTAGTAGCCCAGACTGGCCTCGAACTCACAGAGATCCGCCTGCCTCTGTCTCCCGAGTGCTGGGATTAAAGGCGTGCACCACCACCACTGCCCGGGAAGAGGTCCCATTTATTAATTGTTGCTCTCAGTGTCTGTGCTACTGGTGTTAAATTTAGGAAGTGATCTCCTGTGTCCATATGATCAAGAGTATTTCCTACTTTCTCTTCTATCAAGTTCAGTGTAACTGGATTTATGTTGAGGTCTTTGATCCACTTGGACTTGAGTTTTGTGCATGGTGACAGATATAGATCTATTTGTAGTCTTTTACACGTTGACATCCAGTTATGCCAGGATCTTTCTACTGGCACTTGGAAGAGACTCAATCTGGTGTTGGTGTGGGCCCGGGGTTCTGTTTATGTCTTTCCTCAGGACAATGAGGTTCCTCTTTGGATTCCTGGGCGCTGAGTGCGCCCTGTGGCTGCTGCTGAAGCCCAACATGGCAGAGGCCTATTGGGCCTTTGTGAAAAACTCTCCTCTTCTGATGCTAATGGGGATTGAGAGCCCAATATGGCCAGCTTTGGCAAGCATTAACGTAAGCCTAGGAACTGTAGCCATGCGGTTGGTAACTGCTTTTTCAAGTATGTTTGAGAACGTGTCACCCAGACACCTTGGAGATTAAGGATAACCCTGAAGGTCACTGACCTCCATTTGTTAACAGTTGCATGCCAGCTAAGCCTTTTCATTTTCAAAATCCTCTTCAAGCTGGTGTAGTACCTACTTTTCAGGAGTGGCTCTGTGACCCGTCCAGCAGGTCAGGTTATTCGAGGGTCTCGAGGAGGGAACCACCTGAAAGCCAATGGGGGCGAGAGAAGGAGACCAGGCGCATAAAGAAAGACAGAGTCAGTCTGAGTTTCGTCAAGGTCTCGTTTATTGGCAGGATGTTGCAGCTTATAAGCAGGATTTCAGGCAGGGAGGGGGAGCAGGGAGAGTGGAAAAATTTTCTTGAGAAGAAGTCAGGGTGGTCAGGGTAGGGTGTTTCTTTGGTCCCAGGCTTCTGCAGCTGGCTGATTACAGTTTATGCCAAGTGGTTTATCTAAACGTAAATTTGGTGGTTAGGCCAAGGACGCCCTGTTTTTGCAAGACTTCACGAAGCAGAAAACTCAAGACACAACAGTCCTGGGTCAAGCAGTCCTGAGTCAGTCTCCAACAGCTCTGTGCAACATTTATTGGCCTCCTGAAATTCATTTAGCCCCCTTTGAAGATACCTTAAAATTTATGAGCCTAAATGTAGCCATTATAAGATCATTAGTTATGCTCCTTATGAGCTGCCTGTTTTTTCTTTATGGTTCTTAGTTGTTCTTTTGCAGAGCTGCCAGCTTAAGTCGTGCTGGGATCAAGAAAAATGGGCCTTGGCTGTTCGAGTTCTTGGAGTTGTATCCATGTCAGTGGATGCCCACACACTCCAGAAGAGAGTTTGACATTGCTGCTGCCGTTGTTGCTGTTATAGCAGAGGTGGCCACCGCTGCTACTGTTTCCGGGATTACCATTTCATAATTGCTTACTACAGATAGCACAGTGGAGACCCTGGCAGCAAATGTAGCTACCACAGTTAGTTAATCTTTCATTCTATTGGGCATGATAAATTTAATTCAATAGTTATATACATTTCGATTGGCTTTGAAAATTATAAATTTATAAACTCAAGTTCCATTTGCTTTTGGGATACCATCTTACAAGGACTCCAATTTGCAGTAAGGCTCGTTAAGGAAGGGAATGGCTCAGTTGCCTTTAGCCTACTGGCTATGGGTGGGTTGGGACTTCTGTTGGTCTTTTCTGTGTTGAACACACAGATTACAAGCCCAGCGCCACTTTGAGATCTTTGGCAGCAGTTAATTCTTCAGCTCACACAAGATTGAGCCTGTATGATAATGAGTATTCAAAGATGGGTAATGCCTGGGGGGCGCTCTAAGACAGAGTGCCTGTGTGGCCTGGGCAGGCATCTCCATGACGGGTAAGATGACCTGCTGATATCCCATGCAATCTAGGTCAGAAGCTCATTTATTAGTAAAAGGGGGACCTGTAGGGCCCTGGTCCCCCGTTTTGGGTAACTGTTGCCTTGCTTGCTGACCTTGACCTTGATATCCTCCCTATGCTAATTCCCTGCCGGGTTCCACCCTCCTGAATGCTTAAGGGAAGTTCCTTGTCTGTGTATCCTGCATATTGGGCATTAACAGCTTAGATGCAAGATTGTAAAACATCGGTAGTGAACTTCTACCCTCTGGAGTTCTCCCATTGTGCTGTAAGCCTGTATTTAAGACCTCCTCCCTCCTTCATTTAAGGCATTCAGCATTAAAAAAAAAATCTTTAAAAAAAAAGTCTCCCGTCTGGCATGGTGGCACACACCTTTAATGCCAGCACTGGGGAGGATCTCCAATGAAGGGTCCAGGAATATAGAAATATAAAATTATAAGCTTAAGAGATGAAAACTGATAGTCATCAGCTCTAAAGGTTAACTGCTAACAATGGCTCTGCTTCACAGCAGCTCCTCTGTCAACAGCCAGGAGTTAACTTTTAACCCCTTTACCTCTTATAGCCAACAACTGCCTGGACCAAAGTTAACTTTTAATATAGTTGTTTCTAAGTGACTTCTAGCATGCATCCCACGCCTGATATTTCTACATGACTCCTAGCATGCACCCTGTGCCTGATACTATAAGAAGGGCCCAGTACCTGCCTCCATTGCCACAGCCTTAAAATCCAACTCTGGCTGTGGTCTCAGCCTGCTGATAAGCTTTTGTGACCTGCGGTGATTTTTTTTTCTGGAATAAAGTTTGCTTCTGATTTAATAGACTTTGGTGGTCTGTTCCCCATTATTTTGAGACCCTGGACCCAACAGGTGAGTTCAAGGCCAGCCTGGTCTGCAGAGCTAGTTCCAGGACAGCCAAGGCTGTTATACAGAGAAACCCTGTCTAAAAACAAAACAAATAACCCCTTCCACTGTTGTGTGACAGACTTTTCATGGGAGATGAAACACACAAACACACACCAATCAGAAATAACCACTCTTGACATTATAATACTAGCTGGCATGTCTGGCCTTATACTTTCATAGTGAAGTATGCAGGATCCATACATAGTAGCAACTTCTGGAACTTCAGGAGCTAGCTCACAGGGAGGAGATTCTTCAGGCCCAGACCTAGCTTTATTTCTCCAACACTTGCAAGCAAAGTAAACAATGTCTTCAACAAAAAGGTCTCACTATTCACTTCTTTAATGCAACCAACAACTGTGGCCAAAAACCAAAACCAAACAAAACAAAAACTTCTTTATCTTTTGGGGGCCTCTAAGACTTCCTTGGCCAACAAGCTCTGGAGAGTAACCAACCATTGGCACTGAGAGTTTCAATCAATAACCTTATGGGTTTTTGCCCTTGTGAGATACCCTTGTGCTGTGGGATGGTCTGTATGTCGAATCTGTTGCTCTGATTGGTCAATAAATAAAATACTGATTGGCCAGTGGCCAGGCAGGAAGTATAGGTGGGACTAACAGAGAGGAGAATTAAGGGAACAGGAAGGAAAAGAGAGACACTGCCAGCCGCCGCCAGGACAAACAGCATGTGAAGATGCCGGTAAGCCACGAGCCACGTGGCAAGGTATAGATTTATAGAAATGGATTAATTTAAGCTGTAAGAACAGTTAGCAAGAAGCCTGCCACGGCCATACAGTTTGTAACCAATATAAGTCTCTGTGTTTACTTGGTTGGGTTTGAGCGGCTGTGGGACTGGCGGGTGACAAAGATTTGTCCTGACTGTGGGTCAGGCAGGAAAACTCAAGCTACACCCTTGTTTACTCTTTGTGAATTAATGCCTCATGCTTGCTCCTTCAGATGCACTCACGTCTCTCCAAATTTGCGAAAACACTCAGAAGTTAGTTAGCATTATGTCATCTTCATAACAAACCTTTTTCCAGAGGATAGGTAGGACAAGGCAACATCTTGAACCACTATCCCATACCTAATAATTGGGTTACAAAGATAGCTCCATTAAATCATTGTGAAAGTCCGCTGTCATCTGTTCAGAGCAAGTGTCTGGTCCCAGAAATTCACAAGGAAGAATGAAGTTGAGCATAGGCAAAGTCTGATACAGCATAGAAAGTTTCTATCCGTTTGTATCAGTTGTTTCCTCCACAGATCAATGCTAGGTACAATTAATTAGCGTCTGTAATCCTCAGTCTTTCCCTCTGAAACATTCTAACTCCACATCTTGGAGTCTTTCCTTATAGTCTGCCTCCCTGTATTTCTCCACCTCTGATGAACTTGGTTGGACTAAATCAACCTGCTCTGCCTAACACCAAAGAGGAACACGGTCCCACATACCCCTGCTGCATCTGCTGGTCCCCTTGACCCAAGAGGCCTCCTTACAGGCAAATGTTTCAATTTAGAATGAATGTTGCAATTTGGAGGCATATGCCATATAACACCCATACCACACACAAAAACAAAACAAAACACAGAAATCTTCCATTCTCTACTTGGCCAGAGACCAGGGGGACCTGGGTATGTCTCAGTCCTGGCCTCATGGAAGCTGTGGGCAACAAGGCACCACTCACTGTCCCCTGACAGACAGTTGGCCACTTGATTCCAGAACTGAGGCTTCCTAGCTAAGCTTCCAGAGGACAAGTCTGCAGAGCTCCAAGCTACCAAAGATTCAAGAGAGGGTGGAGTAGAAATTCCCATAACAGGAATGACACATGACGCTATGGTATTTTTCTTCCACACCAGGAATGGAAAAGCTGACGTATTTACACACACAGCAGGAATGAGAACACTGTGGATGGTTTTTGGCAGTATATTTGAATACGTAAACAAAATGGAAAAATTCCTAGGAAATCTTAGCAGACTGTTAGGGTCTGAGAGAAGCCTCCAAGAAAGACCAACAGTCACGTATGCAATTTAGCAAGAGCGTTTATTTTCAGCCTGATGGGGTTGCAAATTGAGACCCCGAAGGGGGGTCAAAAACTCCTTTTAAGCAGAGTTAGGGGAATTCCAGAGAGGAGGGATTAATCTGGTGCTGATTGGTGGAGGAAAGATTAGTCTGGGAGTTGATTGGTGGGAGGCTGTAGTGGTTAGGGGCCCATTGGTGGTGGTGGTGGGCTCTAGTGTCTAGGGACTTGTTGATGAGAGGGTAGGGAAAGCTATCTTTAGCTAGCGGAAGTCTGAGGGACATCTGCTGAGCCAGCAGAAGGGGCTTGGGGGCCTGCTGAGCCAGCAGAAGGGGTTTGGGGTGCCTGCTGAGCCAGCAGAAGGACTTTGGGGTGCCTGCTGAGCCGGCAGAAGGGGTTTGAGGGGCACCTGTTGATTGGTTGCCCCTAAGTTGTGGTTTTCCTGAGAACTGCTTGCTCAGCTCCAGCCTGTTCTAGTGAAACTAAGGCCTGGTCCATGCCAGGGCTGCTAAGGGAGCCTGTTATGACCCTGGTTTGGCCACCCAGTCCTTTCACAAACTAAATCATTTAAATGGACAGAGATAAAATGGAGAGGGGTCATATTACCCCATTGACTGGAACACTGAAAAAATAGTGACCCTCAGGGCACTGTTTTTGTTTTGAAGTGTGTGTGTGTGTGTGTGTGTGTGTGTGTGTGTGTGTGTGTTATGTGTGTAAGGACTGGACATACAAGTAACGTGAGCTTCCTGACTTGGGTAATGGGAACTGAACTCAGATCCTCTGCAAGAGCAGTATAAGCACTTAACCTCTGAGGCATTTTCCAGCTCCTCACTGGTTTTCTTTCTTTCTTTTTTATGTTTCATAAAATCCTTATTGACAAATAATTCACATAGTATACAATTTGCCTGTTTGCACCGTTTGATGGACTCACTGGTTTTCTTGAAGGCAAAAAACAAAGGGCAGCATGCAAATAGTCTAGCACAATCTCACTGACATCAGCAAGTTCTGGGGTGCTAGTCATTGTCACAAGTGAGGCCAGCCTGGCATAGCAGGACCACAGTCCTGGGCTTAGTCGAGACAGTGTCCTCATTGCTCTATCTGATGGCCTTAGAGGGATAGAACCCTTCCTGCCCCTTATAGCCTTACACTGGGCCTAAGGTCCATGGGGCAGTATCTCCTCAGTTTTACTTGATGATAACTCAGTAAGCTCACCTGGGTAGACATGGGGGGATTGTGCTGGCTAGTTTTATGTCAACTTGACATAAGCTATAGTCATCAGAGAGGAAGAAGCCTCAATTGAGAAAATGCCTCTATAAGATTGGGCTGCGGGCTGGAGAGATGGCTCAGAGGTTAAGAGCACTTACAGCTCTTCAGGAGGTCCTGAGTTCAATTCCCAGCAACCACATTTGGATCACAACCACCTAATGAGACCTGGTGCCCTCTTCTGGTGTGCAGGCATACATGCAGATAGAATACTGTATATATAATAAATAAATAAATCTTTAAAAAAAAAAGATCTACTGCTATTAAAAAAAAAAAAAAGATTGGGTGGCAGGGAAACCTGTAGGGCATTTTCTTAATTAGTGATTGATGTGGGAGGGCCCAGCACATTGTGGGTGGGGCTACCTCTGGGCTAATAGTCCTAAATTCTATAAAAAAGCAGGATGAAGCTAGGTGGTGGTGGTACACCCACTTGGGAGGCAGAGGCAGGCAGATCCCTCCCTCTTTGAGGCCAGCCTAGACTAGAGAACGAGTTCCAGGACAGCCAGGGTGACACAGAGAAACCCTGTCTAAAGAAGAAAAAAAAAAAAAAGAAAAAAAGAAAGAAAGCAGGTTGAGTAAGCCATGGCAGCCATGGGAAGCAATCCAGTAAGCAGCTTATTCAGCCCGAATTCTTTCTGTGTCAGCTCTACATTCCTGCCTTGCTTGATTTCTTTTCCTGATTTCCTTTGATGATGAACTGTGATGTGGAAATGTAAGCCAAATAACCCGACTATGGAAGGACTTTGGAACCTTGGGCTAGAAAAGTCATTGAGTGTTGAGGGCTCAGTGAGCTGTTCTGTAGGAACTTGGGAGATAAGAATGTTGAGAGCAAGGTGGATGATGGAGGCCTGGCTTGTGAATTTTCATAGAGAAGTTTAAAAACTCTGTCAGGGCCATTTGTTATTTTGAATTAAGATTCTGTGGTAGTGGCACACACCTTTAATCCCAGCACTCAGGAGGCAGAGCCAAGCGAATCTCTGTGAATTCGAGGCCAGCCTAGTCTATAGAGCAAGATCCAGAACAGGTACCAAAACTACACAGAGCCGGGCGGTGGTGGTGCACGCCTTTAATCCCAGCACTCGGGAGGCAGAGCCAGGCGGATCTCTGTGAGTTCGAGGCCAGCCTGGACTACCAAGTGAGTCCCAGGAAAGGCGCAAAGCTACACAGAGAAACCCTGTCTCAAAAAAACAAAAACAAAAACAAAAACAAACAAACAAAAAAGGGGCTGGAGAGATGGCTCAGAGGTTAAGAGCACTGGCTGTTCTTCCATAGGTCCTGAGTTCAATTCCCAGCACCCACATGGTGGCTAACAACCATCTGTAATGAGATCTGGCTCCCTCTTCTGTGTACGTAAGAAATAAATAAATCTTTAAAAAAAAAAAAAACTACACAGAGAAACTCTGTCTCAAACCTCTCCCCCCCAAAAAGAATGACCCCCATAGGCTCATATATTTGGATGTTTAGTCATTAGGGAACAGCACTATTTGAGAAGGTATGTTTTTTTTTGGAGTAGGTGTGGCCTTGTTGGAGGATGTGTGTCACTGGGGGGGTGGACATTGAGGTGAGCCAGGCAGGACCAGTAGCTCTCTCTTCTTGCTGTCTGAAGATCCCAGATGTAGAATTCTCAGCAACACATCTGCCTCCATGCTGCCATGCTTCCCACCATGATGATAATGGACTAAACCTCTGAACTGTAAGCCAGCCCTAATTAAATGTTTTCCTTTATAAGAGTAGCTGTGGTCATGGTGTCTCTTCACAGCAATAGAATACCTAGCTATGACACCAAGCTACCTTGGAACTTGGGATGTAGACCAGGCAAACCTCTGAGCTCCCAGAGATCTCCTTGCCTTTCTCTCCTAGGAGCTGGGATTAAAGGTGTGTACTACCATATCTGGCCAATAAAATGTAATTTAAAAGAATTTTTAAAACTGAGGCAGGGTCTCACTGTGTAGTCCAGGCTGGCCTCAAACACGGACTGCTTAGCCTCAAGATGGCTCAGCAGGTAAAGACTTGCCACCAAGTCTGAGAACCTGAGTTCATTCCCTGAACATTACATGGTGGAAGGAGAAAATCAATTCCCATAAGATGTTCTCCGACTTCTACGCATGCACTGTGGCATGCATGAGCACACAAACAATATATGAAATTATGAAAACGTAAAAACAGACAAAAAACAAAAAACTTAAAAAAAAACATGTAGTCAAAAGTTGAGAAAACTTGGGTGCGCCTTTAATCCCAGTGCTAGGGAGGCAGAAGCAGGCAGATCTCTGTGAGCTCAAGGCCAGCCTGGTCTACACAGCAGATGCCAGGACTGGCAGGGGTATTACAGAGAATCCCTGTCTAGAAACACACACACACACACACACACACACAAAAAAAAAAGGTGAGAAAACTTTTTTTTAAAGATTTATTTATTATGTATACAGTGTTCTGTTTATATGTATGTCTGCATATCAGAAGAGGGCACCAGATCTCATTATAGATGGTTTTGAGCCACCATGTGGTTGCTGGGAATTGAACTCAGGACCTCTGGAAGAGCAGTCAGTGCTCTTAACCTCTGAGCCATCTCTCCAGCCTGAGAAAACTTTTTTATTTTTTAAATTTATTTGTTTCTTTTTTGTGTACATTGGTGTTTTCCCTGCATGTATGTCTATGTAAGAGTATTGGATCCTCAGAGTTACAATTGTGAGCTGCCATGTGGGTACTGGCAATTGAACCCGGGTCCTCTGGAAGAACAGTAAGTGCTCTTAACTGCTGAGCCATCTCTCTAGCCCAAGAACTTCTAACGAAAGTATCTGTATGCTGTCATGTGTGCAGTGTTCATCATAAGTAATGTTCTTGTGTATTCAGATGTTTTCCTGTGTCCTGCCCAGGTAATATATCCTTCTGGGGTCTTTAATGGAGCTGAAGACTAGATAGTTATAATTATAGTTTTCCTTAGTCATGATAAAAGATAAATTAGATATAAAACTTTAGACTCATAAAAATAGGATTGATGGTAAAATATTTTCTTATTTTGCCAAATACAAATAGACTAGATATTGTAACTATAATTCTTGCTTGATAACTGCTTTGTTATATATAATTTTACTATGTTATAGTTAAAACCTTCCTTTCTTTTTTTTTTTTTTTTTTTTTTTTGGTTTTTCGAGACAGGGTTTCTCTGTGTAGCTTTGCGCCTTTTCCTGGAACTCACTTGGTAGCCCAGGCTGGCCTCGAACTCACAGAGATCCGCCTGGCTATGCCTCCCAAGTGAAAACCTTCCTTTCTTATTAGACAGAAATAGGGAAGTGCTGTGCGATGTCTTTCTATACGCTGTGAATATATGCTGTTCCCATTGGTTAGTAAATAGAGCTGCATTGGACTATGGCAGGACAGGATGGAGCCAGACTGGAAAATCCAAGAGAGATAATGAGAGGAGAAAGGAGAGCCAGGGAGACGCCGAACTGCCATCCAAGGAGCAACATGTAATGGGACAGAAGTAAAGCCACGGAACATGTGTTTATTTTATAAGTTCTACAGGACAGAGGGGCTGGGTGGGACTGGAGAAACTGCTCCATTCGTGTGAAAGGATCAACAGGCTGTAGGAGCTAAAGAGAGCTGTCTTCCTTCCCAAGACACACTCTCCTCCAGTATCAAATCTTCACTGATAATAGGAGACCTGGGAACAATGAAGTAGCTTCCTCTGCTCCAATGGCAGCCAGTAGATATGGTCTTGTCCTTCTTTACTAGCTCCTTGTCCCTCACCCATTGCCTCTTACCCAAAATCTAGTACTGGTGCTAAGTCTGCATCCACATAACTAGAGGCCCAATGTGAGCTAGGATGGACCAGCTTCTTCTGTAGGGTCTGCAACTGAGAACACCATGGAAACCCTCGGTCAGAATCCCCATGTTTCAGGGACTGTACAAATCGACTTTGCTATCTCTCATGACTGTGCAGCACATGGGCTTTCTTTTTTTTTTTTTTTAATTTATTTATTATGTATACAGAAGAGGGCGCCAGATCTCATTACAGATGGTTGTGAGCCACCATGTGGGTGCTGGGAATTGAACTCAGGACCTCTGGAAGAGCAGTCAGTGCTCTTAACCTCTGAGCCATCTCTCCAGCCCCGGGCTTTCTTCATTTGAGGCTAGATCCAGACACTTAGAGGAAGCTCAGATGCTGGCTTTCTTGTACTTGCTGTGTTTGGTTTCCTTTTTGATCAACTCTTCCCTTGAGATAACTTTAGAGCCACAGAAGCTGACAATGAGGTAATCAACTCCTTTCCATGAGCTTCATCGTTAGTTTGAATGTGCAAGCCAAGCCCAAGTCATCTGCCAACCCCAGGGCAGGGAAAGGTCAGTCCCACCCAAGCTGGACTGAGAAAGAGGGTCCCCCAAAGGAAATGGAATTACTGCTACTAGAAATGGAAATAGAGCTAGGGTAGTCAGCCTTGACTCCATACCCCACAACAGCTTCAGTGTCCTGAAGGACCTTGTGTTTTGGCCTCAGCTTGTACACATTGTGCTAATCCTCCTCCATCTGTCTACCCAACCCATGATGTACTTTCTGGGCACCCTGCCTGTGACAGGTTCCTTTACCTCTAGTTTCCAGCAGCACTACCTAGGAAGTTGGCTGTAGCCCAAGGTGGAACCACCTGTTCCAGCCCGCTTCCCCACTGTGCTCTCGGCAGAGAGGTGTTTGTGCTGATTGGTAGTCTTGTGAGCAGGGACCTGGAAAGATGTAACAAGGAAATCTTGTGTAGAGGTATGAACATAGCTCCTAATAGGGCCCAAGCTCCCACTATTCTTGCAGGTTACAGTGGGGTGGTTGGGGATACAATGCTTCAACAGAGCCAAGCCCTAAGACTGTGCTGCCACAGGACCAGGGAATATCCTACTTCAACTGGGGGCAAGCTGCAGAAATAGGAGTTGGTCAACACAGAATGCGGTGGTGGTGGTGTGTCCCTTCTGGTCTCTAGGGACAGCATAGCTCCCCTTGGTTTGCTCTATTGGCTTAGAAATACTGGGTGGCAAGTAGGGCCTCCTGTTGTCAGCTCTCTGATCCTGCTGTGGCGTGGCAGACATTGCATAGGAATCACCTTGCCCCTGCCTTTGTCCTCTTTGTTCCTAGCTGGAAAGATACCATAGATAGAATTATCCAGACAGGAGTAACAAAATCCTCATCCCCATGGCCAGCCCCAACCCAGAGGAGAGACAGCAGTTTTCTCTTGCACAATTGGAAGCGAATCAAGTGCTGCCCTGACCAGGAAAAGGTCAGTATTGGTGAGCCCCTGGCCCACTGGAAAGACCCTTGTCCTAGGACAAGCTTAAGGCAGTGATGAAGTCAGACCTAGGCCAGGTATTGTGTTTTTCAACTTGGCTGACTGTGTATCAGGGTGAACAGCTTGTCTTGGTCAGTGTTCCATTGCTGTGAAGAGACACCATGACCACAGCAACTCTTATGAAAGAAAGCATTTAATCAGGGCTTTCTTACAGATTCAGAGATTTAGTCCATAATCAGCTTGGTGGGAAGCATGGCAGCCTACAGACAGACATGGTGCTGGAGACGTAGCTGAGAGTTCTACGTGTGAATCCACAGGCAGCAGGAAGAGAGAGACACTGGGACTGGCTTGGGCTTTTGAAACCTCAAAATCAAACCCCAGTGACTCACCTCCTCCAATAAGGCCACACCTCCTGATAGTGCCATTTCCTGGTGACCACACATTCAAATCTATGAGCTTATGAGGGGTAGTGGTGGAGGGGGCATGCCTATCCAAACCACCACACAGCTCTTCCTGCATCCATCTGGCTCTACTTTCTGGTGTGGACTGAGACTGAACATCCAGCTCTCTTCAGTCCAAAGACACCACATTGTGTTGCTCTGCCCATTGTCTGTACCCTACACTTAGGTAAAGAGGGACTCTAGGTGCCCATGTTTCCAACTGATACCTACAAGTCAACTGAATGAAGGGTCTGGGTAGTTCTGGATGAGACATGCAGGTCCCTGGGGTAATTGTTATTTTCTACTTCCCTGAGAAATTCCTGGGCACTCTTACAATGATGAGGCAAAAGTCTGGAGTTTGCCCAGCCTAAGGGGAAGGTAGAAATGGGTAGTGGGGGGATATATATCTCAAAACCTCTGTTCTCCATTGGGAGCAGAGATCTCAGCAGACCCTATTCAAGATTTCTACAAATCAGAGAGGCCTGGTGTGATTGGGTCCCTCCAAGTTAGTGATGAGGTGCACTGTGGCTGGGTGGGAGGTTTCTGATATTGAGCTGAGGCTCAGCTACTGCCCATAAGACTGGTACAAAACCAAGCTGGGAGGCAGTGGTGAACACCTTTAATCCCAGCACTCGGGAGGCAGAGCCAGGCAGATCTCTGTGAGTTCGAGGCCACCCTGGTCTACAGAGCGAATTCCACGACAGGCTCCAAAGCTACACAGAGAGACCCTGTCTCGAAGGAAAAAAAAAAAAAAAGCCTGGTGCTCTTCGGGTTTTTCTGGATAACTAGAACATAGGCTAGGAAAGGGCTCTGTAGGTGTGTGGGAACATACCATCATCTACAGGCACAAGAGGTAGGACCCAGTGAACACTGCAGCCCACCTAGGTCCTCTTTTTCCTTTCCCAGCTAAGGTCATCTTGAAGGTGTCATGAGGGGGTCAGAATCTATAGGACAGTTGGCTGAGACCCTCCTCAGCTCCCTGTTCAGTACACAGTTGCTCCTCAATAGCAGAGCTTTCAGCACTAGGGGGTTCTGACTTCACCCCTAGTTAGGGCAGGCAGGACTAGCCAGGGTTCTCTGGCCCTGAAAGCTGTGAGTATTGAGTGACGTGTGCAAGGGTAGGACCACAGTGGTCCTGGAGTGTGGCCTTTCTTCCCCCCCTCTGGGGAGCAGCACAGCCATCACACAAGATGAGCTGCTTCTGTTTGGTGTTTTTGAGACTGGTCTCAAGTTCCCTAAGGAACTTAGGGATGGCCTTGATCCTCCTGATCGAGCCTCCCAGGAACTGGGATTGCAGGTTCAGGCCACCATAAACCTCTCTGGGGTGCTCGTTTTACTTTTGTATCTTGTTTTCATTTTGAGGTTCTCACTAAATTACTCAGGTTGGCCTTGAACTCATTTGGTAGCCCACGTAGGCTTTCTCTTAAGCAGCTTGAATTCTTCAGGCCTGCACCACCTGACTCAGGGTGGGCTTTTTGTGGGGGCATTTTCTTTGTCCGGTCCTGACCCTCCTTATGAGCCAAAGAAGGGAAGGAAAACCGATGGGACATTGAAGGTGCGTCTGACCTGCAGCTTCTCTTCAGGTGTGCAGTTAATCAATTTTCACCAAGCCAAAGCCTTGTCTCAGACTTCCCTCCCTTGTAGATGCCATCCATTCCAAAGATGGAGGAGCTCAGGGTAAAGTTAGATTTCAGTCCTTGTGCCTAACCTCTTGGTCAGAGCTGGCAGGACCCTCTTGCTGGCCACAAGGGGTCAGCATCGGATAGAGGGGTCGTCAGTCTGGGGTCCTCATCAATTGTGGCAAGGGCTTGTCCCAGGGCCTTTGCGCATCGCCTGCTCTGTAGGGCTACTCTCCCATCGTGGGATGTGGCCCAGAGAGGGTTAAGGGGGCGGGACGTGGGACAGCCCCGCCTCTGCCGCTGGGTCCGAGGGCGCACTGGGCTTGGGCGTGGGGAGGGTTGTTGCGGGTGGCGGCTGGGGGCCCTGCGCGGGGCGAGCGCGGCAGCGGCTGGGGCGGCGCGGCCCGCGTGACCCTCCGCCGCGTCCGGTGCGCTCGGGAGCCCGCGCCCGGTTGCGCTGGGCCAGCCACAGGATGCGCGCTCCGCCGCTGCTGCTGCTGCTGGCCGCCTGCGCGCCGCCCTCAGGCTCCTCTATGGTCCCGACGCCGCCGGGCTGGGAACCGGCCTCCGACGCGCCCTGGTGCCCCTACAAGGTGCTGTCCGAGGGCCCCGAGGGCAGTGGACGCCTATGCTTTCGCAGCCCAGCTCGGGGTTTCCGCTGCCAGGCGCCGGGCTGCGTGACGCTGGTCTCGGCGGGTGGTTCGCTGCGCGCCCACGTCCTGCGCAACCGCAGCGTGCTGCTGCAGTGGCGCCTGGCTCCGGCTGAGGCGCGCCGCGTGCGAGTCTTCGCGCTGAATTGCTCGTGGCGTGGCACCTACACACGCTTCCCGTGCGATCGCGTGCTGTTGGGCGCCTCCTGCCGCGACTACCTGCTGCCCGATGTGCACGATAGCGTGCGTTACCGCTTGTGCCTGCAGCCGCTGCCGCTGCGCGCGGAGCTCGCCGCCGCCCAGCCAGAGCTCGCTGAGTGCGTGGAGTTCACCGCCGAACCGGCAGCAATGCAGGAGATCGTGGTGGCCATGACTGCTGTGGGCGGCTCCATCTGTGTCATGCTGGTGGTCATCTGCCTGCTGGTGGCCTACATCACTGAGAACCTCATGCACCCGACTTTCCGGCGACCCAGTCTGCGCAGGCAATCCTGAAGCGCAAGGCGACCTGCCCACCTGGGTTCCACCTGCCCAAATGTGCTGAGACCGTAGGCCCTTTCTCTGCTTCCCTCTCGTTCCTTCTCCCTCTTTACGATGCCCATGGAGGGTCTAATGGAGACTAGCCCATGCAGGGACCTTGTCATCATCCCACGACCTTGCCAGCCCCAGCTGGGTGTCTGCCTTCCAGACTCAGGCCTCAGACTGGCCATAGGCGCCAGGCTAGCGTGTCAGCCGCATCCAGGGGTCTTCTCCATTTCTAGAGGCCTTTTAGGGCCGGCCAGAATATACAGTCCCTCTGTCAAGAGCCACTGGCACCCAGGATCATCAACCTGAACTTTCGTCCTGTGCCAGGTTGTCAGAGCTTGGCCATGATCATTGCTTGGTCACTTTGTGCTTTGCAGATGGGGAGGAGTGACCTCTGGATCCTGTACCCACCCCACCTTACCCAGTGGGCTTAGGTTAGCTTTTGTGCCTTAGTTTCTCTGGCCCACTGCAGGAGCCACTCATCATCCCTCAGCTGTCCATGGGGATTTGTGGCCCTGTGACTGGCTGGCTTATGCATGCTTCTGGCCAGAGTCCCATTGAGGACACACCATCCTCAAGATTTTCAGGAGCCTGGGGCAGGTGTTCACAGGCCCTGTTGTGTCTTCCTATGTGGGTGTCCAAGAAGCCAAGAGCCATGATGTAGCTCAGCAGACTGGGCCCAACGTCCAGCTGCTGCATCCAGGGGTGAGTGTCCTCCACCTTAGGAGGCTGGGGATTCACCCTTTCCTTTCGCTATACTGCCTTGATTAGGATTTTCCCAGTGTGTGTGTGTGTGTGTGTGTGTGTGTGTGTGTGTGTGTGTGTGTGTCTGTCTGTCTGTCTGTCTGTCTGTCTGTCTGTCTGTAGGGGTTTGGGGGGTGGGAGGACAGCTGAAGGGATCATGAGGGCTGAAGGAAAGCTGCCATCCCTGTCCAGCCAGATCCCAAGCTTCAACCAACTTGAGACCACAGTGGTCACAGAGCTACTTCACTACCCCCTGTCCTTCTTACATTAGAGGATGGAGAGCCTGAGATCTGACCCCAGGGATGTTGCCCCTCCATCTGCATGGGCAGAGGTTGGCTTTGCCTACCTCCTGGCAGACACAGGCACCTGGCTGAGGTCACCCAGACATCTGGTGATATTGGGCACAGGGAAGAATAAGGCATTGCCCATCTCTGACCCTGGCTCTTTTCCCTCCCACCCTCACCCCAGCAACCATGATGATCTGAGCCCTGGCTGGCAGCACTTATGCCCAACCTCTCTGTCTTTGCTCTGCCCGCTCCCTCTGAGGCACTGGTCAGTTGCCAACATCTAAATGTCCATCACTCAGACCAAAAACACTGTCTTGTGTGTTTATTTGGGATGTTGGAGGGAAGGTTATGGGTGAGGGAAGGGAAGGTGGATTTAATTTCTCCAAGGGCCTCAAGCATTAGTCCAGTGGCTGGCCTTGAACCTTTTCCCAGTGGGGATGGGATGGGGATCAGCTCCAGGCAGTGTTCACTGGAATGCTGACTTTACAGTTCTGGCAGAAGAACAGGCAGGGCGTCCAATAGCTTGCTTGTCCACCCTTAATCCCTGGGAAAGCATCTCTAGGCCAGCTGTGTTGGGCGGGGGTGGGGAGGTGGTACTGGCAGTGGTTAGAAATAGCTTCAGCATACAATGATGACCCATTTGAACTGTGACAAGCAACAGTTAGGCAGCTTTAGGAGGGGGTACCCTCTCCAGCATGGGGCTTCCCTCTGCAGTGTTAGAGTTGGGAATAGAATTTGGCAGAAAATGAACCTGGGGCTACTGTGTGAGCCACTCACTCTCCCCACCTGGAATGTCCTTGGGACTCTTTTGCTACTGTGACCCTGAAGAAAGCAAAGGCACAAGACAGGGATGAGCTAGCTCTGATGAGTGACTCATCTAGAGTGGGTGGGAGAAAGGTTGGGGGTGCAGTGATGTGCCTAGACTCATCTGAGGGGTGGAGGACATAGCAGGTTGTCTAGACAGCCAGGGCAGAAATGGGAGGGCTTTGCAGTCCAGCGGCCTCCCACTGCTGTTCTTACGGGACCTAGGTTGTATGTGATGTGCATTCTGGTGTCTTCAGCCAGCATGGGCAGGAGTTGGCACTCCGGAAGTGCCCTATCTGAAGTACCTTAGTGTCCAACTTCTAGCTCCCTAGGGACAGTCTGATTCCAGAGCTAGGACCATGTGTCCTCTTCTGATGCCAAAGTTCTGTGAGACCTCCTCAGGCCCTCAAGATTCAGCTGTAGCTCAGTTGTTAGAATGCTTTCCTAGTATTTAAAAGGTGCTGGGTTCAATCTCCAGCACCGTATAAATTCGGAGTTGTGGGAGCTATCTGTAACCTCAGCACTCAAGGACATGGAGAATGGAGGATAAGTCACATGGGCAGCGGCGGCACACGCCTTTGATCCCAGAACTCAAGAGGCATGCGGATCTCTGAGTTTGTGACCAGCCTGGTCTCCAAAATGAGTTCCAGGACAGCCAGGGCTGTACACAGAGAAACCCGATCTGGGGTGGGGGGGGGGGGAAGGGGGGGAGTTCAAAGTAATTGTCAGCTATATGTTGAGTTAAAGGCCAAGAAACACACACACACACACACACACACACACACACACACACACACACACCATCACCACCACCACCACCACCACCACCAAAAAAAACCAACTTACCAGCCATATGGAAAGAAATAAATTCCATTTAATTAGTAGGTCCCCCACAACTATGCCCCAGACAGAGCTGTCTCATCCCAACCCTGTTCAAGTGTGTGGCACTTCTTGAAATGTCCAGTATGATCCTCCAGCGACATTTTACACTTCTACCTAAAACAAAACCCTCTGCTCTGCCTACCTTCAAAAACCTAGTCACAGCATATGACTACCTTAGCCTACCAGAATGATTCATAACCATTTTCTTTGAATGAACTGAATCTCCATAAAGGGAGTACCAATGTTTCAGGGGGGTGACCGCCTTCCTCTAGAACGTCCATGTGCTGAGTTACATGGGAGATACCAAAAGAGTTCACTGTTACCAGGCTTAGGACATGTGAACCCTATTAGTCACTGTGGGTCTCGAGCACTTAAATGTGGCTAGTGTGACTGAGGAAAATTCTGCTTTTAAGATAGGGTTTCAGTGTGCAGCCCTGACTGCCCTGAAGCTTGCTATGTAGACTAGGCTGGCCTTGAACTCCCAGACATTTGCTGCCTGTGCCTCCCTTCTGACTGCTGAGATTAAAGGTATGAGACTCAGCCTCCTGAGAGCTGGTATGACAGGTATGTCCCACCACTCCTGCCTTCCTTTTCAGTCTTCCTCCTCTTCCCTCTTTCTCTCCCTCCCTCCCTGACCCTCCCTTTTAATTTTTTGAGACAGTCTCTTGTAGAATGAGCTTGAACTTTGACCCTCCCTCCTTGACCTCTCAGGTGAAGTGATTGCCACAGACTCTATACAGTGTTGGGTATCAGATCTGATGTTTTGTGTGTGCTAGGCAAGCATTCTACCAACTGAGCTTCATCCCCATCCCTATTGTGAAGTTTCTAGTTATACCTTCAGCTTCTCTGATCTCTTCTACAATGTACATTTACCATTAATTCCAGCCAACGCCAGGCGGTGGTGGCACAAGCCTTTAATTCCTGCACTTGAGAGGCAGGGGCAGGGGATTTCTGTGAGTTTGAGGCTAGCTTGGTCTACAAAGCAAGTTCTAGGACAGAGAAACCCAGTCTCAAAACAAAACAAGCTGGGCGGTGGTGCACACCTTCAATCCCAGTACTCCGGAGGCAGAGCCAGGCGGATCTCTGTGAGTTTGAGGCCAGCCTGATCTACAGAGTGAGAGCCAGGACATGCACCAAAACTATACAGAGAAACCCTGTGTCAAAAAAACAAAAACAAAAACAAAAACACAACAAAAAATTGAAAACAAAACAAAACAACAACAAAAAGCATGTCCAGTATCTTTTTTTCTATTCGACACCATAATGTGTACCATAAAAAATACAAATTGATAAACTTTAAAAATTTTAAGCTAGGTATGGTTCAAACCCATAATTCCAGCAGCTAGAAGATGGAGGCAGAAGGATTAGAAATCCAAGCCCAAACTTCGAGACATGAGACTATCTCAAAAATCAAAACACAAGTTGGTGTGATGTCTCACTAGGCAAAGGACCTGTCAAGCCTGATGACCTGGATTTGATTCCTAGGACTCACACAGTGTGGGGAGTGCACCAACTTCTGGAGGTTGTTGTCAGACTTCTATATTACATGGTCCATGTGCACACACACAAAA